>NC_057813.1:32514140-32820740 GCF_018294505.1 Triticum aestivum | reverse complement strand
GACACCCCGACCCCGACACCACACCCCGACACACAGACCACGACACCACACCCCGACACCCCGACCCCGACACGACACCCTGACCCCAAAACAGCACCCCGACACCGACATGACACCCCGACCCCCTAAACCTCCCGAAAAGGTGCTCTTTGGCCTTCCAGAGCCTGACGGGGTTACATATTTGTGAATTATTAGTTAGGTCATATATTTTTCGATTTTGTTATGAAAAACATCATATATAATTGTGTTGATCGGGTAGATTTAAATGTGCAGTTGTTTCATTGCTGCGAGGTTTGGTGTTCGACGACCTCGCTGTGCGTTTGACGAGCTCCGCCCCTTTGTTCGTGGGTGAGCACAAATGACATGTCCTTCTCCCCCATTAATTATTTGCACAAATGACATGAAATTTGGTAGCTAGCTATATATGTGTCTTGAATCATCAGTATGCGTAACCAATATGTGTCTCCTGTCCGAAAGTGTCATAGTTATAAATATGCATGCATTTGCATATTTATAACCTTGATTCTTTTGAATTGTCCAATGCTATCCATGGACAGCCCGAGTATGTGTACATTGGGTTCGTTTTCCCATATGCTTTGCTCCGAATCCGACGCATAAATTTCGCCAGTGCCTCCCCTGTTGTTCTCCGGGTACACATCCTCTCTGTTTATTGTAGAGACGTGTATCAGGAGAACAACGGGGAGGTGCTGCCGAAATTTTGCGTCGGATCCGGAGCATAGCTTGGGAAAATGAACCCAATCTACACATACTCGGGTGGGATTAGGACCTATAATTACCTATTAGAGTGTAGGTTGCATGGACGTAATAAAATTGACAAAGTAGATCAACTGATGAATATATACATGGTGAATTATATATATAATTGTTGTGTGTCCAATAGCTCTGAGAGTCAAGATGAGTGATCGTGCGTGGATGTATACGGGTCACACTGGTCAGAACAAATGGAGCGCTGAATGGTTCACAAAAACCAAGGGGTTTGTGCAAGCCGCATTTGCAAATGGCCAGAGGAAAACTTGGTGCCCCTGTTTCCGATGCGGTAATTGGGAAAAGAGGACAGAGGCTGAAATGGGTAAAGACCTGCAGAAGAATGGTTTTACGCCCGATTATACGGTGTGGTCATTTCATGGTGAGTCTGCCCAACGTGACCGACCTGAGGTGGATCATTGTCGCACCGACGAGCATGGTACCGGGATGGAAAACATGGTGCAACACTATGATGATGCTCGGGATTCGGACGAGGAGATGGAGGAATCTGCAAAGGCCTTCAATGAAATGTTGGAGTCTTCAAAACGTCCACTCCACGAGCACACTGAGCTTTGTCAGTTGGATGCCATCTCACAAGTAATGGCTTTGAAGGCTCAGTTCAACTTGGGCAGAGAATGCTATGACGCAATTATGACAATATTTGGACGCTTTCTACCCAAAGGCCATGTAATGCCTGCAAACATGTACCAGTCGGACAAAATCCTCCGTGCACTGAAGATACCCTATGAGAAGATACATGCCTGTGAGAAAGGATGTGCCTTATTTAGGCTTGACTATGCGGACTTGAACTATTGTCCCATTTGCAAGTGTTCCAGGTATATTGTGGTAGACAACGGTATGGGTGAGAAGACACAAACCAAAATCCCTGTTAGTGTTCTTTGGTATATGCCAATCGTACCAAGACTTCAACGTCTTTTCATGGTCGAAGAGATAGCCAGACATATGACATGGCACAAAATAGGCAAAAGAACCGAACTAGATGCAGATGGTAATCTGATGATGGTACACACATTGGATGGTGTTGCATGGAAAAAGTTTGATGAATTACATGCTGACAAAGCGGCAGATCCGAGGCATCCTCGAGTCGGCATCAGCTACGATGGGTTCAGTGTGTTTGGTATGACGGCAGCCCAATATAGTTGTTGGGCCGTATTTGTCTTTCCACTCAATCTCCCCCCGGACAGATTATGCAAAGAAAGAACATTTTCCTGACGTTGATAATTCCAGGGCCCAACTATCCGGGGAAAATATGAATGTGTACATGCAGCCGCTTAAGGACGAATTGCAAGAAGCCTGGGATAATGGGTTCAAGACATACGACGCCTATAGCAAACAAAACTTCATAATGCGTGTCTGGTACATGTACTCGACGCATGACTTGCCGGTGTATGCGCTATTCATTGGCTGGTGTGTGCATGGAAGGTTCCTGTGCCCCACATGCAAGGGAGCTCTTGAGTTTCATTGGCTTCAGGACGGTCGCAAGTTTTCTTGCTTCGACATGCATAGACAGTTCTTGGATCCTCACCATAAGTTCAGGAAAGACAAGAAGAACTTCATCAGAGGTAGAGTTGTAAAAAACTCTGCACCACCTGCGTTGACAGGCCAACAGACCCTGGATCAGTTAAACGCTCTCGAGCCAGATCCAGAGCGTCTTGGGTACTTCAAGGGGTATAATTCTGAGCACGCCTGGACTCACAAAACATGCTTATGGGATCTGCCTTACTTCAAAGACCTCCTTTGCCCACACAACATTGATGTGATGCACACTGAGAAGAATATTGTCGAGGCACTTTTTGGTACATTGTTCGGCATAGATGGGAAGTCAAAGGATAATACTAAGGATAGAGTCGATCTGGAGGCGCTATGTGATAGGCCGTTACAAAACATGAAAGATCCGAAAGGAAAGCAGAACTGGACGAAGCCAAAGGCATGGTTCAATCTTGGAAGGCCAGCTATGAGGGAAATTATCTTGTGGGTGAAAATGCAGTTGATGTTCCCCGATGGGTATGCAGCAAATCTAAAGAGGGGAGCGAGTCTTGATAAATTGAAGATATTTGGTCTCAAGAGTCATGATTGGCACATATGGATTGAGCGGGTAATGCCGGTGGTGTTGCGTGGCTTCATCCCTGAGGATGAATGGCTAATACTGGCAGAACTCAGCTATTTCTTCCGTGTTCTTTGTGCAAAAGAACTATCGCCTGGCGTGCTAGAAGAAATGGAAGAGTTGGTGCCAGAGTTGATCTGCAAGTTAGAGAAGATCTTTCCACCGGGCTTCTTTAATCCAATGCAGCATTTGATTTTGCATCTCCCGACCGAGGCAAGATTGGGGGCGCCCATGCAAAATCGTTGGTGCTACCCAACTGAGAGGATGCAGAAGACGCTTCGAGAAAAATGTAAAAATAAACGTAGAATTAAAGCGTCTATGGTTGAGGCATTCATCACTGAGGAGGCGGCAAACTTCGTGACAGCACACTATGAAACCAAAAATCGTCATTTGCATAATCCGAAGCCTCGGTACAATGCTGACGAGCCTAAAAAGGGTGGATCCAACCTCAGCCTATTCAAAGGCAATCTCGCACCAGCCAGTGTTTCAAATTCAGTATTTTTGGATAACGAAGAATGGCGGACCATTTCGTTGTATATCTAAAACAACCTGATAGAAGTGCGGCCGTACATCAAGTAAGTTCTTGGTACATTGTTTCGCAACTTCTATTTCCTTTGAACTGCTATTATTCCTGGATATTTCATACAGTCGATACGTCGCCCTATTCTCGTATGGAGCGGTGATCCAAAAGGATTCCGTCGAAGAGTATGAGCTTCTCACAAAGCAAGGAGGCGGCTATCCCGGTTTCATCTCTTGGTTCAAACAAACGGTAAATTCTATTAGACAATTTCATTTCATTCGCTAATTTGTGCGTAATGCAACAATCCTTTCATATTAAACTTGTAGGCTAATTCAGAGTCTATGGACGCCAAATTGAGACAAGTCGCTAATGGTTTTGACTATAAGGTCCGTTCATTTGACAAATACGACATCAACTGGTATCGTTTTCATTAAGGTAAGTTTCTCTAGTTTTTTGCTTAACAAATGCATAAAGACCTAGACTTAGCTTTATTTCATCCAATATGCTTACCTTAATGACCTAGACGTAGCTTCTTTTCCAGCCATTTTACCTAAGTTAGCTCTAAAACGATCTATACTTAGCTTTGTTTCCTCCAAAATGACCTAAGTTAGTTATAATATGTTTAGTTAACCAGGTTTTCTCAATAATGACATGTACTTACCTTACTTATGTAAAAAACGGCATAATTAGCTTAGTTAGCTCATAAACGATCCATTTTACCTACATTAGCTCTAAAATGATGCATTTTACCTAAGTTAGCTCATAAACGATCCATTTCACCTAAGTTACCTCACAAATGATGGCGTTCTTCTTCTTCTAGTCTTCTTCTTCTAGTCACCTTTTCTTAATTTTCTTATTTGCCATTTTGCAGATTTCATTCACTTCTCGGAAGCTAGCTTGCTATGATGGAGTGCTTGCTTTTAATTTCATTCTCTTCTAGTATTCTTCTAGCTTGATACGATGGAACTTGCTATCTTGATGAAACTTTGCATTGTAATATGTATGTGCAACTTTGCTATCTTGATGGAACTTTCTATGTATGAGTGGATGGAACTATATATGTCTGTACGATGAAACTTATGTGCTGTTAAATAGCTCTGTGAAATATATCTATATATGTCATATATATTTGCTGTGAAAATTGTTGGATTTAAAAAAAACAAAAAAAAGAGCCAATATGCAGGCTCTTTGCCGCCAGCCACCGATGGCAAAGGTCACTTTGCCGTCAGCCGCATGAAGCAGACGGCAATGTATCTCTTTGCCGTCCCATACGTTGCCGTCCACTTTTGCCGTCCGCGGCGGATGGCAAAGACCTTTGCCGTCCGCCATACGTGCCTTTGCCGTCCGCCGTGGCTGATGGCAAAGTAGCTGATTCCTGTAGTGGTTGGATATGGGTAGCATGAGTTATTATTCTTGACATCACCCTTGAGGTGAATATGTTGGGAGGAGAAAGTATAAGCCCCTATCTTTCTATGTGTCCGGTTGAAACATTTTGTTCATGTGTATGCGGTGAGTCTTAGCAATCATAGAAGACTATATGATGGTTGAGTATGTGGAGCTCTTACTTAGACTCCATTGAATTTTTTGAATTGCAATTATTTGGTGACTAAGAATATAGGTTGTTGAGTTTCTGGAGAATTCATTATTTGAACCTTAACATGTGAATTGGTTGCTACTTTGTCATGATTAGTTTTATAAGAAAGAATTGTTGTTATGATGCTAGGAAAAGTGATTGAAATTATCATTGATCAAACTTATGCACTTTGCTAGCATTCACACTTCATAAATTATTTTTTTATCATTTACCTACTCAAGGACGAGTAGGAATTAAGCTTGGGGATGCTCATACGTCTCAACGTATCTATAATTTATGAAGTATTCATGCTGTTGTATTATCATTCTTAGATGTTTTACAATCATTTTATAGCAACTTTATATCATTTTTTTGGGACTAACCTATTGACCCAGTGCCCAGTGCTAGTTGTTGTTTTTTGCTTGTTTTTACATCGCAGGATCAATACAAACAGAGTCCAAACACCGTGAAACTTTTTGTTGTTTTTCGATGGACCAGAAGACATCCAATGGGCCAGAGCAACACCTGTGAGTGCCCTGAGGGGGGCACAGCCCATCAGGGGCCGCCTGGGCCCCCAGGCGCGCCCCAATGTGTTGTGCCCACCTCGGTGGCCTCCCGCACCGCCTCTTCGCTCTATAAATGCCCAAACATTACAAAAACCCTAGGAGAGTCGACGGAATTTTGTTCCAGCCGCCACAGGCCTCTATATCGACGAGATCCAATCTAGACCCCATTCCCGCACTCCGCCAGAGGGGGAGATCATCATCGGTGTCCATCTTCATCATCCCGGCAGCCACCACGATGAGGAGGGAGTAGTCCACCCTCGGGGCTGAGGGTTTGTACCAGTAGCTATGTGTTTAATCTCTCTCTCTCTCTCGTGTTCTTGATGGCACTATCTTGATATATCAGGGCCTTTGTTAATATAGTTGGATCATATGGTGTTTTCCCCTCTCTATCTTGTTGTGATGAATTGAGTTTGACTTTTGAGATTTCGTTTTATCATATAGAATACTTTTATGGATTTGAGTAAACTTGATATATGTCTTGCATATGAATACCCGTGGTGACAATGGGGTATTATTTTGATTAACTTGATACACGTTTTGGCACTCAACTCGTGGATTCCCGAGGTGACATTTGGGTAATCTATGCATAGGGGTTGATGCATGTTCTTGTCTTTGTTTCTCCGGTAGAAATCTTGTGCACTCTTTGAGGTTCTTTGTGTTTGATTGAGTATTATTAATATGAAATTATTTGGTGTTATTAGTATGAACTCTTGGATAGATCGATCGGAAAGAATAGCTTCAAGCTGGTTTCGTACCCTACAAATGATTTCTTCTTATGTTCTCCGCTAGATAGGAACTTTGGAGTTATTCTTCATTGCACGTTGAGGGATGGTTATGTGCTCCAATTATATTAGCATTGTTGATAGATTGCAGTAGCGAAAGTACGGACCCTAGGCCTCATTTTCAAGCATTGTCATACCGTTTGTGCTCACTTTTATTACTTGCTATGTTGCAGTTTTTATTTATTCAGATTATAAAAATATATGTCTACCATACATATTACACTTTTATCACCATCTCTTCATCGAACTAGTGAACCTATACAATTTGCCATTGTATTACGATATTTCTTGTATTTGGTTGTAGGGTGGTTTGAGAGAGACCATCTTCATCCTATGCCTCCCACGGATTGATAAACCTTAGGTCATCCACTTGGCGGAAAATTGCTACTGTCCTACAAAACACTGCTCTTGGAGGCCCAGCATGAGTCTACAAGAATAAAGTTGCATAGTAGCCATCAAGCCATAAAGTTTCATAGTATACATCAAGCCCTTGAGGCCCCTAGCTTGTAATATGGACCTTGTATGACTTAATTTGTGTTTAGAGTTTCTTGTGATATCTTCCCGTGAGTGCCTAATCTTGATCGTACGCGTTTAGGTGTATGATTAGTGTACCATTGAATCGAGGGCAGCATATTTCTCCTCTTTTATGAGATCCCCTTTTATTTTTCTTCTTCTTCCTCTGCCCCTCCCCACAGAACCACCTCCTCTCTTCCCATTCGACGAATCCTTTGATAGTCCATTATGTTTGGAAGATTTTTGCTAATCCTCCTTGTTTCTTGTTGGAGATTTCATTAAAGATTGGACCACCGTGAGGCTGATTTAAGGTGAGAACAACCTTTGTGTTATGTGACATGATGGTGAACCATGTATGCTTTTGTTCAAATGATATGGTAAATTATTGTTGTTGTGTGGTACCCATGTACAGATTCTATGATGCATATTTTTTCTTGTGAAGTGATATGATGAATCTTGCACTATGTCATATGGTGATTCTTGTTGTGTTCTGCTTTTTCTGATGTAGAGTGATGGTTGCTGTCTACTCCGCAAGTTTATTCTTGTAGACTCGTTTTGGGCCTCCAACCTCAGAGTTTTGTAGGACAGTAGTAATTTTCCCTCAAGTAGATGACCTAAGGTTTATCAATCTGTGCGAGGCATAGGACGAAGATGGTCTCTCTCAAACAACCATGCAACCAAATAATAAAAAGTCTCGTGTGTCCCCAACACACCAAATACAATGGTAAATTGCATAGGTGCACTAGTTCCGCGAAGAGATGGTGATACAAGTGTAATATGGATAGTAGATATTGATTTTTGTAAGAGGAACAATAAAAAACAGCAAGGTAACGAGTAGCAAAAGTGAGCACAAACGGTATTGCAATGCTTGAAAATGAGGCCTAGGGTCCGTACTTATGCTACTGTAATCTATCAACAATGCTAATGTAATTGGATTATATAACCATCCCTCAACATGTGATGAAGAATCACTCCAAAGTTCCTATCTAGTGGAGAACATAAGAAGAATTCTTTTTAACTATTCTTTCTGATCGATCTATCCAAGAGTTCATACTAAAATAACACCAAGTTATTTTTTCGATCGATCTATCAAGAGTTCGCACTAAAATAACACTAAGTTATTCTTTTCGATCGATCTATCAAGAGTTCGCACTAAAATAACACCAAAGAAAATTTAGATTCATAATACTCAAATCAACACAAAGAGCCTCAAAGAGTGCCCCAAGATTTCTACCGGAGAAACAAAATATGAGAACGTGCATCAACCCCTATGCATAGATTACCCCAATGTCACCTCAGGAATCCGTGAGTTGAGTGCCACAACATATCTCAAGTGAATCAATATAATACCCCATTGTCACCACGGGTATTCATATGCAAGACATATATCAAGTGCTCTCAAATCCATAAAAGTATTCAATCTGATAAAACAAAACCTCAAAGGGAAAACTCAATTCATCACAATAAGATAGAGAGGGAGAAACACCATATGATCCAGATATATTAACAAAGCCCACGATACATCAAGATCGTGCCACCTCAAGAACACGAGAGAGATAGATAAATTAAACACATAGCTACTGGTACAAACCCTCAACCCCGAGGGTGGACTACTCCCTCCTCATCATGGTGTCCATCGGGATGATGAAGATGGACTCCGGTGATGATTTCCCCCTCCGGCGGAGTGCGGGACAGGGTCTAGATTGGTTTTTTGTGGTTACAGAGGCTTGCAGTGGTGTAACTTCTCATCTAGGGTTCTCTTTCGGGGTTCTGGAATATTTGGGATTTATATGGCGAAGATGCGGTGCGAGAGGTCACTGAGGTGAGCACAATCCACCAGGGCGCACCCTGGGGCTTGTGCTCCCCTCGGGCCTCTGCTCTGGTACTTCTTTGGCCCATCTTGTGTGTTCTGGTCCAAAAAAATTCTCCAAAAAGTTTCACTGCGTTTGGGCTTTGTTTGATAATGATATTTTGCGAAGTAAATAACAAGCAAAAAATAGCAACTGGCACTGGGCACTATGTCAATAGGTTAGTCCCAAAAAATGATGTAAAGTTGCTATAAAATGATTGTAAACATCCAACAACGATAATATAAAAACGTGGAACAAGAAAAATTATAGATACGTTGGAGACGTATCAATGGTGAATAAAATTTGTCAAGTTCATAATAAATGTTTTTTTTGTGTGTAACAAATATGATTCCATACTGAAACCTCGGTAATATTTCATGAGCTAATTCAGTAAACATCAAAACAATCAAATTCGTATTCATGTCCATTATGGTTTCCTGGCTGAATTGGAACTGGAACCAATTCAATATGGAGGTATCCAATTCTTCCATTTTGAAATTTTGCAGAGGTTCAAGAATGAGATAAAATGTTATGGCAAAACGTTGATTAATTTTAATTTCTCATATTTCTGGCACTCAATATGTTTAGTTTTTTAGCAATGTTCATGTCAATTTTTCCAACGAATTTTATATTTTTAAGTCATTAGCCTCTTCCCTCTGGTGAGCTGAGATGTTATCATATTTTAAAATTGGACAAGCAAGTATGTCAAATATCATGTTCTCAAATGTTTGCTAGAAGACCCACTTTTGGCTTTCAGGTACTAATGAAGTTGCAAGGAGGTGTTAAATATTAATCAATAGTTTTTGACATTTTCCGTACTAAGGCAATATTTTACAGGGATTCCATGGTGCCTGGTCGTACTCAGTTCTCCTGTACCGCACCATCATCCTCCACTCTAGCCCCTCCCTCGCCATTCTGAGGCCCATGAGAGGAGTCGCAGAGGCCACCTCAATCGATGACACATACGAATTGGAAAGTTGTTGACAGATGACCTGGCTGATGCAAGCAGAAATAATTGACGATGCGGTGTTCTGCTGGATGGAGTACATGCAGGAACCAACGGAGGTGCAGACCATCACACACAAGAACCCCGGCTTTAATGTGCTCGTCCAAATGTGTAAAATGTGTGTGGATAGAGAATTGATGAATGTAGCAGATGTCATCTTCTTGGAGGCCACTAATGCAGAGCGTGCTCGGATGCTGACTCAGAATAGACAGGATTTGGTCCTCAGATGGGCACTGCAAGAGGCACAATCTCCGATTCAGATTCACAGAGCCCGATGGAGATGTGTTGTGGGGGTAATGCCATCGAGAATGCCCCCACCACCACCGGATTCTCTCCACCTTCAGCAGTTGCCTTGCCATCCACTTGAACATGTACCTTGTACTGACTGAGCTAAGTTTTAGTTTCCTAAGTTAGAACCATAGATGATGATTTTCCTCTCTCTATTTAGTAGATTCAAGAGCTATGTGCCCCATACCAAGAGTGGGTTTAGGTGTGCATGCATTCTTCAAGTTTGGACTTTAAAACTGTTTTACTTTTACACCCACAGGTTTGGAGCTTCAAGAGTCTACAGTTTGTGTTGCAGCTAGCATAAGCGAGCCGCGGGTGGAAAATAATATCGAACTTGTTCATGACGGTGGTACTAGAAATACTAAGGCTACTATCATTAGGTTTCAAAGCTAGTGTTATATGATTGAACTCTAGTTTGTTCTGGACTTGCTCTTTATATATATGTTGTTTGCATAATTGAATTCTAGTTAGGTCTGGACATGTAAGACTATGAACTCTAGTCATCGATTTGTAATCAGGGTGTCATCCATAATGATACATGTCATTTGTGCTGATGTGTACACGTGATGAGTAATTTAGGACCTATAATTTTTGTTAATCCATGGAAAGTGAGAAGTGGCAGGCATGATCAGGCACCCACCACCGCTTATAACTCAATTAGTGACGGCGAATCTGCTTGTCACTGATGACATATTAGCAATGGCCATAGGTCAGTGGTTGGCATCCTCCACCATAGGGCTCGTCACTAGTACACATAATGTGTCTGCCACTGCTAGCTTGTATTGTATTAGAGGTACCTCCAAGCTTTAGAGGATATTTGGATGGTCATTTACTTGGATTTTGCACTTTGTCTTATAAGCTAAAAAGCACTTATTTAGGTGTTTTTAACTTTGGCTTTGGATTTTGTCCTATTTAGAGACAAAAATCAAAAGCCAAAGCTTAAATCCCCTAAATAGGATATTTTTTGGCTTATAAGGCAAAGACACACATCGAGTAGAGAGTCGGTGGCTTTCTGGGCGATGGCAGGCCTCTCCAGTAATAGAGTTGGAGTACCTTGAAGCTGCCATGACAAGTAATGCACTGCTTGCCCTAGCCTCGCATGAAAGGCACCTCGACGGCGCTATCATCAAGGCATTTGAAGTTGTCCTCCTCATGTCTTCCTTGTCCCACTTGCCATGGCATTGGCGACCACAAGGTTGGTCTGCTTGGACATATCATGTGGGTCGATAACTGAGGGGATCAGGTCATTCGTCGAAGACACCACCCATGTGTTGATCTGCTTCCCTGCTGCAGGACAACTTAAGTACACACATATGTGCGCCAACCACATGCTGACCAATTATCGGACCAACGTGGCTGACTCAGCCCAGCATCAAGATTCATGATGGGGTCCAATGACCCATGTTGTATTGTGCGGTCTAGGAGCGAATGTGTTTTTAAAACAAATTCAGAGTACTTACTAGATATTACTAAATCGTGGGCCTGAGTGTGCAAAAGGCCATGGTTAATCATGAGTATCATCACTCCCTTGATGAGTCAAGGACGTGCCCTATGAACAAGATTGCACCCGACACATGTTCCAACATAAAGAAAGCAAACGGATGATCAGCGACAAAGTCCACTGCTACTTAACCTTGTGTTGGTTTTTCCCTTGAAGAGGAAAGGGTGATGAAGCAAAGTAGAGATAAGTATTTCCCTCAGTTAAGAACCAAGGTATCAATCCAGTAGGAGGAACACACAAGTCTCCAGTAGTTGCACCTACACAAACAAACAAATACTTGCACCCAACGCGATAAAGGGGCTGTCAATCCCTTCATGGTTAATTGCAAGGATGAGATCTGATAGAGATAGGTATAAAAGATAAATAGAAGTGCAAAAAAAGTAAAGATAAATAAATTGCAGCAAGGTATTTTTGGGTTTTTGGTTTTATAGATGTAAAAATAATATGATGAGAATAGACCCGGGGCCATAGTTTTCACTAGAAGCTTCTCTCTTGAAAGAACACATATGGTGGGTAAACAAATTACTGTTGAGCAATTGGTAGAAAAGCGCAAAGTCATGATGATATCTAAGGTAATGATCATGAATATAGGCATCATGTCTGTGACAAGTAAACCGACTCCTGCCTGCATCTACTCCTATTACTCCATACATCGACCGCTATCCAAGGTGCATCTAGTGTATTAAGTTAACAAGAACGGAGTAACGCCTTAAGCAAGATGACAAGATGTAGAGGGATAGATCCAGATCAATATGGTATAAACCCCATCTTTTTATCCTTAATGGAAACAATACAAATACGTGCCTCACTACCCTTTCTGTCACTGGGTGAGGACATCGCAAGATTTTACACAAGAAAATAGCACCTCTACCATTGCAAGATAAATCAATCTAGTTGGACAAACCAAATCAATAGATCAGAGAGAAATACAAAGTTATCTTAATCATGCATGAAAGAGTTTAGAGCAGACTCAAATAATATTCATAGATAATCTCATCATAAATCCACAATTCATTGGATCCCAACAAACGCGCCATAAAAGAAGATTACATCGAATAGAACTCCAAGAACATCGAGGAGAACATTGTATTGAAGATCAAAGAGAGAGAAGAAGCCATCTAGCTACTAGCTATGGACCCATAGGTCTGTGGTAAGCTACTCACACATCATCGGAAGGGTGGCAAGGTTGATGTAGAAGCCCTCCATGATCAAATCCTCCTCCGGTAGAGTGCCAGAAAGGGACCCAAGATGGGATCTCACGAGAACAGAAGCTTGCGGCGGCGGAAAAGTATTTTTGCTGTGCCCTCTGGTATTTGGGGAATATCTGGATATTTATGGAACTAATATTAGGGTTAGGAGAGCCACCATGGGCCCACAAGCCCGGAGGCATCCCCTAGGGCGTGCCTCCTGAGCTTGTGGCTCATCCGTGGACCTTCTGGCCTCCTCCCAAAGCTTCCTAGGTGTGTTCTGGTCCAAGAAAAATCATCAAAAACTTTCATTCCGTTTGGACTCCGTTTGGTATTGATTTTCTGTAAAAGGCAAAAACAAGGGAAAAAACAACAACTAGTCCAAAAAATGATATAAAATAGCATAATAATGCATATAAAACATCTAAGATGGATAATATAATAGCATGGAACAATCAAAATTATAGATATGTTGGAGACGTATCAAGCATCCACAAGCTTAATTCTTGCTCGTCCTCGAGTAGGTAAATGATAAAAATAGGATTTTTGATGTGGAATGCTACCTAAGATGCTTAACATGTAATCTTTTCTTTATGTGGTTGGGTGATAACCCACAAGTATAGGGGATCGCAACAGTTTTCGAGGGTAGAGTATTCCACCCAAATTTATAGATTTGACACAACGGGAGCCAAATAATATTTGTAAGTATTAGTAGTTGAGTTATCAATTCAACCACACTTCTAGATTAAATATCCGCAACAAAGTGATCAGTATTATAGTAATAAGATAGTTTTGATGGTAGTACTAACAGTAACAGTGATAGCGATAATTTTGTAGCAGTTGTAACAGTAGCAATAGCAATAGGGACTTAGTGATATGTCTCCAACGTATCTATAATTTTTTATTGTTCCATGTTGTTATATTATCATTCTTGGATGTTTTACAGTCATTTTATAGAAACTTTATATCATTTTTTGGGACTAACCTATTAACATAGTGCCCAGTGCTAGTTGTAGTTTTTTGCTTGTTTTTCACTTTGCATAATATGAGTACCAAACGAATTGCAAATGCCATGAAACATTTTGGAGATTTTTTCTGCCATGAAGACAATTTGGGAGCCAAGGAAGTGCACCAGGGAGGCCCGTGGGGCCCACAAGACACCAGGGCGCACCAGAGGCCGCTGGCATGCCCTGATGGGTTCTGGGGCCCATGGAGGTCCTCTCTACCGCCTCTCAGCTCTATAAATACCCAAATATTCCAGAAACTCTAGGGTAGTCGACAAAACACAATTCCAGTTACCCCAAGTTCCAGAACCACGAGATCAAATCTAAAGCCCTATTCTGGCACCTTGCCGGAGGGGAACACGATAATGGAGAAGTTCATCCTCATTGGTGCTCCTTCGTTGATGCGTGAGTAGTTCACCATAGTCGTACGGGTCCATAGGCAGTAGCTAGATGGTTTCTTCTCTCTTTTATCTTCAATACAATGGTCTCCTCGATGAGATCTATTTGTTGTAACTTTTGCAATGTGTTTGTTGGGATCTTATGAATTGTGACTTATGATCAGTTCTATCCATGAATATTATTTTAGTCTTGTTTGATCTCTTATATGCACGATTTTTATAGCCTCGTATTTCTTCTCCGAAACTTTGGTTTGGTTTGGCCAACTAGATTGATTTTTCTTGCAATGGGTAGAGGTGCTTTGTGATGGGTTCGATCTTGCAGTGTCCTCACCTAGTGACAGAAGGGGTAGCGAGGCACGTATGTGTCGTTTCTATTAAGGATAAAAAGATGGGGTCTATTCCTACATGAATAGATCTTGTCTACATCATGTCATCATTCTTATTGCATTACTCTGTTTCTCCATGAACTTAATACACAAGATGCATGCTGGATATCGGTCGATGTGTGGAGTAATAGTAGTAGATGTAGGTAGGAGTCGGTCTACTAATATTGGACGTGATGCCTATATACATGATCATTTCCTTGGATATCTTCATAATTATTTTCTCTTCTATCAGTTGCCCAACAGTAATTTGTTTACCCACTGTATGCTATTTTCTCGAGAGAAGCCACTAGTGAAATCTATGGCCCGAGGTCTATTTTCTATCATATTGTTTTCAGATCTATTATTGCAAAAACCCAAAAATACCTTGCTGCACTTTTTCTTTATTTATTTTATTTTGCGCTTTTGCAAGATCTATTTATCCAATCTAATACAATTTAATCTATCTCAATAATGTGGAGGGATTGACAACCCCTCTTAAGCATTGGGTTGCAAGTATTTGTTATTTGTGTGCAGTTACCATTTACATAGTGTTGCTTGGTTCTCCTACTGGATTGATACCTTGGTTTCATAACTGAGGGAAATACTTACCGTTGTTGTGCTGCATCATCCTCTCCACTTTGGGGAAATACCAATTTAAATACAAGAAATCACTTAGCAAGACCAATATGTGGAAAAGCTCATAGGCACTGGATCGGTGATTACGTTGGATAATATTCATCATATAAAAGTCATAACCTAGGGCGACACAGAACCAATTCCAGTTCATAAATATAATGTAGGCATGTATTCCGTAAATAGTCATACATGCTTATGAAAAAGAACTTGCATGACATCTTTTGTCCTACCCTCCTGTAGCAGCGGGGTCCATAAGGAAACTAAGGGATATTGAGGCCTCATTTAATTAGAGAGCCGGAACAAAGCATTAACACATAGTGAATACATGAACTCCTCAACTACGGTCATCACCAGAAAGTATCCTAATTATTATCACCCCGGGGTTTACGAATCATAACACATAGTAGGTGCATATGACTTGCAGATCGGATCACAAACATAGATATAATGGTCAAAACATAAACGGTTCAGATCTGAAATCATGGCACTCGCGCCCTAGTGACATGCATTAAGCATGGCAAAGCACAGCAACATCAATCTCAGAACATAATGGATACTAGGGATCAAGCCCTAACAAAACCAACTCAATTACATGATGAATATCATCCAACTCCTCACCGACCAGCAAGCTTACAAAGGGATTACTCACTCCCGGTGGGGAGCATTATGGGATTGGTGATGACGAAGACCGAAGATTCCCCTCTCTGGAGCCCCAAACGGGCTCCAGGTCTAGCCCCCAATGAAGAACAAGAGGTGGTGGCGGCTCCGTATCGTGAAACATGATGAAACTTCCTCCCTTACTTTTCTGTGAAAATAGGATTTTATAGAGTAGAGATTAGGGTCAGCGGAGCCTCAAGGGCCCCACCACCCACCAAGGCGTGCCAGAGGGGCCGCCCTGACATCTTGTGGGCAGCTTGCCCCCCTCCAGTGGGTCTTGGTTCCAGAAATTGTTAAATATTCCAAAATAATTCTCTAAAGAGTTTCGTATAATTCGAGAACTTTCATTTTTGCACAAAAACAACACCATGGTAGTTCTGCTGAAAACAACATCAATCCGGGTTAGTTTCATTCAAATCATGCTAATTAGAGTCCAAAACAAGAGCAAAAGCATTAGGAAATGTAGATACAATGAAGACGTATCAACTCCCCCAAGCTTAACCCATTGCTTGTCCTCAAGAAATTCAATTGACAAACTGAAAATGATAAAGAAAAACTTTTACGGACTCTTTTGTTCTTGTGTACATATATATGCTTAAATAGCACCCTAGTTTTCAGCAAAGATCCTGACTAACCATGCCAACAATAACTCTTAAAAATTATGTTAACTCATATCAATGACATAATCAACTAGCGAGCAATAATAAGATATTTCAAACGCCAACACTTTGTCGAAACAATCATGATATAATATGGTAACAATGGTATCTCTCTAGCCCTTTCTGAGACCGCAAAACATAAATGTAGAGCACCTCCAAAGTTCAAGCAGTGACTAAACATTGTAATTTATGGTAAAAAGGATCTAGTCATGACGAATTCAACATTAACTATACACAATGCATGAAGATGACAATAGTGCTCTCAGGGTCGGTGCTTGTTTGAGAAGGTGATGACTCAACATAAAAGTAAATAGATAGACCCGTCGCAGAGGGAAGTAGGGATTTGCATAGGTGCTAGAGCTCAAAGCTTAAATCGGAGATAAATATAATTTTGGGAGGTACACCCTTCCTGTCAACGCTACAACCAAGAGTTTTCAATATCTTCCATTCTAAACAAATTAGCGGCTGTTCCCAAGAGGTAAAAGTAAAGTTTACTCCCCCTCCACCAACAAACCCAAGCCATGGCTAGCCGAATCATTGGGTGCCCTCCATAGCAACAGTCTGGTGGAGTTTTGTTTAATTATTTGTAATTTTTGATTTTGGGACTGGGCATCCCTATTACCATCCCCTCTCGTGCAAGGACGAGTGAATAAACACTCATCAAGAGAATAACCTTCTTAGCAGGGAAGATACTGACCACGCCCTGTCGCTCCATGAGCGGTCCAGGCACACAAAACAGATGTTCATTTGAAATTTTAGAGGTGGCAAATGCAAATTTACTTAGAACGGCAAGGTAATACTGGACATAGGTACATATAGTGGACTCATCTGGAATAACATTGGTTTAAGGAATTTGATGCACACGCAGTATTCCCGCTAAGTATAGGAGAAAGCTAGCAAATAGGTTGGGAAGCGACCAGCTAGAGAGCAAAAACGATCATGAACATGCATTATGAATATGTAACATTGAATACTAGCATGAGTGGGATACAGACACCATTGTCTGTTGAACGAACCCTGGGTCTGTTGCCCTGACTGTGCACATGCATAGGATCAGGATTGAAGCATCAACCCAAGATAGAGTACAAGAAACCAGGAGATTCGAAGGACCAATGAGCAGATCAGAGGGACCAAGGCCAAGCCAGAGAAGCAAGACACCATCAAGACAGAGGCCTTCTTTGCCGGGCAGGCAAGCATGGCAAGGGGCGAGGCCACCCCCAGAAGAAGATGACCAAGGCGTCCCGACAGAGCCTGCCGGGACATGCGGAGGTGAAACCACCTCACCAACTAGTCCACCACGGCTCACGTCATCGATCAGTGCAGTGTCAAGCCACAGAGTGATTAAGTGGCAGCCACTCACCACATGGCAGCCCCTTTCTACCAAAAAACCCACAGATGACACCCATCCTATGACGTGTCAAACGAGCAGGCATGGTGCTGACAAGATAGTCGGGCAACCAACAATGTGACGTTGAGTGGCGCATTAAATGCGCCATGTCATCCTGCAGAGTTAGGTATGATAGCACTATTTGCTATCTTATCAGTGTCTAATGACTGATTTTCCTCTGTGGTCACCCCTTAAACTATAAAAGGAGGCCCATGGCAATGGGTCGAGGGGTTATAAGGTTGGATAACTCACACCCCCATACACGCGTAGTCGCTGCTGCCTTGAGGCAACCCTTGCCGGGCAAGTGTACTAGGCTCCACCACCACATTTCCACCATCAATCCACCAAAGTAGGAGTAGGGTTTTATGCCTTGCGGCGGCCCGAACCTGGGTAAAACTTCCCGTGTGATCTCTGCTGTGCTGCCCCATGTTCGTTTGCTCTTTGTGCAACGCGACGCCCCCTGCAGAACCAGCAAGGGGCCATCCTGGTCCCATAGGTGGCCGTGGTTTCCCACGACATCTTTGGCGCGCCAGATAGAGGGGGGATCACTTGTGTGAACCTGAAGACGTGAGCAACACGTCACCTTCATCGCCATCTGTATCTTCGACGGAGCCATCGACCATGGCACCCAAGAAGAAGCCCGCTTCTTCAGCTCATACATCCACCTCGAAGGCTCCACCACCCGCGGACTCCACCGCTGCGGGGGGCGCGGAGCCATGCAAGGATGCGGGCGTTGTTGGGGATGTGGTCGGAGCAGGCGGCACGACCACCACTTCCCCCACGGCTGACCCAGGAGCAGGAGGCACAAGAGGAGAGCAACACTAGCAACGCCTCGACGGCCATGCCCCGCTCGCTGACGGGCACAGCCGCAGTGATGGTTCTCGGTTTGGGGCGAACCGCTGCCCTTCGGCCGCCCCTGTCATAGGCGCGATTGCTACGTGTACACTTTCCCCTGGGCGAGTCAACCAAGCCGCTGCACCCAACAGAGCCACTGGCCCTCGAGCACCTTCGCCGCACCACCCTGTCATCTAGGTGGTGGCACTGCAACAGCGGGGGCGTGGTACTACCGCCGCTGTCTCCTGACCAGCGGTGGTGCGATCGACTTCATCTTCATCCATGCCAAGTACGGCCTTGGAGGCCATGGCGCCAGCTCAGCTGCTGCTGAGGTTTCCGTCGGTAGCCGAGCAGATGGACGAATGGTGTGCCACCTTCCAAAGTCTACTTGGTTTCGCAGAATTTGGGGGCTGACGGCAAGCTGAACCTCCATGGCCTCCCCAAGCGACGACGACGCCTCACGCTGTTGCCCATACAGAGGGGCCCATCCCCACGATGCAGTCCCCGCCATGGCAACCAGCACAAGCATGACCAAATCAAGACCCCGACGATGTCTCGATGGCCTCCTCTGACCCTCGAGCATGTCTAGGCCAACGATGAATCCCAAAGGAGAGGCGGAGATGAGACACGCACGTCATTGAGCGACGCCACGACAACCTCCGCCGAACCGATGGGTGCGACGGCCCCGACGTCGATGAGCCCGCGCTCGGTATTGGCGGACCGCTACCTTCCGAGGTTGGCTGCCCTTCCTTTACCCATGAGCTACGACAAGTCCGATGGCTATCCGTTCGCACATTCAAGCCAGAGATACCTAAGAAGTACGACAGGAGGCTAAACCCGGCAGAGTTCCTCAGCATCTACACCATCGTTGTTCAGGCTGTTGGGGGAAGAGATGAGAAGGTGTTCGACAACTACTTCCCTTTGGCCCTAAAGTCCAATGTGAGGTCTTGGCTGATGCACCTGTCGGAGAACTCCATTTCATCATGGGTAGACTTGTGCCACGAGTTCATCAATGCCTTTGCCAGTGGCCACCAGGAGCAGGGTCGGCCTAGCGACCTGCAGCTTCTCCAACAAAAGGAAGTAGAAACCCTTCATAAGTATTTACAGAAATTCGGCAAAGTCCATAGAAATATTCCAAATATCCATCCAGCAGGTGTGATAGCTACCTTCTAGTCCAATGTGCGCAACCGTCAGATTCGTTCTAAAATGAACATGTGGTTTCCCAAGACTGTGAAGGAGCTGTACACTCTAGTGGATAAGTGTGCTCGGATGGAGGAGGGAAGGAAGTTGCCAGGAGAGGAATATTGCATCAATATGGATTCAAAGGATGATGATGAGTCCACCAGTCAAAAGAAGAGCAAGAAGCGCAGTAAGAAACGGAGGGATAATGCAGGAATGACTGTTGAAGGATCAGGCACCTCTAGTACCGCAAGATCGCCAAGGTTGAGGTCCCCGACAAGGAGACTATTGTGTGCACCAATTGTCGAGAAGCTTCGACTGCCGAGAAGGCTAGGAAAAGCGATGGGCCTCTTCAAGAGTGCTATCAGGTTGAGCAGTTAGTCAAGAGACAAAGAGCAGAGTATGAGAAGCATGACAAGGAAAAGGGTCAGAATATTGCTGGTGGCAGGGGCCAAGGCGGTGAAGCAAATCGCCTCAGCAAACCCTTTCAGCACCAAGGAAAACCCGCCAGGGGTCGAGAGAAGCAAGCCTGTGATGATGAGAGTGATAGAGGGGATGAGGAGGAATCCAGTGGGCAAGAGTTTTAGAAGGCCAGTGACACCCTGCGCGTTGACGGGGGTGCATCCCTACACACCTCTCACCACCCGCTCAAAAAGTGGGCGCGAGAAGTCAATGCCGTGGAACCAGCGCCACAGGCCCGGAAGCCGCTCAAATGGTACCGTACGCCCATCATCTTCGACGAGGAGGATCATCCTAGCCGTACCACTGTGGTAGGGTGCATGCCATTGTTGGTTTCTCCAACAATTCAAAAACCTCAAGGACACGAAGATGTTGGTGGACAGCGGGGCGGACTGAATCTGATTCCCGAGTAGTTATCAGCAAGCTTCAGATAGCAGAGGAAGAGCTAGAGGTTACTGGCACGTTTCAAGGAGTTAATCTCGGCAGGAGTCATCCTAGGGGAAAGATCACGTTGCCGGTAACATTCGGGGAGAACTGAACTACCAGACTGAGAAGATTGTGTTTGACGTGGTTGATCTCCCCCTGCCGTACAATGGGATTCTTAGACGCCTGGCTCTGGCTAAATTCATGGCGGCATCCCACTAAGCCTACAACACCCTGAAGATGCTTGGGTGTAGGGAGTTATCACTATCCCATCAGATGAGAAGGATGCAATCATTTGTGTTGACTAGATGTACCGGGACGCGGTCACGGCAGAGGCAGCGGCAGCAGCAGTTCCTGCCAATGAAAGTAAAGGAAAGAAGAAGGATTGTAGGCCCTCCAGTAAGGAGTCCGGGAAGCGTGCCCCCACTGATTACACGACACCCATTGATGACGTGGCTGAGTGTTCCAACAGCAAGAGATCCAAAGTCGCTGCTCCACAAGTGAAAAAGGTCCCGGCAGGGCTGGCTGGCATTGATGGTACTTTCACTATCAGCGCCACCCTTGTGACAAGTAGGAAAGCGCACTCATTGCCTTCCTGCGGGCGAATATATTTGTGTTTGCATGGAAACCATATGATATCCCTGGTGTTCCCAGGGAGGTAATCGTGCACCACCTTGCTGTCTGCCCACACGCCAGACCTGTTAGACAGAAAGTCCGGAAGCAGGCCTTGGAGAGGCAGCAATTTATTGTAGAGGAGATCAGGAAGCTTGAGGCAACTAGTTTGGTCAGAGGAGTGCTACATCCCACTTGGCTAGCAAACCCAGTGGTGGTCCGGAAGGCAAACGGGAAGTGGAGGCTATGCATTGATTTCATAGATTTCAACAAGGCTTGCCCGGAGGACCCATTTCCCTTGCAGCATATTGATCAGATTGTGGATTCCACTTCAGGCTGTGATTTGGTCTCATTTCTGGATGCCTATTCTAGATATCACCAAATCTTCATGTCCAAAGAATATGAATAAAATACCTCGTTCATCATCCCGTGTGGTAAGTACTGCTTTATCTGCATGCCATTAGGATTAAAGAATGTCGGGTCTACTTTTGCAAGGGCAATCCAAATTGGTTTTGATCCTCAGCTGCACAAAAACATTTAAGCTTATATGGATGACATTGTTGTCAAAACCAAGGACAGAGCAACTCTTATCTACACTAGTAGAAAAGGGGGCAATGGCCCAGGCCAGTTCAGCCCATTAGTCCCGGTTCAATCCAGAACCGGGACCAATGGAGCTATTTGCCCCGGTTCGTGAACCCAGGGGGCCGGCCGGGCCACGTGGGCCATTGGTCCCGGTTCGTCCGGACCTTTTGGTCCCGGTTGGTGGGACGAACCGGGACCAATGGGCCTGGCTCCTGGCCCACCACTATTGGTCCCGGTTGGTGGAAAGAACCGGGAGCAATGGCTACCCGTTAGTCCCGGTTCATGCCACGAACCGGGACCAATAGTGCTGCCTATATATACCCCCTCGCTCGCGAGCAGAGCACTCCAGTGCTCTATTTTTCTCTGGCCGGCGAGGGGGGGCTTTGTGGTGCACTAGCTCACCTCCATAGCACATGAGGTGTTCGATGAAATGCCCGAGCCACACTACTTAAGCTTTCTCCACTCCAAGCTCGACCTCCAACCTCTATTTTCCTCAATATTTGTCTAGGTTTAGCGGTCCATCACGCCCCGTCCCCGTCTTCACCGCCGTCGATCACCCGCGCCGATCTCATCGCCAGCACCACCGTGGTGAGCTTCTTGTTCTTATCTTCTTTCTGAAAGGAAAAATATTCTTACTTGTATTATTTTCTTACTTTTATTATTGCATGTTATATAGTGCGATGGTTTTGGTATCTGCCCCCGTCGGCCGTCGTCCTATCTATGATTCGGATGTGGTATATATTATCTTTTGATAACTATTGGTTCATTTATTGCTTATGAAAATTATGACGACCAACGTGACATAGATTTTATTTATCTAGGAGGTTGTTGAACCGGAAATTCCGACCGACCCTATTGTCAAGAGGTTAAATTTAGTTGAAGAAGAAGTCAATTTCTTGAAGGAAAAAATAAAAAAACTTGAGGAGGAGAAGATGATATTGGAGTTGCATGTTACAGATGTCGTCGATGATCACAAGATCAAGATGGATGCAATGCGCTTGAAGATGAGAAAGATTAGAAAATATGCCATTCATACCGAGGCTTGGTATCATTATGCCGTTGGATCAGTTGTTACCTTGGTTGCGATTATGATCGCATTTGTTTTCGCATTGAAATGTTTTACATAGTTTCAATGTATGGTTTAATTAATTTAATTGCTCTGCAGAGCTTTACGTTGTTAGATGAGAACTATGTATGTACTTTGGTTTTTATGTGATGATGAACTTCTATTAATTTGGTTACTTAATTATCTATGCATGATGTTCTATAATGATTTTGACACACTTAATTATATATAATGCACGCAGATGAACTGGCAATGGATGTACGGTGACAGACACACCTCCGAGTACATTAAGGGCATGCATGATTTTCTCGAAGTGGCTGAGGCAAACAAGCAGAATGGTTTTATGTGTTGTCCATGCCCTATATGTGGGAATACGAAGTCTTACTCTGACCGGAAAATCCTTCACACCCACCTGCTTTACAAGGGTTTCATGCCACACTATAATGTTTGGACGAGGCACGGAGAAATAGGGGTTATGATGGAAGATGGCGAGGAAGAAGAGTACGATGACAACTATGTGCCCCCTGAATACGGTGATGCTACTGAACATCAAGATGCACCAGACGATGTGCACGATGGTGCTGCAACGGGCGAAGCTGCTGAAGATCAAGAGGAACCTGATCATGTGCCCGATGATGATGATCTCCGCCGGGTCATTGTCGATGCAAGGACACAATGCGAAAGTCAAAAGGAGAAGCTGAAGTTAGATCGCATGTTAGAGGATCACAAAAAGGGGTTGTACCCCAATTGCGAAGATGGCAACACAAAGCTCGATACCGTACTCGAATTGCTGCAGTGGAAGGCAGAGAATGTTGTGCCTGATAAAGGATTTGACAAGCTACTGAAAATAATGAAGAAGAAGCTTCCAAAGGATAACGAATTTCCCGACAGTACATACGCAGCAAAGAAGGTCGTATGCCCTCTAGGATTGGAGGTGGAGAAGATACATGCATGCCCTAATGACTGCATCCTCTATCGCGGTGCCTACAAGGATCTGAAGCATGCCCGGTATGCGGTGCATTGCGGTATAAGATCAGACGAGATGACCCTGGTGATGTTGACGGCGAGCCTCCCAGGAAGAGGGTTCCTGCGAAGGTGATGTGGTATGCTCCTATAATACCACGGTTGAAACGTCTATTCAGAAACGGAGAGCATGCCAAGTTGATGCGATGGAACAGTGAGGACCGTAAGAAAGACGAGAAGTTGAGAGCACCCGCTGACGGGTCGCAGTGGAGAAAAATTGAGAGAAAGTACTGGGATGAGTTTGCAAAGGACCCAAGGAACGTATGGTTTGCTTTAAGCACGGATGGCATTAATCCTTTCGGGGAGCAGAGCAGCAATCACAGCACCTGGCCCGTGACTCTATGTATGTATAACCTTCCTCCTTGGATGTGCATGAAGCGGAAGTTCATTATGATGCCAGTTCTCATCCAAGGCCCTAAGCAACCCGACAACGACATTGATGTGTACCTAAGGCCATTAGTTGAAGAACTTTTACAGCTGTGGAATGGAAATGGTGTACGTACGTGGGATGAGCACAAAAAGGAGGAATTTGACCTAAAGGCGTTGCTGTTTGTGACCATCAACAATTGGCCCGCTCTCAGTAACCTTTCAGGACAGACAAACAAGGGACACCACGCATGCACGCACTGTTTACTTGACACCGATAGTATATACCTGGGAAGCTGCAGGAAGAATGTGTACCTGGGCCAAATTTCTTCCGACCAACCATCAATGTCGAAAGAAAGGCAAGCATTTCAAAGGCGAGGTAGATCACCGGAAGAAGCCCGCCATGCGTACCGGTGATCACGTACTTGCTATGGTCAATGATTTACACGTAATCTTTGGAAAGGGTCCCGGCGGACTAGCTGTTCCGAATGACGCTGAGAATCACGCACCCATGTGGAAGAAGAAATCTATATTTTGGGACCTACCCTACTGGAAAGACCTAGAGGTCCGCTCTTCGATCACGTGATGCACGTGACGAAGAACCTTTGCGTGAACCTGCTAGGCTTCTTGGGCGTGTATGGGAAGACAAAAGATACACCTAAGGCACGAGAGGACCTGCAATGCTTGCACGAAAAAGAGGGCATGCCTCCGAAGCAGTATGAAGGTCCTGCCAGCTACGCTCTAATGAAAGAAGAGAAAGAAATATTCTTTCAATGCCTGCTCAGTATGAAGGTCCCGACTGGCTTCTCGTCGAATATAAAGGGAATAATAAATATGCCAGAGAAAAAGTTCCAGAACCTAAAGTCTCATGACTGCCACATGATTATGACGCAACTGCTTCCGGTTGCATTGAGGGGGCTTCTACCGGAAAACGTCCGATTAGCCATTGTGAAGCTATGTGCATTCCTCAATGCAATATCTCAGAAGGTGATCAATCCAGAAATCGTACCAACGCTAAGGAGTGATGCAATGTCTTGTCAGTTTTGAGCTGGTGTTCCCACCATCCTTCTTCAATATCATGACGCACGTCCTAGTTCATCTAGTCGACGAGATTGTCATTCTGGGGCCCGTATTTCTACACAATATGTACCCCTTTGAGAGGTTCATGGGAGTCCTAAAGAAATATGTGCGTAACCGCGCTAGGCCAGAAGGAAGCATCTCCATGGGCCATCAAACAGAGGATGCCATCGGGTTTTGTGTTGACTTCATTCCTGGCCTTAAGAAGATAGGTCTCCCTAAATCGCGGTATGAGGGGAGACTGACTGGAAAAGGCACGCTTGGAAGGGACTCAATAATATGTAGGGATGGATATTCTTGGTCTCAAGCACACTACACAGTTCTACAGAACTCTACCTTGGTGACCCCGTATGTCGATGAACACAAGAACAGTTTGCGCTCCAAACACCCGGAGTAGTGCGACGACTGGATTACATGTGAACACATCAGGACTTTCAGCAGTTGGTTGGAAACACGTCTCAGAGGTGACAGCACTATTTGTGATGAGCTGTACTTGTTGTCCAGGGGACCATCTTCGACTGTAATGATTTGGAAAGGATACAAGATAAATGGGAATACATTTTACACGATTGACCAAGATGAAAAGAGCACCAACAAAAACAGCGGTGTCCGCTTTGATGCAGCAACCGACAATGGAAATGACACATAATATGGTTACATAGTAGACATATGGGAACTTGACTACGGAGTAGATTTTAAGATCACTTTGTTTAAGTCCAAGTGGGTCAATCTATCAGGAGGCGGGGTACAGGTAGACCCACAGTACGGAATGACAATAGTGGATCTGAAAAATCTTGGGTACACTGATGAACCGTTCGTCCTAGCCAATGATGTGGCACAGGTTATCTATGTGAAGGACATGTCTACCAGACCGAGGAAAAGAAAAGATAAGGAAGCGAATACATCATACAATGAGCTAAAGCGCCACATAGTTCTTTCAGGAAAAAGGGACATCCTCGGAGTGGAGGGAAAGACAGACATGTCTGAAGAGTATGAAAAGTTTCATGAAATTCCCCCCTTCAAAGTCAAGGCTGACCCAAGCATCCTGATAAACGATGAAGATTATCCATGGTTACGGCGCAATAAGCAAACAACACAAGCGAAGAAAAAGTGAAGACTTTCTCCCGCAACTATTATGATGATACCATGCCAACTTTGTAACAGACGAGTATGATACCATTGTCCGTTTTGTACATGCACATGCTATGCCAACTTTTTCAGAGTTCATTTGAAAACTATGAATTTGAAAACCTCGCCAACCGAAGGGTGCTCACACCGGTTTATAAGCCCGTCCCTCTACACGCCTTGTTGAGCTCACAAACTTATGATTCACACAAATTTCAAAGAAAACTAATGGCACAAATAGAAAGTTTATAATTTTGCTGACCTAAAAGCAAAAAGAATTAAAAAATAAAGCAAAAAACCAAAAGAAAATAAATAATGCATAAAAGAAAACAAAAAAACTTGAAAAAAACAAAAATAACAATAATAAGTATTTTGTTGTAAGTAGAAACAAAATAAAATAAATAAATAAAGCAAAAAAGTGTTTTCAAATTTGAAAACTAATGGCACTAACAGAAAGTTTATAATTTTTCTAAAACTAAAAGCAAAAATAATTAAAAAATAAAGCAAAAAACAACAAAAAATAAATAATGCAGAAAACCAAAAAAACTGAAAAATAATAAAAATAGCAACAATAAGTATTTTGTTGTAAGTACAAACAAAATAAAATATATAAAGCAACAAAGAAAACAAAAAAAGTGTTTTCAAATTTGAAAACTAATGGCACTAACAGAAAGTTTATAATTTTTGTAAAATTAAAAGAAAAAGAATTAAAAAATAAAGCAAAAAGCAACAAAAAATAAATAATGCAGAAAGCAAAACCAAAAAACTGGGAAAAAATAAAAATAGCAACAATAAGTATTTTGTTTTAAGTAGAAACAAAATAAAATAAATAAAGCAACAAAGAAAACAAAAAAACAAAAAAAAGTGCCACCTACTGGGCCCCCACGGCCTGAATACGACTAGAAACCCTACCATGGGCCAGGATTCAGGCCCGCGGGAGGCCCAGTAGGCCCAC
The DNA here is from genome assembly GCF_018294505.1 of Triticum aestivum. Taxonomy (NCBI): domain Eukaryota; kingdom Viridiplantae; phylum Streptophyta; class Magnoliopsida; order Poales; family Poaceae; genus Triticum; species Triticum aestivum. The sequence continues at coordinate 32,793,257 of NC_057813.1, read as the reverse complement.
AGGCACAGATTGCACGGTCAGGCCCGAAAGCCTGCAGTTGAGAGGAGCTCGAGAGGGTGGGCGCAGCAGCGCTTATAAACCACTCTCAAGCTCTCTCAACTAGCAAGGTGGGACTAAACTTTTCGGCGCGGGGCAGCACAAGGCCTTTGGTCCCGGTTGGTGGCACCAACCGGGACTAAAGGGGGGATTAGTCCCGGTTGGTGCCACTACCCGGGACTAATGCCCCCCTTTAGTCCCGGTTGGTGCCACCAACCGGGACCAAAGGCCGCCGCTTCCCGCCCTTTGGGCTGCTGAAAATTGGCCTTTGGTCCCGGTTGGTGGCATCAACCGGGACTAAAGGTGGTCATTAGTCCCGGGTCGTGGCACGAACCGGGACCAAAGCCTTTTCTATATAAGCAAAGACTTGGCGTTTTTTCAGATTTCATCGCCAGTTCCCCGCCCCGACGACGCCGCCAGGCTGCCCGAGCTCGCCCCGACGACGCCGTCAGGCTGCCCGTGCTCGCCGTCGCCGTCGCCCCGCGCCCCTGCCCCGTGCTCGCCGTCGCCGTCGCCCCGCGCCCCTGCCCCGTGCTCGCCGTCGCCGTCGCCCCGCGCCCCTACCCCGTGCTCGCCGTCGCCCTGCCCCTGCCCCGTCCCGCCCCCGCGCGCCGGCACCGTCGCCGCCCCCGCTGTTGCCTCGAGCTCCCCAGCTACGGGCTCGCCGTCGCCGCCCACTCCTCGTCGCCGTTGCCCTGCCCCTCCTGCCCCGTCCCGCCCCGCGCGCCGGCGCCCTCGCCTGCCCCCGCGCTGTGAGCCGCCGCCCGGCTCTTTTAATGTTTAAGCTCTTTTTTATTTTTATGCTCTGTTTTTTTTATGCTTTAATTTTTTTTGTTCATATGTGATGTATATGTGTATGTGGCTATACTGTATATGTGTATGTGAACAATGCAAAAGATAGTTTTTTAGAAAATTAGGATTTTTTTTCTGTTCATAGATTTTTTGGTGATACTAATTATTGTAAATGTTTGTTTATTCATATGAACAATGAATTAGGCAATACTACTTCATGTATTTTTAAGAAGGAAGAAGAAGAAAAAGAATGAGAGGAAAAAGGAAATAAGAAGAGGAAGAAAGGAGAAGAAGAGGGGAGAGGAAGAAGAGGAGAAATAAATAAGAAGAAGAAAAAAGAAGAAAAAGAAGAGGAGAAGAAGAAAGGAATAGAGGAGAAGAAGAAAAAATAGAAAAAAAATTCTATTTTTTCTTCTTCTCCTCTATTCTTTTCTTCTTCTCCTCTTTTTTTTCTTCTTCTTTTTCTTCTTCTTCTTCCTTCTTCCTTCTTCCTCATTTCTTCCCTTTTCCTTATTTTCCTTTCTCGAGGGATAAGAAGAAAAAGAAGAGGAGCAGAAGAAAGAAAGGAATAGAGGAGAAAGAAGAAACTTTGACATGACGGGGGGGGGGGGGGGGGTACCGATACCCCCTCCCCGATAACATTATTTTCCCATGTATATGTATGTTGCGTCGTTGTCGATATAACGAGGGTCTCGAGGATCACCGAGGGGTCAAGGGTCGGGAACTAGGATAGAGGGTCGAGGGTCGTTAAGGGGTTAAGGGTCGAAGGTTTCAGGGTCGAGGGTCGTTAAGGGGTCAAGGGTCGAAGGTTTCAGGGTCGAGGGTTCCTATAGTGTCAAAGTATTGAAGAAATCCATGGCTTCATCATTAGCCGGAAGTAACCATGGCATGATGGTACGAAGTCCTCCAAAGTTATTCTGGAATGGATTCCCGGATAGGATAATTTGCCTTTTTGTACGAATCTCAGCAAAGGCCTTTCAAATAACAATATTCGGAAGGTTCTTGCTGAACTTTGTACCAAAAAGCGAATTATCCTATCTGGGACTCCGTTCCAAAATAACTTTGGAGAGCTTCGTACCATCATGCACCTGTTACTTTCGCCTAATGATGAAGACATGGTTTTGTTGAATCCTTTGACACTAGGCAACCTCCCGACCCCTCGGCGATCCTCGACCCCTTGACCCTCGACCGCCCGGCAATCCACGACCCTCTACCCTACCGCGGGCGTCGATGCCCACGTCACTTATGGGACATAGATGTAGTGTTCAACGCCGACCCCCTCCCGATAGCTTCAACACGTGGGGGGGGTCGATATTACCCCCTCCTTGAAGCGTTCTCGAGGCCACCCCTAACCCTTGAAGCGTTGTCGAGGCCACCCCAAACCCTAGAGAAGCAGCATCGAGGCCACTAATATGATTCCTTATTGTGATTAGCTAGCTAGTTCTACATTTGCCACTAATATATACATATATATCTATCATGTTTGAATAATAATTGCCATGTTGTAAATATTTGTAGAAACTATGGACACCCCCCCCCGAGACGAAGCACAAGAAGCGTTGTTGATGGACATAATCGCACAAGGAAGTGATGCCGTCTCCTCGTTGATGTTTCTCAACGACAACGATGGTCTGGAAGGAGAGGGTGAAGAAGCAGCTAGCTATGATTTACATGGCTCCGATGACCCAATGCCGGTGCAAGAAGGAGAGGGTGAAGAAGTAGACCGTGAGGACGGCTCCGGTGATCACCAAACCGAGTCCGGCCAGGTATATATATTAGTTAAGCCTGTGCTGACTAGCTAATTGATGCATTCATTGTTTTGGTATGTACACATATTAATTAACTCTCGTCTCTGTTCTTTTTTCTAGCCCTCCGGATCAAGCACAACTTCGGTAAAGAAACGAGGCCCGAAGAAAAAGTTGAGCTCAGATGAAAAGTTTGAGATCATACAAATCGCGCGCGACGGCCAACCGATTGAACCCTACCGGACAAAGAAGGCATTTGTTGCTCAGTGCGGGGTTCTGGTTAGGGACAAGATCCCGATCAGCATCCAGCAATGGTATAAGCCTAAGAACGAAGACCCTGAGGTGTCTTATGTCAATGAGATGCAGAAAAATAATCTTTGGAGTGAGCTGAAGTCAAATTTCACCCTACCGCCGGAGGATGATTCGGAGAAGCCAGTTATAGAGCCATTAATCAAGTCTTTTGCTCTGAGGAAGATGGCAGACCTATTCAGGAATTGGAAGAAAGACCTCAATAGGTATGTCGAAAAAAATGAGACACCAGAATTCAAGGGCAAATATGAGAAGATCAGAGATGACTGGCCTGCATTTGTGGCCCACAAGACATCGAAAAAGAGTAAAAAGATGTCAACGACAAACAAGAGAAATGCTGAGAAGAAGAAGCTTCACCATCGCACGGGGTCAGGTGGCTACCTCGTAGCCCGGCCTAAGTGGGCCAAGGCTGAGAATGATCTGCTTGATAAAGGGATCGAACCAAAGACAATGAACTGGCCAGAACGTTGCCGGACTTGGTTCTTTGGGGCCGGCGGTTCTTTGGAACCTATAACAGGGAAGTGCATTTGGACGGACGAACAATTGGACATACCAGTCAAGAGGCTTCAGCAATATATCGAAGCAGCGCAGCAAGGGACGTTCGTTCCAGACAGGGAGAAGGACGAGCTCACAATGGCCCTCGGCAATCCTGAGCACCCTGGACGGACACGAGGCACGCCAGGATCTGTTTCGTGGAAGGCTGGATTTCCGGACGCAGGGGGTTACAAAACCCAGGAGAGGAGGAAGAAACTGGAGCAGAGCCAACTGCAGGCGCTGCATGAAAGGGTAATGGGGCTAGAGGAACGAGAAGCAGATCGCAACAAACGACCTCCCGAAGCTTCCCCCGAAGCTACCCCGCCATCTCAGCGGAGAAGCAGCGTGGCTTCCACCGAGCTGCTTCAGCCAGAGCATGCCTTGACGGCTCCTGCCAGCTATCCCGTGGATGCTATCACGGATGCTGAAAATTGCCACCTTATGGCGCAATGTTGCAATTTGAAGGTCAAGGCGGCTGTTGGCTCTGTTTATCCTACTAAACCCGACACAACTTTTCACTGTCGGCCGATTCCAGAAGGATATGCTAAGGTGATGGTCGATGAAATAACGGAGGGATTTGAGGACCTCCGGCTTGACCACCCTACCGATGAAGGGGATTATCGGTTGGGTTCTGCTCTGAAGACTCCATGCCTATGGCGGAAGGATCTCATCAACCTTCCGAACTGGACGCCTCCGCCTCCTCCTCCTCCTCCGGCGAGTGACGATCAGGGCACTCGGCCGGCTCCTTCTCCGGATCGTGGCGGCACTCCGCCTCCTTCTCCGCCTGCGCCGGCGCGCCCGAGGAGCCAGCCTCCTCCTTCTCCGCCTCGTCAGCAAGGGCGGAAGAGACCCGCCGCCGCTCCGGCTGCTCCGGCGCGTCGTAGTCCTTCTCCTCCGCCTCGTAAGCAAGGAAAGAAGACATCCGCTCCGTCTACTCTGCCGGCGTCTAGCAGTACAGCCAAAGGCGGGAGGAGATACAAATTCGGTCCTTTTCTGAAGACTCCAGAGAAGTTACCGTACGAGAGGAGCGAGGAGGAAAATGCGAAGATCGCGCAGACCGAAGTGGATGACTAGTTTCAAGGGTTGAAAGCAAAGAGACATCCACCTTCGGAGGAGAAGGTAGATCCGGTGAAAGCGCAGCGCACTCTGGCTGCCCTGACAAAACCACCCAAGTCTCCGCCGAAAGGCAACTATGAGCACATTATTGGAAAGGCATTTGCCGAAGCGGAGAGGTCGGGAAGTACTAAAAGTGATCAAAGGATGAAAGAACGATGAGCTGGGAAACAAATTGCCCAGCTCGGCGAACAAGCGAAGCAATCGTGCCCCCCGCTCAAGGTGCCTGCTAGCGACATCGTCAATCCGAGGATGGTGCCCGGTTATGGCAATCCTGCAGATTACCTGCCCGACGATGTACATTATGATATCTTGGAGGTGCAGATACAAAGTTACGAGTACGGGAAGCCTCTCGTCAAAGATGAAAGTTCTCTATCAACGATGATGCGAAGATTGCATGATTGGTACACGAAAACATGCAAAGAGTCTGAGGGGAGGAGTACTTTGTATGTGAGAGTTAAAAAGGAGCATGACCTCCTTGGAATTGAACTGTTGCCTATTCCATTTGAGGAGTTCTCTCAGTTTTTCAATCAATTGGCCATCGATAAAGCAACGGTCACCTCCTACTTTCTGTAAGTAGTACTACTTCTGTCATTAAGTCTCTCTATATAACTCAGCCCTTTCATTGCATGTATTTATAATTATCCTCACTATATTATGCAGATTGAAGATCGCCGCATTGAAGAAAAGATAAGTGGGAGATATTGGGTTCATTAACACGTATCTCATAGATGCAACTGAGGTTCAATATCGTGCCCAAGAAACCGAGGCCAACTTGCTACGATCGTTGGAAATAAATGAACACAAAGATATAATACTCTTTCCTTACAACTTCAAGTGAGTGTTACTGTCTTGTGGCATATTCGGTTTCCTTATTAGTCCAGGTTATAGTAATGTAATATTGATGAGTTATGCATGTGTGCGCAGCTACCACTATATTCTCCTAGAGATTAAGCTTGATAAGGGAGTAGTAACTGTCTTAGACTCCAAGTGAAAAGATCCCAAGGAGTATGCGGACATGACTGAAATGCTCGAGAAGTAAGTTAAATCGATCATTATCCACCATATCAGCAACTTTGTTCATTTCTGATATCAAGTAATTGTTTTCTTTCTATGGCAGGGCTTGGAGAAAATTCACCAAAAAAGCTCCGGGACTACCGAAGAAGCTGCAATTTATGCACCCGAAAGTAAGTACTATATAGTAGCATATTCCAGGCATCTCCTAGTGATTCAAGCGCTAGTTTCATCAATACCATTTAGCATGCTTGCTAATTATCAGTTTGATTGACCTCTATTTCTTGTAAAGTGGTTGTGGCAGGAACAAGGGAATGATTTCTGTGTATACTACATTTGCGAGTCCATCCGCCACACGAACTGTGAGCGGGGCTACTCCGACAAACAATATGAAGTGCGCAAATAACAATATTCACAATTTTATTTTATTACCATCATTTGTGTTGAATTTCATTCATTCATATATATATATATATATATATATATATGTATTGACCCCCTTCTTAAAATTAGATGTTTCGGATGCGGGATGAACTCCTAGCACCAGATCGCATGCGAGCAATTCAAGAGGAATTGGCGGCATTCTTTCTTGACCACGTGATCGCTGAAGACGGAGAATACTATGTGGACCACGCGTCCGTATTTTAGAAGATTATATATTTGTAAAAGATAATTATTGTATATATGTAGCCGGTAGTGTCGGATAGATATACGAGAACTTGTTGTTCGACCAATCTCTTGAAGAAGGAGAGGTGGTCGATATCACTTCTCTCTGTATGCATATATGTTCATGACGATCTTCTGTTTGCTTACTAGCTAGCTAGCGTGTCTAGCTAGTCCTCTCTATACGTATGTATGGTATGTAGCGTCGCCCAAGCACGGACAAAAGAGAGGACACTTCTCTCTATTAATTAGCTAGCTATAGCACAATATATGAAACACCTAAATTAACCCCGCAAATCCCCCCAACCCCCCCCCCTTTTCAAAAAGAAAACAAAAACCCCAGCCACAGAAATGCTGACGCGTGGATGCCCACCAACCGGGACCAAAGGCCCTCCTGCCTGGGCTCAGCGGACAGGCCACGTGGAGGCCCATCTGTCCCAGTTCTGGATTGAACCGGGACTAAAGGGTCGGGGCATTAGTACCGACCCTTTAGTCCCGGTTCATGAATCGGGACTAAAGGCCCTCACCAACCGGGACTGTAGGCCCTTTTTCTACTAGTGCTAGGATCTGGAGGAGACATTTGCAAATTTCCGAAAGATCAACTTGAAGCTCAATCCGGAGAAGTGTGTATTTGGTGTTCCCTCTGGCAAGCTTCTTGAGTACTTTGTGTCCCACACGGGGATCAAAGCTAATTCCGACAAGATCACGGCCATTGAGTAGATCCAGGCACCAAGGACAGTTAAAGATGTGAGGCGCCTAACGGGATGTGTTGCCGCATGAGGGAGTCCTGGATTAGGGGGTATCTAGACAGCCAGACTATATACTTTGTCCGGACTATTGGAGCGTGAAGATGCAAGACTCAAGACTTCGTCTCGTGTCCGGATGGGACTCTCCTTTGCGTGGAAGACAAGCTTGGTGATGTGGATATTGTATTTCCTTCTTTGTAACCGACTCCATGTAAACCCTAGCCCTCTCCGGTGTCTATATATACCGGAGAGTTTAGTCCTTAGAGACAGAATCATAATCATCATAGGCTAGCTTCTAGGGTTTAGCCTCTACGATCTCGCGGTAGATCAACTCTTGTACTACTCACATCATCAATATCAATCAAGCAGGAAGTAGGGTTTTACCTCCATCGGGAGGGCCGGAACCTGGGTAAACATTGTGTCCCTTGCCTCTTGTTACCATTAGCCTTAGACGCACAGATCGGGACCCCCTACCCGAGATCCGCCGGTTTTGACATCGACATTGGTGCTTTCGTTGAGAGTTCCTATGTGTCGTCACTGCAAGGCTTGATGGCTCCTTCAATCAACAACAACGTGGTCCAGGGTGAGACTTTTCTCCTCGGACAGATCTTTGTGTTCGGCAGCTTCGCATTGCGGGCCAATTTGCATGGCCATCTGGAGCAGATCGACAGCTACGCCCCTGGCCATCAGGTCAGGTTCGGAAACTTGAACCACACACCCAATATCCGCGGAGACTCGATCTTCAACGGATTCGGGCATGCGCTAGGAGCAGCGGACAGCCACGATGAGCATGGCTTAGACCTGCTGTCGGACAGTGCTCGGGATATCGCCCCTGCAGGAGCCCCGGACCTAAATACGGAGCAGATTGCGTCGCCCGAGGACGGGTGGATGGACCCCGCCCCAGAGGCCGCACACTCATCGACAGTAGAGCCGAACACAGGCCTCACTCCCAAGGAAGCCTGTGACACCGGACCCCCGGACTAGTATCCGGCTGTAGGTTCCAGTCCGTGTACTCCCGAGCCCACTGATTCTGGTTGGGCTCCGGTAATGGAGTTCACCGCTCTGGATATCTTCCAGCACTCACCCTTTGGCGATGTGCTGAACTCATTTAAGTCTCTCTCTTTGTCAGGAGACTCTTGGCCGAACTATGTCCGGCTCGAGTGGGAAGTAGGCGATGAAGGAATTCGTTGCCCACCCACCACCCACTTCATAGCCACTGTCGACGATGTATCAGACATGCTTGACTTCGGCTCCGATGATACCGACGGTATGCACGTCGGTGCAGGAGACGATTCAGAACCGACGGGGCGTTGGACTGCCACCTCCTCGTATGATATATACATGGTGGATATGCCTAAAGAAGACGACGGTGACCAGCTGGAAGGATAAAACCCCCGGACACAAGCCAAAACGACGGCGCAGACGCTGTTCCAAGTCCAGTAACAGTAAAAATAGCGATAACAGCACTAGAAAGACCAACACACCAGTCAACTCCAGAGGCAACAATGACCACATGGACCCATCAATGGAGCAATATGAGCCAGGTCACGCCGAAGACAGTTTGAAGCAGACGCCCAATCACAATGATCCCGAGGGACGAGCTCATCAAACCGCCCCGGGACAAAAGCACAGTCCGGATGACGATGCATTCATCATCCCGGAAACACGCGTGGAACGAGATAACCTCCACAGAAGGCTTATGGCCACTGCAAGAAGTCTAGAGAAGCAGAAGCAAAGGCTTAAGGCCGCACAGGAAACGCTTAATCGCAAATGGAATAGAGTCCTAGACACTGAAGAAAATTACGGCGACGATTGCCACACAAAGAGCTACCCAAAACGCAAGCTGCTGCCAGAATTCGACGATGAGGCCGTTCTGCCAAAAAACAATACAGCCAGGAGGCCATACAAACCACTTCGCAATCGCAATAGAGCAGCTGCCGACATCGCACATGATTTGCGTGAGCCCCTGGATAAAAAGGCCGGTGCGGCCAGGTCCATCTACGGATCTAAAGGACACGTCCCGGCGCAGGATTATGGTCACCAAAACGATCAGACCGACGGCATACCAGTTCGGAATCAGTATCGGATGCAAGATCAGTCGAAGGCATGCCACAGCATGTCCAGATACAGAGGGGCTGCTCACCCCCTGTGCTTCACCGAAGAGGTGCTGGACCATGAATTCCCACGGGGTTTTAAACATGTGAACATAGAGGCATACGACGGTACGACAGACCCTGGGGTCTGGATTGAGGATTTTATCCTGCATCCACATGGTTCGTGGGGACGACCTCCACACCATCAAATACCTTCCCCTCAAGTTGAAGGGACCAGCTCGACACTGGTTGAAAAGCCTCCCCGAAAATTCAATTGGAAGTTGGTAGGAACTCGAGGATGATTTCAGGGCCAGTTTTCAAGGGACCTATGTCCAGCCTCCGGATGCGGACGATTTAAGTCACATAATTCAACAGCCTGGAGAGTCCGCCTGCAAGCTTGGGAACAGATTCCTCACTAAGAAGAATCAAATCGTCAATTGTCCCGATGCCGAAGCCCTAGCGCCCTTCAAACACAGCAACCGGGACGAGTGGCTCGCCACACACCTCGGCCAAGAAAAGCCGAGGACAATGGCAGCCTTAACAAGCCTTATGACCCGCTTTTGCGCAGGTGAAGATAGCTGGTTGTCCCGTAAAGGCACCAGCGACCCAAGTACATCCGAAATCAGGGATGGCAACGGGAAGCCACGGCGCAATAAAAACAAACGTCAAAACAAGGAAGAGAGTCTTGAAAACACAACGGTCAACGCTGGATTCAGGGGCTCTCGACCCGGTCAACCAAAGAAGGCATTTAAAGGCAGCAAAGAGGGACCCTCCGGCCTGAACAAAGTCTTGGACAAACTGTGCCAAATTCATGGCACCCCCGACAAACCTGCGAACCACACTCATAGAGAAGGCTGGGTCTTCAAGCAGGCCGGCAAATTAAATGCCGAACACAAGGGAAGGGAAACACCAAGTGAAGACGAGGATGAGCCTTGCCAGCCGAACACTGGGGGACAGAAAAAATTCCCACCAGAGGTAAAAATAGTAAACATGATCCACGCAACTCACACACCCACGAGAAGGCGCGAACGCTCGCTCAGAGACGCATACACTATAGAGCCCGTCGCCCCCAAACTTAACCACTGGTCGGCCTGCCCGATCACATTCGATCACAGGGACTACCCGGCTAGTATGCGGTACAGAGGATCAGCTGCCTTGGTGCTCGACCCAATAATCAACGGATACCATCTCACTCGCGTCCTCATGGACGACGGCAGTAGTCTTAATTTAATATACCAGGACACTATCCGCAGGATGGGGATAGACTCATCCAGAATCAGCCAAAGTAACACCACCTTTGAAGGGCTGATACCAGGCGATGAAGCCTCCGGCAGGGGCTCCATTGTACTGGAGGTAACATTCGGTTCCCCTGGCAACTCCAGAAGCAAAGAACTACTCTTCACCATCGCCCTCTTCCAAAGCGGCTATCACGCATTGCTTGGGAGAACGGCCTTCGCCAGCTTCAATGCAGTACCGCATTACGCCTACCTTACACTCAAGATGCCTGGTCCACGTGGTGTCATCACCGTTAATGGAAACACAGAGTGCTCCTCACGCGCGGAGGAATACGTGAGGGCTCCAGCAGCTGGACTCTAAGCGGCCTCCAATACCAGAAAGCATGACTGGTCGTTAAGACCACAGACACGGCTAGACGAGTCCGGTAGCCCGGATAAACCCGAGCTAGGGTAACATGCATGTAATCCCATAAAGGACACCAGGGGCTATAGATATTTAATAAATCCCCACCGTTGGCTTGACCTTATTAACAGGCCAATGTCTCACACTTTTACTATCCATCGCACAGTTACGTTATACTCTTCTGCATGAGTTTTTCTTTTTATAGACACAATTCGTGCGATACCCTTCCAGGACACAGCACGACGGAGACAAAGGCGCAAACATGCAGCAGGGCCCCGCTCAAAGGTTTTTCTTTAGATTAAGCCCCCGTGTAAACCTTTTTATTGTCTCTTGTTGTATACAAATCCCATGGGTACTATATCGATAGAGGGTACTGCCGCTATTGGCATTTCGCCATGACAGACTAATGCACGTACCTGGAAATTTTGGGTTTATAATGAAAGGGCATTCTTCAGCCCATTTTTTGTTACAAAGTCCGAATACCTTCGGGAGTGCTCGGCGTCACGAGTTTGGCCTTATATGCATCAGCTCCGAATCATGTCTTTGGTCAAATGTTGGGTTTGCTCGGCTCCTGGGTTTGCCGCCTTATGTTCCGTTCTTATCGGCTAAGGCAGCCAAAGGAGAACTACTGCGATTGTGCCCTGGTTATTCCGGATGAGCACCTTTGTAGAGAAAGCCGAAAACTGACTGTCATGATACAGCGAGAGACTGTTCAACCACTCAAAGACCTATCGTAATCTTTATGATTCCTCCGCATTAACGAAGGACCGTTTCCCGGTCATGTACACACGCGCCCGTATTTGGATGCACGCGAAGGTACCAGGGGCTACATAGTAGCCCCACCATCAAACTCCTATGGCTAAGTGAAAGTGTTATACCTATATAGTCCGGTTGCCTAGTTCGATGTGCGATCACCTCCCTAATGGACCAAGACGTTGGATCAAGTGTGATTACACATATTTTTCGTGAACACCCCCGCATTGTATGCGTGGGGGCTGAAGCCAACGACTGCTAACTTTCAGATTACAGATATACATAAAAACGGCCGCACATGAGGCACAATAATACTTTCGGGCAAAAAGTATAAATATAGCCTCATAATCAAAATAACATTTTTTTACAATAAACACGATTTGTCACTCGAACATGATATTCTTCGAGCACTGAGCCTCTATTAAACAAGCACCTTATGCTACCTGCTCCAATTAGTGCTCGGCCGGATCCTGGCCTCCCACCGGATTCAGGGTCGCAACAATGGTGGCCTCCATATCTGTCCAATATGCTTTAACGCGGGCAAGAGACATCTGTGCACCCTCTATACACGCCGACCTCCTCATGGCATCGATCTATGATACGGCACCAAGGAATTGTTGCACTAAACCAAAATAACTGTCTGGCTTAGGCTCCTTCGACCAAAGATAGTCTATTACAGACCGCACTACAAGACTGGACAGCCTATGAAGCTGAGCCACAACAGCCATCTTCTCACTCAACGGCAATGGGCACGCGGGAGCATTTAATTGCGACCAGAACAACTTCTCCACTTCTTTATCACCTTGATCCTCGAAAACCTTGTCCGCATCAGCCGTACTCTTCGCGAAGTCCACATACGCGTCTGCAGGACTCCAGCGTCGATCCAGGGGAGCATACTTTGGTTCTAAAAACTTCATCCGCAATAGGTAGGGGTTTCCAGCCGTGATTTCTCCGGCCTGTCGAAGCTCCTCCCGTGCATCCCTGCTTTCAGACCGCGCCTCCTTGGCCGCATCAAGTGCCTTCTTCAAGTCAGTCAAGTTCACCTGATTCTCCTTTTCAAGGAGTTCATACCGGTTGGCGGCATTTTTCAGCTCCACAGCCATCTCGGCTATTTTGTCTTCGCTTCGGTGATGAGCAGCCTGTTCGGCTCTCAACTCTTTGGCCGCCTATAGGGCAGCCGCATTGATAGCCCGAGCTTGTTCCTTGGCCTGGGCAAGTTCCGCCCTCAGGGCTTCCACGGCAGCAGCACCGTCTGCAGTCCAAGCATATCGCATTAATATTATGCTCCTCTCAATTTTTCCTATACAACATAATAAGGAAAGCAGAGCACATACCTTGTGACTCGTTAAGCCGCTCGTTCACCAGCGTGATATCGGCATCAATAGCTCCAATCTGCCTCCTTAGTTCGGCAACTTCAACGGACCGGTCAGCTGCCAGATCCTTAGAAACCTGCGCATTTATACAGCGCAATCATTACTTACACAATATGATCCTCCGTTTGCCTCTTAGGGCGGGCAACCAGAGTCTCAGGAGCTACTATCCATATGGAGCACACCTAGCGCGTGCGTCACAGCCAAAAATTACGTATTTTTTTATTACACGCCTCAAAGCCTCTGAGCAGGCTCGTAAAGGCTTCATTCAACCCGGTTGTGGCGGAGAAAATCTTCCCGAGCACCTTGCTCATTAATGAATGGTGCTCCTCCGAGAGAGAAGCTCGCTCCAAAAGGCCCGTCAGTGTGTCTGCCCGGATATCGAACTGTGCCAGACCCTTCTCATCGCCCCCCGTGGGAGCCAAACACCCCGGGCTCAGGGCGGCCGAAGGATTAGATTCTGGCTTCGGCAGATCCGGACCCCTCCGTGACGACACCTCGGGGTCGCCCGCCTCATGTGGCGGAGAGGTTGGTGGGGTCTCACTCTCCATCATCTCCGGAGGAGATCCCCCGAAGACGAAATTTGTCGAGAAGAGCTACTAGCCAGACTGCAAAGAATGGATCCTGGTTATTGTTCTTGGAGAAAAGCAGTACCTTCGAATTTACTATTAACTTACAACTCGGTTGAGGGCTGGCCCGTTGGCCGCATGACACAGTGAGGGCGCCCTTCGGGGCAGGGCCCCCTGGTGACGCTTTCTTCCCCTATTTGGCCACCTCCGTCTCCAAGTCTTCGGAGGCGGCCCTCTTCTTCCCGCACGGGGAGGAGGCCTTAGATTCCCCTCCTTGACTATCCTCCTTTGGGGAGGTAGCAATTCCCCGATTTGGACACGCAGTGTGTGAAGTTTGGCTTCTCTGTTCTTCCCGTCGTCTTTCCCTAAGGGCATTTTGCTAAGCACCCGGCCAAGCATCTTGGCTATGGTAGGACTAGGCGAGCCTTCGGGAAGTGGCACCGGACACCTGATTCTCTCCGCCTTGCTGAGCCATTCCTGGCCACGGAGGATTTTCAGAATAATGATTATGATAAAAATAAACGAAGTGTTCGGTTTCGGGGTTACTTACTTGGGTATCTGGGCAATTGTAGCTTAGGCACACATCCTCGGTGGTGTCCGGACACTTTACTTGTGGTCCGAAGAATAATTTACACATCCCTTCAAGCGTCAGGCCGAAGAAGTGCAGAATAGTCCGCGGACCCTCTGGATTGAACTCCCACATCCGGAGAGGCCGGCATTTGCACGGCAACATCCGTCGGATTAGCATTACCTGAATTATGCTGACAAGGTTAATGTCCCTCTCAAGAAGCTCCCGGATACGGCTCTGTAGTGTTGGTACATCACTAGCAGACCCCCAATCCCGTCCTACATTGGTCCATGACGCCAGTTGTGGGAGGGCCCGAACGGAAGTCGGGGGCAGCCACCCACTTTGTGCCTCTGGGAGCCGTGACGTAAAACCACCTCCGCTGCCATAAATCGGATACCTCTGGGAAAGAACCCTCTGGCCATGGGGCATCGGCGTTCCTGCTTATTACGGCACCTCCGCACTCCGCATGTCGCTCCTCAATCATCTTCGGCTTCACATTGAAGGTCTTGAGCCATAAGCCGAAGTGTGGAGTGACGTGGAGAAAAGCTTCGCACACAATGATGAACGACGAGATATGGAGGATAGCGTCTGGAGCTAGATCGTGAAAATCTAACCCGTAATAGAACATGAGCCCCCTCACAAAGGTATCAAGGGTGAGGCCCAAGCCGCGGAGGAAGTGAGAAACAAATATGACACTCTCATTAGGCTCGAGAGAAGGGATGACCTGCCCTGGAGCTTGAAGCCTGTGCTGGATGTTGACAGTCAGATATCCGACCTCCCTAAGCCTCGCAATGTCCTCCTCTTTGGCCGAGGAGGCCACCCATCGGCCTTGGGGTTTGGATCCGGACATATTGGAGGATCTGGGTTGTTTGAGTTTGGGTCTCGAGTGTTAGAACTCGAGATGCGAAAAGGCACAAGGGTGGTAAACGGGTATAGGCCTCCGTCCCTTTATAAAGGGGGTTGAATATCAAGCGTCCTCAGCGTGACCGCTTGGGACTTATCTAAAAACACAAAGTCATACCAACCGTCGTCGTGGGGTGCACACGCCCATATCGATGGAAGATCCCGCAATAAGGGGAACACGATCTCTGCTTTGGCAGGGCGTGCCAATAAAACCGCCTCGCAATGCGTATCGAAGTGGGCTAAGAAAAACCGGTTCGTGTTGGGCTGGGCCACGATGCAGGGGCACGACGTACAAAAATTGCCAGCAGATCAGATTTATGCTATGCTCTCTGCAGTGGTATGTGAAGATCATCTTGCAGACCCGGACATGGTTTAGGTGTTCGATAATTACTTTGGAGTATTCGGAGATGGAGCCCGCCTTGCAATGCCGAAGACAAGACTGCACGCCAGACTCATCATCATTGAAGCCTGGTTCAGGGGCTACTGAGGGAGTCCTGGATTATGGGGTATCCAAACAGCAGGACTAAATACTTTGTCCGGACTATTGGAGCGTGATGATGCAAGACTCAAGACTTCGTCCCGTGTCCGGATGGGACTCTCCTTTGTGTGGAAGACAATCTTGGCGATCCGGATATTATATTTCCTTCTTTGTAACCGACTCCATGTAAACCCTAGCCTTCTCCGGTGTCTATATAAACTGGAGAGTTTAGTCCTTAGAGACAAAATCATAATCATCATAGGCTAGCTTCTAGGGTTTAGCCTCTATGATCTCGCGGTAGATCAACTCTTGTACTACTCATATCATCAATATCAATCAAGCAGGAAGTAGGGTTTTACCTCCATCGAGAGGGCCCGAACCTGGGTAAACATCGTGTCCCTTGCCTCCTATTACCATCAGCCTTAGACGCACAGATCAGGACCCCCTACCCGAGATCCGCCAGTTTTGACACCGACACCGCGCTAAGCGGATTCATATCCAAGTCTTCCGAGCATACCCTGCCATTCTTCAAAATATTGAAGAAGGTAGGTCCTCTGAAGTGGACCCCGGAAGCAGATGCAACTTTGCAAGAGCTGAAGGCCTACCTGTTTTCTGTCCCTACCTTGGTTGCTCCCAAACTCCAGGAGCCGCTGCTGCTATACTTGGTGGCAACCAACCAAGTGGTTAGTGCAGCCCTGGTAGCACAACAAGAAGTGGATGAAGCAGAGAGTGAGCAGAGGCCGGCAAAGTCAAACAAAGATCAGGACCGCAGTGAGCACGACAACAAGGGCGACCCCAAGGATATGGCTAGGAAGAAAGTGATGTAGCGCCTAGTGTACTTCGTCAGCTCCTTGTTACAGGGGGCTAGATCAAGGTACTCTAGTGCGCAAAAGTTGATTTTTGGTCTCATCATGGCCTCAAGGAAACTGCATTGTTACTTCCAAGCCCATGAGATCATGATTGTCACTCGTTTCCTGTTGCAATGGATACACCGAAACCCTGAGGCTACCGGCGGAATAGTGGAGTGGGATTTGGAGCTATCCGGCTTTGGTTTGAAGTTGAAAGCACATCAACTATCCAGAGCAGGGCATTGGTAGGGTTTATTGCAGAATGGACGCCAACCCCCGACGAGGAAGTCACAGAGATAGTTATCCCCGGCAAGGAATCGCCCCAAGAATGGATTATGTATTTTGATGGTGCTTTTTCCCTACAAGGTGCAGGGGCTGGCGTGCTTCTTGTCACCCCCTCCGGGGAGCACTTGAAGTGCGTCATCCAAATGCATTTTGCCGGGGAAGAAGCAACCAACAATACAACAGAGTACAAAGGTCTCCTTGCCGGGCTCAGGATTATTGGGAATTAAGAAGCTGATCATTCGAGGAGATTCATAGCTGGTGCTGAGACAAGTCAACAAGGATTACCAAAGTCCATTGATGGACAAATGTCAACGAAGTGAGCAGATTGGAGGAACACTTCGGCAGGTTGCAAACAGAGCACATACCATGTGAGGAAAACCACATATCTGATCATATGTCAAAGTGTGCTGAGCAAAAGCTTCTTGTTGGAACTAGGAACTTTTGTTCTCCGTCTTACTCAACCCTCCGTATCCCCAGCCACAATGGCCCAGAAAAGGAGAAAGTTGAACACCGGTAAGCCTCTCCCGGTAGAGCCGTCCGCTCCCAGCAGAGACCCTACCGGAAACAACTCCTCGCAACCTGCCGGACCACCCCCTCCAGCCGGGCCCATGGACCACGCGTACGAGGCATGTGCTCCCACAGTAGAGGAGGTGTCATTAGTCCTTGTTGCCGAGCCCCAGGCTCCAACTTGGGCAAGGCACATCACTACAAAAAAAATACACTTCCATGATGATACGCGTTTGTCACAGTAGGTCACGTTTTTTGTCATGCATGTACATCCATGACGATTTTATGACAAAATCAAGATAGTCATACCTGTGCTGTCGTAGAAGTGTTCCATGACAATACCAAAATTATCATCACAGAAGTGTCCACTCCCATGATGATAAATCGCTCGTCATAGAAGTGCTTCCGTCAAGGGTGACCGACACATGGCATCCACCATAACGGGTCGTCGTTAAGCTATCGGGTCCGGTTTTGGATCCGATAACCCGCTAACAGCTATGACCAATGGCGATTTTCCACATGTAAATTCTCATTGACCGACGGAACCACGTGTCTGCTCGGCGTTGGCACATATGTCACTCATCCAATGGGCGAGATGCACCTATGATATGTTGACACGTGGACTGGCCCAAAAGTGGCCCATAAATATTAAATGGGCTGGCCCAACTAAAGGCCCACAAAATTTTGCAGACCATAATGGGCCGGCCCAGCTAAAGGCCCACAAAATTTTGCACACCATTATGGGCCAGCTCAGCTAAAGGCCCACAAGACTTACACATGGACCGGCCCAAAACTGGCCCTTAAAGATTAAATGGGCCGGCCCAACTAAAGGGCCACAAAATTTTGCAGATCATAATGGGCCGGCCCAGCTAAAGGCCCACAAAAGTTTGCAAACCATTGTGGGCCGGCCTAGCTAAAGGCCCACAAGACTTTGCAGACCATAATGAGCCGGCCCAGCTAAAGGCCCACAAGATTTTGAAGACAGTAGTGGGCCGGCCCGTTACCAGGCTGCCATGTTTTGGGCCAAATGCCGGCCCATATTTGATCCAGTCCATTAACAACCTGTCATGTTTTGGGCCTAATAAGGGCCCATATGAGATCCGGGCCGATAATAGTGTACCATGTTCTGGGCCATATTACGGCCCATCACTACAAAAAATATACACTTTCGTGATGATACGTGTTTGTCATAGTAGGTCGTGTTTTTTGTCATGCATGTACATCCATGACGATTTTATGACAGAATCAAGATAGTCATACCTGTACTGTCGTAGAAGTGTTCCATGACATTACCAAAATTATCATCACGGAAGTGTCCACTTCCATGACGATAAATCACGCATCACAGAAGTGCTTTCGTCAAGGGTGACTGACACGTGGCATCCACCATAACGGAACGTCGTTAAGCTATCGGGTCGGGTTTTGGATCCGATAACCCATTAACAGACCCAACCAATGGAGATTTTCCATGTGTAAAATCATCATTGGCTGGAGGAAACACATGTCGGCTCATCATTGGGACAGATGTCATCCACTCACTAGACAGAAGGCACCTATGATATGTCAACACGTGGCACGGCACAAAGGTGGCCCATTCCTGTGAAAAAACCGGCCCGTTTGACTTGGTCAAAAGCTGGCGGGCCGGCCCATGGAAAGCCTGTTAACGGCCTGTTAGCATATAGCCCATTTACAGCCCGCTAACCCAAGGCCCGTTACGCCCTATGCGGATTAGGCCTAGTAGCGTCATCTGGGCCATCCAATATGACTCCAGCCCGTTTTCACTTCTCGTCCATGTATAGCCCATGACATCTTTCGGCCCATATGAGGCCCTTTGTAACTCTTGGCCCATTAGAGGCCCGTGCTGAAACTGGCCCGTAATGAACAGTGTATTACTTTACACCCATTAACGGCTCGCGGTGAAACTGGCCCGTAATGAACAGTGTAACACTTTATACCCATTAACGGGCCGTTATTCCGTTGGGCCGTTTCCAGCCCAAGTTAACTTTCGGCCTTCCGAGGGCCCATTTATTCTTGGGCTCATTTGCAGCATTCAGTTACTTACGGCCCGTTACTGTCATTTTCTGCTTGTGGGCCAAATTCAGCCCGTCGTTACAGTCGGCCCGTTTGTGGTCCGTTAGTCTGTTGGGCCATTTTCATAGCATCACCAAATACAACCTATTAACGGCCCATTATGGTCAGCCCATAAAACGTACAATTTCCATTATAGGCCCGTACGGCCCATTAAAGGCACGTACAAGACCCATAAATGAGTCGGCAGCCCATGGATCCTACATGACGTAGAAGGCCCATGGATCCTACGTGACGTAGAAGGCCCATGGATCCTACGAGACGTAGAAGGCCCATGGATCCTACGAGACGTAGAAGGCCCATGGATCCTACAAGACGTAGAAGGCCCATGGATCCGACGACCCATGAAGGCCCATGGTCGGGCGAGTTGGCCCCCGTTTGAACAATATAGCATAGAAAGGTAGAATAATCCTACACTACACTATACAATAAAGAAATTACAGCCGATTATACCCACTGGGCATTATGGTTTGGTACAGGTGATAATAAAGCATACACAAATAGCAAATTACATACACTGGGCAAATACAGCTCATACATCATGGACGCGCATCAACTTAACTCCATTTGAACTATAATCTCTTCAGAAAATAGGATTGGCCGGATTCAGATAGCACAAATTTCGGTCTGCAAAATCTCCAATTCCTTCATGGTTACCTCGGTGTCTTGTTTCATTTTTTTGACTCCTGCATCTAATACCTACATGTCCGGTCTCAACTTGTTGATTATA
Source organism: Triticum aestivum (assembly GCF_018294505.1). Lineage (NCBI taxonomy): Eukaryota > Viridiplantae > Streptophyta > Magnoliopsida > Poales > Poaceae > Triticum > Triticum aestivum. The sequence goes on along the minus strand of NC_057813.1, from coordinate 32,773,475 downwards.
CGTTGACAATCATGTACACATTTTCTTGCCACCTCTAGTTGATGCTCGAGAACATCAGCACATTCCAATTCCAATCCATAATCATTCGTTAACGGCCATGCCGCACTGCTCGCAGATTTTTGTGTTGATGTCACTTCATCCTACATGACTAGGGCGAAAATATAGGTACAACAGTGAAGCGAACAAGACACTATTTTGTACTACATGGCAAAACAGGACTAACAATAATGTTACACGTCACTTTCACACAAAAAATGTTACACGTCATGAAGCATAAGCAAGTGATATTTTAAAAATTATAAAAAAGATAGTCTGTGCAGCCTGCATACAGAAATCCCTCTTAGCTCACCAGAAGAGCATGATGTTGGGGACCAATCGAAAACACAGACAAGTTACAAATTTAGACAGCACGTTGCGTATAAGTAAGCAAGCAGTTGGCCATTCTGTACCTCAATTAAAGTCTTAGGGAGCATAATGAACAGCAGAGGGTTTCATACAAACACAATACAGTAGGCAAAACTATGCAATCATTAGCGTAGTATAAACTAGATTGTGAGCCTCATGCAATAATAGTTGGTTAATAGACTTCAAAGCTTCAGGCACGCTTCGGCAGAGTAATTAAATGATAAGGCCTTTAATTATGTCAACTAATAGTGATACAAGTACCAAACATCACACATGATTATTTGGGCATCTCATTAAGTGAGGACAAATAAAGCAATTGAAAAGAGAAAATTAACTATGCCTGAAACAAACAAGGAATTGAACTATTGAGTTGCATACAGTGACTTACCTTAGCAGGTTGAAGAGGCTCAGCGCAGCTCCTACATCTCTTGCAAGGCTCCTTCCTAACATCTTGTTCTTGGAAATCCTCAATCTTATCTTCATTGCACCCCTCTGCAAGGTGACACAAACTAGTTACTCGTCTCCTTGGAAGATAAATATGCATACTTTCCAGTCTGTGAACACAAAAGGATGAGATTATAACAAAACAACACCACATAATGAAACATTTAACATCTCTTGCACTTGCAGACAATGAAATGAACATTTACTATGTCTGCACTATGTAAAAACTAGCCATACCTTCGAACTGGATCTCCAGGTACTCTTGGAGAGCCTACTATAGTGTACAGCCAAACCTTTATGTCACCTATGAGTTAGACAAGGCCCCAGTACAGCAGCCCTTAGTGTTTAATCGTTGACAAACTTTGTTAGAGTGTTAGTTCAAGAACAACAAGTAATCAAAGCAAAAAGTCCTAGTATGGCTTGCTGATGCAAACAAGCAATTGAACAGATGTGTGAGCAAAACTTACATATCAAGAAAAGAAGCAAAGATGGAGGCTTAAAGACCATCACTTGACTGACAAGATTTAAAGGGCATTTAAACTTCATCTACAACGTATGAACTAACATAAACATTGCATACCCAGATTCTACAATGGAATGCACATGTATTAGGTTATTCCATGTATGATGATGCCTAAATGTACAGATAGCAGGCAGGAGTGATTCATCATTGCACGCACAATTGAATTGCAGGTTAAGGACCAGTTCGATTCCGCCTTTTCAGGGCTTATTGTCAAAATAAGCCATAAAAGATGTAAAGAAGTCATTTTTGAGTTATGGGCTTGGGCTTAACTAATTTCGCTTTGGAGGGGGGTGTTTCGGGTAGAACCTCACTAAAAATTGAAGGGAAGGGGAATAGTGAAATGACTCTGTTGTGTGCCTATATTACACTCAAAATGCAACTGCTGACGCCTGTGTCACACCTGACCCTCAAGTAAAAACAAACACACAAGCATTCATTGCCGTACCCGTTTGCATCTCCTCTCCCCTTTCCCTCTACCTCGATCCCCTGCCTACAGCACTAGGGTTCCTCCAGCGAGCTGTCGCCACTGGTCCCATCTGGCCTGGTCCTCGACGATGCTATGTCAAGCTAGGCTACATGGCCGGCGGGTAGGGGCAAATCTCCCTAGATGCTCCTCCCTCTGGCGCCGCCCCTCATTCTCATGGTCTCCAGCAGCTACTCCATTGTGGTTCGTCCAACGCACTACTCCGGCGGGCGCTGCACAACTACGGCTGATGCCACACTGCAGCAGAAGGCACCTTATTCCCCCTCCCCTCCTCCTAGGCCATGGCCTTGAGGTGTTGTTAAAGGATGAGCTCATCCAATAAGGTGAGGATCTCCTCTGATTTTTTGCCAAATTTTCATTCTGATCCACTATACGATGAATTGCTATGAGCTGCTTCTGTTGTTGCTATATGATGCATTGCTATGAGCTGCTCCTGCTGCTGCTATATGATGAATTGCTATGAGCTGCTGCTGCTGCTGTATGATGAGTTGCTATGAGTTGCTGTTGCTGCTATATGATGAATTGCTATGAGCTGCTGCTGCTGCTATATGATGAGTTGCTACAAGCTGCTCCTGCTGCTACTATATGATGAATTGCTATGAGCTGCTCCTGCTGCTGCTATATGATGAATTGCTATGAGCTGGTCCTGCTGCTGCTATATGATGAATTGCTATGAGCTGCTGCTGGTATATGATGAATTGCAGACTGCTGCTGCTGTATGATGAGTTGCTATGAGCTGCTTCTGCTGCTATATGATGCTTTCAGGTGGTGCTGCTATATAATAATAACCAGCCACTTGGACCATCGAATTTCAATAAATAATTGTTCTTCATTTAAATGTGGGTCATGCATTCTTCGTCCAAATTAGGCAATGGGATCTCTATGGAAAACATTGACCAGAGTAGATTGTGCCAAGTAGATGGTATCTTTGTATTTGCATTTTGAGCAAATAGTGGTGGTCTGTTTTCCTATCATATTAATTACTGCACTGGGTTCAATTTTTGATGTTTGCAAGTCAAATTAATTTCCATATGGGCAGCAAAATGAAAAATATATACTGCAATCTAGACTTTCCACTGATCATACCAAAGATAAGCTGAAACCGCAATGAAAAGAACTGGTGGGCTTATTACATGGAGCTTATATTCACAGGTGCTTATTTTCTTAGGATAACTCGTAATAACTATACCTAAGAAACTTGGCTAATAGAACTGGCATACAAATAACATGTCACGATGATTGCAATGGAGGAGTGACGTACCATAGCACACTGTATAGGCTCACCGCTGCCTCTCCTTTTTTTGCGATGTTCCATGAAATTGCCACATACATCTTGTACTTTTTCATTGTGTAACACTATCTACAAGTTGACACGGCTAATTTCAGACATCTCTACATGATACTACATTGCATATCCCTTGCGCATATTTAAACCACCAATTAACGATTGTGTGTGTACCATAAACTAGCCATTACTCTGTATGCTGGACTAGCAGGCACTCTAAGGGAGCCTAATGTAGTGCACTGGAATTCCTACATGCCACCTATGATTTTGTGTAATGTACTTCCCATGTTCCTAAATATATGTCTTTGTAGAGATTCTAGTATGGGCCACATACATATGTATATAGATGCATTTTTGAGTGTAGATTCACTCATTTTGCTCCGTATGTAGCCTATAGTGTAATCTCTAGAAAGACTTATATTTAGGAATGGAGGTACGAGGTAGTATCATGTATGACATCTATATATCTAATTTAGCAGCCAGTAGTAGAAATCATTGTCTGCACAAAGGGATTACTGGTCGAAAATCCTAGCAAACCATGCTGGCAGGCACAGAATAATACAAGAGAGAGAGAGACGCGCTTACAAGATCATAGCAATGCCTCAGTCCAGGATCTTGGTTGGCCAAGCTGTTAGATCTAGAAGAAACATCATCCTTGTAGTTTTTGCCAGCTGCATAACAGGTAACAGCGACCGGTTAGTATATTTGAAGTACATCGGGCAGGTGATGCTGGACGGGTTTAAAGGTGACAAGTACCTAGGCCGTGGCGGGTGCTTGGCATCTCTCCAAACGGTGGGAATCAGGTTAGAACGTCGAGGGTGATGACGCTGCGCTAGCTGTCGGGGTCCGGTAAGGAGATCTAGAACCGTCGAGCAGGGTGTTTATGGAGTGGCTCCGGTAGGTGGACAATGGTGCGGGCGGAGCGGATCTGTGGCCGTGGACGAGGGCGTAGGTGAAGCTGCTCTGGTGGTTGGGTTAAGGATGGTGTCAATGACGCGGGTCTGCGGCCGTGGATGGGGCGTCAGAAGCTGCTCCGGTGGTTGGGTTAAGGATGGTGTCGACAATGCGGATCTGCGGCCGCGGATAGGGCGTCAAAAGCTGCTCTGGTGGTTGGGTTAAGGGTGGTGTCAACGATGCAGATCTGCGGCCGTGGACGGGGCGTCAGAAGCTGCTCAGGTAGGTTCGATGAGGGTGCGAGGACGCGGCTCTGAGGCCGTGGACTTGTGAGTTGGCAAAGCGGCCCCGGTAGGGTTGAGAATGGTATAGGCAAAGCTACTCTGGTAGGGTTGACGATGGTGTCGGTGAAGCGGCTCCGCTAAGGTTGAGGAAGGTGTCAGCAAAGCGGCTCCGGTAGGGTTGAGGAAGGTGTCGGCAAAGAGGATCAGAGACCGTCAATGGGGGCGTCGGTGGGGCGGCTTCGGGGGGTGTGGACGAAGCATCTCCGGTGGGGAGTACGAATGAGCCACTGCAGATGCACGGCGGTTGATGAGAGTACCGGCGAAGCAGATCCGACGCCCTGGACAAGTCCGACACTGAATGGGCTGGGGTATAATGGTGGATGCGCAGTCTACTTGTTTCTAGAGGAGGTCTAGGCTTTCGAGAGGGGAGGGGAGAAAGGGCGATGGAGTACGGACGACGTGATGTAAGATGCTCTGTTGCTGTGGAGTTAGTCGTTTTTGCGGGAGGGGGAGAGGAAATGGGGGTGGCGTGTAGTGGGGGGAACCGGAAGTTACCAAAGCAGCCCCGACCTATCATGTAGATGAGGGCGGTATTGTAACTGTTGGTCTCCGTGCACCAAGGACAAAAGGGGGATTTCGCATGCTAAAGACTAAGGTGGCGGAAATTTTAGAAGGAGGCAGGAGATTTTTCCACCCGCGGGATCGTTCGTATCCAGTTTCAACTAATTTTGGACCGTGCTAGCGGGAAGGTCATGCTAGACTGTGTACACGGGGCATGCGTCAGCAGTTAATAACCGGTGTGAAGTCCACCCCAGAAAAAAGACAATAACTCGGTATGATGCGCTGATAACTTGGACGTTCACACGGGCGCGGCCAATCTTACGGGTGTAGTGGCGCGTTCACAAAAAAAGGGATCAAACGCTCAGCCTATGTATTTCTCGTGTAAATAGATAATTTAGTTCCATTGGTTATTTACTTTAAACATAATGCATTGACGTGTTAGTGTAGAGGCGCACCAAAAGAAGTGGATATTGTAGTTAGCTACTTAAAAGTGTTACCTCATATGATTACGTAGCCTCCATTTCATAAATTGCCTACCCATTGAATTCATATATGAATATTACATATATTACTTCAAAATAGAAACTTAAATCATCCAAGACTAATGAATTTGAATGCAAGAGTAAAAATGGTGCATGTACATGATAGCTACATTGGTTGTTTGAAGATACATCACTATAACTTTGGCATGCACAACTAAAAAGTTTATTTAAATAGAAAAAATGTGATATGTGAGTGTCCAATCTTTATAGCGTTGAATCGATATTGTACCTTTGGCCATGATATGAAGTAGATATTGACTTATGTTCAAGCGATGCACATCCACGATCGCTAGATAGTGATACGTGAATGAATTGTGCAATCTCTCTGACACTCATACATATCTCATTTCCCTGTGGGCATCGGAATCACACACGCGCACTTCATGTATTTCTCTCCCTACGTCAGGGTTAAATTCGTCTTTCTACCCTGTCCTACAAGTCTCTCACACAGAAACACACACGCTCACTATGTCTAACACGCCCACCCCTTTAATTCCGCCCACCCACAGCCACTAATGTCTCAAAGTATAATAATGTCTCTCACACATATGCTATCTACCTATCCCTTAATATAGCTAGATATGTGTCACAAAAACTCCTTCTCCCTACTAGCAAGATGCCCATGCATTGCACGGAACATCAAGATGCATTTGTATGAGAAGTTTATCTTGTGGGAGAAAAGGATGAATGAGGGAATGCCTTATTTGCAAATGCGGAGAGGGGTGTGGGTATCTTATTGCAAAATTGCCATATTTTCCTTCCTGTCCGTCGGATATAAATCGGATGGCCTATATTGCAGGATGGCAGGAACACCATCATCACCAACTTTGTTTTTTTATAAGAGTAGAGATATGTGAGTGTCACTGCCCCCCCCCCCCACACACACACCCACACTTCCCAACACCGAAGGAGTAGAGTGGCACCTCGATCTTTATACTAATCTATCGACTGGCTTCTCTCTCAAACATACACACACACTACCCGGCACCGAAGGAGTAGGGTGACACCTCGATCTTGATACTAATCTATCGACTGGATTCTCTCTCAAACATACACACACACACTACCCGGCACCGAAGGAGTAGGGTGGCACATCGATCTTGATAATAATCTATCTACTCTTCTTTCAAACACACACACACACACACTCACTCACTAGTTGTGCCTCTGTGCCTACTGCGCACACTCTCGATACGTCTTTCTCTCCCTCCTCCCCCCCCCCCCCAACAATGACAGCAGAAGGATGACAACTCGATCTGATCATAATATGTCAATTGGTTTCTCTCTCAAACATTGTGTCTCGGTGCCTTGCTCGGTAGCCCCCTCGATATGTAAACTTCTCGCGCGCGCACAGCTGCAGTGACGATGACGCTGAACCCAGAGTGCCTTGTTTTTACCGGCCTCATGTGATAGTTTTCACCCTGTTTTCTGTTAATTAACAAGGCAACCTTTTCTTTGTTACTGTTAGTGAATCTGAAATCATTCGGGGCAGACATAAAATATATCACTTCAACCCAATTATCGCAGCAACTATTTTAAAAGAAATTAGCTAGCTGCCCGTGCGTTGTACGGAACATCAAGATGCATTTGTATGAGTAGTTTATCTTGTGAGAGAAAAGGCTGAACGAGGGAAGGCCTTATTTGCGAACATGGAGAGACGTGTTGGTATATTTTTGCAAACTTTCCATAGTTTCTTTCCTATCCGTTAGATATAAATCCGACGGCCTATATTGCAGGATGGCACGCACACCATCATCACCAACTCTGTTTTCTACTCCCTCCGTCCAAAAATACTTGTCATCAAATGGATAAAAAGAGATGTATCTAAAACTAAAATACGTCTAGATACATTTCCTTTTATCCATTTTGATGACAAGTATTTCTGGAAGGAGGGAGTATTTGTCTTTTTAGAGATTTCAACAAGTGACTATGACCGGACCTTACCAACATACTCAAAAAAGTAGTCCATAATTTTGATGTTACCCTCTTTTCTTGGCGGTGCAGTGCCCTCTGGATACCTCATAAATAAATCAAGGACAAATCTGACCCCTTCCTAAAAAGACATACGTAGCAAAATGAGTGAATCTACACTCTAAAATATGTCTACATACACATCCGTATGTGGTAGTCCATTGGAAATCTGAAAAAGACAAATATTTAGGAACGAATGGAGTATATATAAGAATAGACATGGAGATATATCTCCAGCATGGTCTACAACAAAAATGTGTTGGGCTGGTTAGCGCCGGATGCTCGCAATGCGATGACATGAGTTCAAATTCTGTCTTTTAACCTTAGATTTTTATATTATATATTACTCTACTTATTTAATATATACTTCTTTCGCTACTGTACTGATAGTGGAACCCATAGAGTTCTTAGAATATTAAGGAGGGAGTTGTTTCTTTTTAACTTTCTGTACGAAGCTGTAGCCACCGTGCAAGTCACGTTTACACTGTACATGAAATTAACTTTTTTATAGAGGGAAAATCATACAGGCAATTAACTCAAATGGATTGGATGTCACTCTATTATTTCCAGCATAAAGAGCATCTCCAATGGCTGCCGGCAAATTTCCTCCCTCTTCCTTCCACGGAGGACGACATCAAATGCCAGCGGCATACATTTTTACAACTCTAACCAACCAGATGAAATTCGTGCAAACACGGACTGATTTCATATAAGCATGAAGGATTTCGCATAAAAAAGCCGGATCTTCATATAAACATGATGGATTTCATTACATTTACATGAACTAAGAGGTGCCAATCCGGCTCTCTTGTATAATTAATACTCCCTCTGTCCGGAAATACTTGTCCTAGAAATGTATATATCTAGACTTATTTTAGTTCTAAATGGCCGCCCGCGGATCCCTTTGTTTTCCTCATTTCCGTCAGACACTTGCGGGGTCGACGAAGGTCCTCGGAAGAGACGAAGCAGCAAAGAAACCACCTGAATCCGCGGTCGTCGCCTCGGCGGTGGCCTTCATGGGTCCCAAGTGGCGGCGGCCTCCCGTGTTCTACTTCTCCTCGATGATGGCGGCGGACACGGAGAAGCTGGCCACCGACTCGTTGCTCTCTGATACGTCTCCAACGTACCTATAATTTTTTATTGTTCCATGCTATTATATTACCCCTTTTGGATGTTTCTGGGCTTTATTTTACACATTTATATCATTTTTGGGACTAACCTACTAACCGGAGGCCCAGCCCATATTGCTATTTTTTTGCCTATTTCAGTATTTCGAAGAAAAGGAATATCAAACGGAGTCCAAATGGAATGAAACCATCGGGAACATGATTTTTGGAATGAACGTGATCCATAGGACTTGGAGTGCAAGCCAAGAAGCTGCCGAGGCTCCCACGAGATAGGAGGGCCTGCCCCCTGTCTCGTGGGCCCCTCGGGCGGCCATCGACGTACTTCTTCCTCCTATATATACCTACGTACCCCGAAAACATCCAGCAGCAGGACGAAACACAATTTCCACCACCGTAACCTTCTATATCCGCGAGATCTCATCTTGGAGCCTTCGCTGCCACTCTGCAGGAGGGGAATCGACCATGGAGGGCTTCTACATCAACATCCTTTCCCCTTCGATGAGTTGTGAGTAGTTTACCACAGACCCACGGGTCCATAGTTATTAGCTAGATGGCTTCTTCTCTCTTTTTGGATCTCAATACAATGTTCTCCCCCTCTCTTGTGGAGATCTATTCGATGTAAACTCTTTTTGCGGTGTGTTTGTCGAGATCCGATGAATTATGGGTTTATGATCAAGTTTATCTATGAATAATATTTGAATCTTCTCTGAATTCTTTTATGTATGATTGAGTTATCTTTGCAAGTCTCTTCAAATTATCAGTTTGGTTTGGCCTACTAGATTGATCTTTCTTGCCATGGGAGAAGTGCTTAGCTTTGAGTTCAATCTTGCAGTGTCCTTACCCAGTGACAGAAAGGGTTGCAAGGCACATATTGTATTGTTGCCATCGAGGATAACAATATGGGGTTTATATCATATTGCTTGAGTTTATCCCTCTACATCATGTCAACTTGCTTAATGCGTTACTCTGTTCTTATGAACTTAATACTCTAGTTGCAGGCAGGAGTCGGTCAACGTGTGGAGTAATATTAGTAGATGCAGGCAGGAGTTGGTCTACTTGTTATGGACGTGATGCCTATATACATGATCATGCCTAGATAATCTCATAACTATGCGCTTTTCTATCAATTGCTCGACAGTAATTTATTCACCCACCGTAATACTTATGCTCTCTTGAGAGAAGCCACTAGTGAAACCTATGGCCCCCGGGTCTATCTATTATCATATTTGTTTTCAATCTACTTTTATTTGCATGTTTACTTTTTGCATCTATATTATAAAATACCAAAAATTTATTTATCTTATCATACTGTCTTTATTAGATCTCACTTTCGCAAGTGTCCGTGAAGGGATTGACAACCCCTTTATTGCGTTGGTTACGAGTTCTCAGTTTGTTTGTGTGGGTGTGTGAGACTTTTGAGGAGCCTCCTATTGGATTCATACCTTGGTTCTGAAAAACTGAGGGAAATACTTACACTACTATCGCTACATCACCCTCTCCTCTTCGAGGAAAACTAACGCAAGCTCAAGACGTAGCACTCTCCATGCACCCGGCTTCTGTCTCTGCCTGCATGGTGCTGCCGCAGGCACGGGAGGCGCGCCCATAGACATGGGAGGCGCGACAACCGCAAACACTGGTGGCGCGGTACGACGCGGCAGCGATGATGCCCGTACCAGCACGCTCGCCGCCGTGCCGCCGTGGAGCAACTCGCCACTCCTCATTGAGCTGAACTGGAGCGGCGAGTTGCTAAACCACGTGCCTTCTTGGGGCAGCAACTGGCTCCGTCGGGCCAAGCGAGGTTGGTGAAGCACCGAGCGGCCTCGCCCGTATCCGGAGGGCTGGGCGGGCCACCCAGCCGGGTAATATGCGGGAGAACGGCTCATTGGAAGCCATCGGAAGAGTGGAGAAAATGGTGAAGGAGGAGATGGGGGATCGGCAGAGGGGTGCAATTCTTGCCCGCTGTTTGTCTAGCCTCATGTAAATAGAGGGCGGACGGTAGGAGCTTGGCCGGCGTCTGGCCTCGTTTAAACTGAGGGCAGACGGGAGGAGCTCGGCCGGTGTTGCGTTTAATTCTGGCCCGCTCATGAACGGACATGTGGCCGGAGTAGGATTCTTGGTTTGCATGCGGGTTTAACGGAGGGGTTTAATGGAGGCGCCAGGCGTGCAGCAGTCGGCGCAGTACTATTCGATTTGACAGCATTAATGAGCCATCAAATCACAAAGGCCCTCGCCTCTCGTGAAACAGACCGAGCTAGACTGCCCCGCCCTCTAGCATTTTAAAAAATGTATATACTCCACTTTTGTACAGTAGTAGTATCGATGGATTGCGCCATGGAGCAAAACTTGAAATTAAAAAAAGGTGGTACATATAGAGAGCACTCGTGAACTATGTCTCATACATGGCAATAAATAAAGTACTACATGATACTAATATATGATACATGGCACAGGAGTACTAAGTATTATTAATACAGTTTTGCTAGAACTCATCTAGATGAGATATAATTTGATCTCATTCATCTTTTATAGCCATTGGATGTGATGCTATAAGATGCGTGTGTGCTGACGTGGGGTGTATTTGTTCTTGTGCAACGAACTGACAACTGCATGTCATGTTTGATAGTCTCAAGTCATTAAAAGCATACAAGCCCCACATCTCTTCTTGGTTGATTCCTCTATTTATGTCAAAAAATAAGAAACAATGTGAGTGTTAATGCACCACGCCTATGTGTTTACTATTTGGTTTTCGTAAGATGACTTAATACTCACCTAGACGAAGGGAGTATTCGATTTGACAGTGGGTGGCGCAGTTCCTGATACGGCTTTAATGCAGACGAGGGAGGGAGTAGCGGTTCTCGATATGTTGAACGACCAATGCATCCTCCTTCAATTAATGCATGAGGGAAGTTATGGGAGGAGGTCCGGGAAAAGAGGCTGCACGATGTGAATGCAACACAGTTTGCCCTCATTGCCCTCATATAAAGGCGCCCCTCCATTCCAATGCATCTACCACATCGTACGCACCTAAGAATTTGCCTAAGCACCTACACTAAGCGCACTCCATACCCATGGCGGCGATGCGCGTGAGCGGCCAGCGGCTGCGCCAGATGGTCCATGACGCCAGCCTGTGGCATGGCGCCGAGGATCATCTCCAAACGGTGTTGGAGACCGGCTGGTGGATGGCCGCCGTCGATGCAAACTACGACTCTCAGTTGGACCAGATGATCGCTGCCACCGGCAACAAGTTCACCGTCCTAAAGAATCTCGCGGACGACATCGCCATACTCCTCTAGCCCGCGCGCCCAGGCTCCTCATTGCCTGCCACCCTAATCGGCCTCCATGGTCGGAACCTCTTTCAAGCACTGGTGTCCCTGCGACTGCTCGCCGACGCCACGAAGAATGTCCACCTGGAGGTCGCGCTCACCGCGAGGCGCCTTGCCCTGCAAGAATTCGTCGACCTACACATCCACGTGTACGAGCAAATCGTGTACATAGGTATCTACAAGGCCAGTGAGGACGCTACGATGTTGGCCTTCCTCAACCGTTTGGAAACCTTGAATGCCTTTGCTGAGAAGCACCTTGACCTCCCCACAAAATCTGCCGCTCCTTAGCCACCGGTCGGTGGCCCGGCGCACTAAGTTGAGGAGGAGGAGGTCGTACGTTTGTGGATCCATCTTTTTTCTTGCCTTCTATAACCACCACTCCAATCGCATCATCGTGGCCTTAATTCTTATTGTGATGTTGCATTCTCGTTCCGTCAATACCGACATGTGCGATCCCTTTTCTTAATTATATGCATCACTGTAACTAGTACTCCATCCGTTAATTTATAAGTTGTGCTTACCTTTTCCATCAACTTCATGCAACGTGCGGGCATCTTGCTAGAAACACTAGAATACGTCTATATAATCCGTATATGCTAGTCTATTTGAAATCTCAAAAAAGACAAATATTTAGGTACGGAGGGAGTAATATATTAGGAGTATATCAAAACAATAGTGATTTCTTTCAAGTTTGTGAAAAAATACTACTATTCTACTACTTTGGATCCGTCGCAACGCACGGGCACATTGCTAGTAAAAGGAAAAGGCCTGCCATGTTCGCGTCGCACCCCCACACGCCCGGGAATCGGGAGTACAACATGGCCCGTCCGGCACGACACATAGCTTAGGGAAGGCGTGTTGCCTAGCATTTTCACTTTCATGTGGGACCGCCGTTGAGCAAACCGACACCCCGCCCGCCGCCGGGTTGGAAAACAGAAAAAAGGGAAAGATCTAGCTGTTGCACAGAAGCCAAGAAATTTGGTGTCAGACAGGGCTCGTTGATAGAGTAGGAGCATTCCGTACTAGTACTACCCCTACTAGTACCAAGTTTGTACTCCTAATACTATATTACTAGTACTACCACTATACAACTAGTAGGTACGTGCACGGCACAACATCGTAGGAACAAAAAACAGGAAGATCTTGTTTTGGGTGATTTATCTTTTTTTGAATCAACGTAGTATGAATAATATGATGTGGGGGGCACCCATGAAGCTTATGTGGCTTGGTTGCATGGCTACGGAAGGTTAGAGAAAAATAAATAGATAATGTGTTTAGACTGCACTCCACTAAATAGATATACTTTGGATCCATTGCAACGGACCGGCACATCTATATCTATGCCCCCTATATAGTGTGTGAAAAACTTTGAAAGTTGGTCGTTGGATGAAGCCAATCCAACGATACAAAGATGGCAAATCCGAGCATTAGTGGCCGTTGGATATCATCCACCAAATTCTGCCACATGTATAATCTAGAAGACTCCATGGCTGAACTTAATTCATGACTAACTTTGCCACAACTAAGCTTAGGCAAAGTTATTAGTTCTTCAAAATGAGAGCCACAAGTTGGCAAGCCTAAGGAAATCTTGCCACATTTTTTGTGTGTATGTCATGTGGGGCCTTAGTGTGGCTTGCCTAAGGTGTGGCTTGAACCAAACACTCACCTAAGTTAATCAAACTTGCCTAACCTTACATTCCACTAGATTTTGCCACATGTTAGAATCCAGAAAACTCCACATGTAGAATCATAATGCACAAACCACCAGAATCTCATGCGTGCAATGCACGTGTACCTTACTAGTACTAGTTGGTAGTAGTAAGAAACAAATTCCAGTTTTGGCACGAGCTCGTACTGTGGGAGCACCACAAGGCCTGCCACAGGAGTTACATTTCCCTCTCGGGGCCCATAGGTCCGAACTTCAGTGGCTTAGTGCCCGGCCTATGTGTCAATGACATGCGGACCTTAAATGCGGCTGGCCCACATGTCATTCTCATGGTGGTGGCGTGGTTCTCGACTCACTCGTTCGAGATGAACCGACCGGTGGTGGCGTGGCCATGGCGAGGGTGTGCCACAGTTGGGCGTCGGGGCGTTACGAGGCATAGATGGCCACACCGGTGGGTACTACCTGTAGTACATAAGTACTCCAGCTGAGGATTGATGCCCGGGACGAAATGTGTCATAGCCGCTGGATGAAAATTCGATGGTGCGGGAGTACAGATCAGAGCACAGCAGCGGAGCAGGCAAACCGCGTCCAATCGGGTGTGTCTATGGTAGAAAGGTGATGGTCGCCGCAGTTCAGCTGGCCCGCATGTCATGCACACAAAGGCAGAGGAGTGGTGGGGCCGAGAGGGATGAGGGGCACGAACAATCCTACCATTATGTCATTGACATGTGGGACCCATAAGCATGGGTCCCACCTCTCAGCGAAGGAAAGGCAGGGCAAGGCAGTGATAGCCACGTCAGAGGATCCATGTCCACGTTGGGGGACGTCGTGCCATGGGTTGGAGCGGCGTCATGGGAATCCCGTGTGGGTGTGGCAGTGGTAGAAACAAGAAACGTTATGGTTGTCGTGGTTCAACTTCCATGGACAAGCTGTCGTGTCTGCTGACACATGTATATCAAAACTAGAGTGTTTATATTTCAAGCACGTGAACAAGTATTATTCTACTAGTTTGGATCCATTGCAACGCACGGGCCAGCACATTGGTAGTAGTAGTGTCCATCTCTATCTCTAGAGGCCTTCCCTCGTTCATCCTTTTCTCTCACAAGATAAACTACTCATACAAATGCATCTTGGTGTTCCGTGGAACGCACGAGGATGTTTCCTTGGGGGTCTCTCCAGCGTGGAGTGGCCGTAGTTGCAAGTTGACGCCCCTTGAGATGCTGACGTTGAGGGGCACTCGGATTTCCTCCGATCAGCAGGTAAGATGAGTTTGATCACGTAGTAAATGCATTCTAAAGACTACTTCCGTGTCCATTTCCTAATTCTCCCCCTGCCCACTGTTTCACAGGCTAGGCTTGGTGCGAGTGGAGATTGGCTTGCATATGTCTGGGAGGGTACCAACATCAATTTGCACAACATTTACAACGGTGACACCGTTCCCGTAGAACCTTTGTCCAACATTGGGATCAGCCATGCAACGGGCCACCGCATGAATTGGTACGATGGAACCACGGTGAGATTGAATAAGATAGCACGAACCTTGCACATGGCAGTCAAAGCCGAACCATGCTGTCTGTGGCCCATTTGTTGCGTACAAGTAGGAAGACGCTATGCTCCTTTCTAACCGCATCTTTGCGGTGACAAACCAGGGGACTTATTTTATATGGGACACATCCTATGATATACTCCCTCGCTCCCAGTTTATTCATTTTATAAGTTTCAAATTCAAATTTAGAGCTCCCCATCACATGTTGAGATTACAATGTCCATTAAATCGTTGCGTGCATGTATAGTAAAGAAACAAATCTCGAGTTTGGAACGAGTTCGTGCTGCGGGAGCACCACAAGCCCTGGCGCAGGAGTTACATTTCCCTCTCAGGGCCGTCGGGACTGAGCTTCAGCGCCTTACTACACCTACCTTTGAGTCAATAACATGTGGACCCGATAGGTGACTAGTCTACATGTAATGCTCCCGAAGGCGGAGGGGCAATGGGGCCAAGTGGGGTGAGCCGTAGGTCGGGAGACGTGTGGTTTCATGGATTCGTGCGGTGTCGTGGGAATCACGGGTGCCTGTGGTAGAAACTTGATGCTCGACGCATTTTAGGTGGCCAACATGTCATGCACACAAAGGCAGAGGGGAGGTGCGGCCGAGAGGGGTGAGGCGCACGTCGGGGGGCGTCGTGTCGTGGGTTGGAGAGGCGTCGTGGGAATCGCAAGATGAAACGTGATGGTCGCCGTAGTTGAACTTCCATGGACAAGCTGTCATGTCTACGGACACATGCACTGCATACCGATCACTGGAAGGAGTAGCAGAGAAAGCTATATATGTGGATAAATAGTTCCTTATAGTCAAGCGGACCCACGCTACTACTCTGTTCCAAAGACATGCACACCATCGAAATAGTCCATCTATATCAATATACACCAAGAGGGAATAATTTTTTTACAAGAGAGGAAATAGTTCATCCATCCATAATGCCCTCCTACTGGTGAAGTGTTTTCTTCTTCTTCTTCTTCTTCTTCTTCTTCTTCTTCTTCTTCTTCTTCTTCTTCTTCTTCTTCTTCTTCTTCTTCTTCTTCTTCTTCTGCTTCTTCTTCTTGTTCTCATTCTCTATGGGAGACGGCTTCGCAACAAGCTCTTTGGACCTTGCAGCTATCTCGAAACTCACACGGGCATCGAGGGCAGCATATTTTATCCGCTCGTACGTCAAGGGATAATTCTCCCATCCGGACGACCTTAATGCCACCGTCTCCTCACCCTTCTGAAGATTTGTACCGAGCACAAAATTTGCTACGTCGAATAGGGATGGTGTCTGTTTAGCACAATCTTCTACAAGAATTTTGATTCTTGTTTGTAGGTCAGCGATGCTTTTCAATCAAGGTTGTACGGCTCCAGCTTCTGTTTGTCTCCTTCGATGGCTGCCCCACAGAAGTATATGTCCTCCCGATACAAGAAATTGTGAAGCTCACCTGGTATGGAGGTCGATTGTATGATGTGGTACACCAAAACATCATCTTCGAGGCACAGCTGAAGGACGGCGGCGCGCTCGAACTTCCCAGGGGCACGCTCCATGTACTCTGCGTCAAGACCGATGACCCTCGTCTCTACCTTTTTGAGGGAGTTGGATATATTGTTGATCCACTGCCGAAAAACCCTTGGGTGGACGGTGACGGTGGCAACTATGCGCATCGAGCCTTCGACGAGGACATGTTGGACACTAAAAACCTGCATCTCGATCTCTTTCGCCATTTGGAACCGCTGGAACGGAGGGGTGTGGTTTGGAGAATTAGGATTAGATGGCTAGTCTAACTGAAGTAGTAGATTATTATTTAAATAGGTTAAAACATTGTGAACGCAGTGGGGTTTGGATGCAAATGAAGACGAAGGGGAGGTGAAGAAGCCAAGGTGAATCGGTTCCCGATGGAGAAGTAAATGGGAGAAGTGGCATGCAGGCAGTTGATTAGACAGCTAGGTAGACTAAACGAAAAGGCTAAGCGGGTAGACGGAGGAGTCATACCTGTTCGTGTACATGCCCATCCTTCCTGATAGGTGGGACCTATGCAAACAGATAAAAAAATGTGTCATAGGCTTTTTTTTAGCGTGTGAGTGGGAGACACAACATTCTCTGGTTAAGGAATACTCCCTCCGTTTAGGTGAGTACAAGTCACCTTATGAAAATCAGGTTTTCCCAAAACCTTTAGGCGTGGAGCATTAACTTCCTGCTCAATCCCCTCCCAGCCCCGTTAGCCAGCGTTCTCTTCCTCTGCTGCCGCGTTCTACCTTTCCATTTTTCCTCTTCTCAAGTGTGGAACGATCTGCATGCCGTCCTTGATGCACCAGAACGACCACTACATGCATCACGGCAGGGCGTTGATTGGGCATGCACGAGAATTTGGTTCTGCTCGTAATATGGATGATACCTGAACGATGAAGTGAATAGGCATGCTAGCACGGGAGACCTATTTCCGCTATACAATACTGGAGTACTCATGTTCCTACTAGTAGTAGTAGTAGTACAATTGTGGTACACTTGATGGTCAAAATACTATTCATCCGATCCTCACAGTGAAGTGACAACACCCTGGGCCTGACACTAGTCCAGGTGAGGCAGCGTGTTTGGGTTACCAAAGTCAGCCTCACCCTGTGCACTGTGCAGTCTGTCACCGCCGCTGTATAGCACATTGGCACCTCTCCTTGTTTCCCTCTCCGCTCCCATAGCACCACTCCATCTCCATCTCCTTCTCCGTCTCCGTCTCCGTCTCCGTCTCCATCTCACTGTGCCCCCGTGTACCGTCGCCTCACTCGCCTCCCCTAGTACCACTATTCCTCGCTAGCCGCTCCAGCACCGACATCCTTCTTCTCCGTAAATCAAGCCCCCTTCCAAACTCCACCATGGCCGAACGCGAACCGCGCAGCATCCATATTAGCCACGATTGGAGCAATCTCCCCAGCGACATCCTCGACCTCTGTTGTTCATGTATGGATATGTTGACCGCCCTGCAGCTGGCTGCATGCTCAAGGGACATGCACACGGCCATCGTCAAAGCGAGGCCTAAGCTTTTCAAGACACCCTGCTTGCTGCTATCTGGTCTTGCAAGATTGGCTCACCATGATAAGGAGGCATGCATGATGCCCCTCGACTTCAATCCGATCTCCATTAGCCGAAACTTCTTTGCGGGTATGTAGTGTGTCGCCGTTCATCATTTCCCTCGTCATCGATCCAATCACCATCACCTGAAACTTCTTGGCAGGTATGTACCGGGTCGTCATGAACTCCCACTGGATGGCTACCTTCAGAGAAGACTGTAAAAAGTTGGTGCTCGTGAACTTCCAGACCACTCATGAGATTATCCTTCCTCCGTTGGATTATATAGAGTATTACCATCGCGGTCCAAGTCATCTAGATTACTACGTCAGTTGGACGGACCTTGTTTTGCAGAAGATTGTAATCTGCCAAGTGCCCACACGACATGCGAATTATGCAGACTTCAAGATAATTGCCTTGTTCGACCATGGACTTGCCTATCTTTATGCTGGTGCCTTCTTTAGTTGGAGACAACTCGGCTCGCAGTGGATCATCGTCAACGCTGATACACACTTTTGTGATGCTATTGAACACAATGGCATCATCTACGCGATCGACAAAGCAGATGGCACCACGTATTGCTGGGACGGCGCGTGTAAGTTGTTTCCATCTCTTGTTAATGATGACACCATGACACTGTTTGAACTTTTTGTGATGATTGGCATATCCCTGTTTGAGCAGAATTTGAGTAGAACTATGGCAATATATTAGAGACGCTGTAAATAAACTATATTTGGAATGGGATAATTCATGCGATTGTGACCATGTCATTACAGCCAATTTGTACCCTGAATAATCAAACGGTTAGGAATATATGGATATTATCCTTATTTTACAGTAATCTATATACTACTACTAAATATGAGTGTGTATCAATGGCCATGTTAGTTTCCTCATTTTCATGATGTAGAAACATGCACCACAATGTTGGTTTCATCTAACCATACATTAGGGAAGTAAATGTGCATATGGAGAACTCTATATTTGGAAGTGGTGAAATCCTGCAATGCTTACCATGTGTACATACCTATATTCGCCCTTCAGCAATCAATGGCTAGAATAATATCCTCACAAAATTTTTGCCCACAGAACACGAGTATATAACAATGCATGGTCTGTTAGTTACCTTGAAGAATTTGTTTGTGAGGACAGAACATGATTACATAACATGCATGACATGGTAGTTTCCTGTGAAGAATTGATTGCGAGATAACATGAGTATAACCATGCATGGCACTTCTATATTTTCGAACCCAGTATACATTTCCCTGTATTTTCCTCCTAGTTCCAACAGGGACATATCACTGTTGTTTCTTGCATTATCCTACTCATACTCTGAACAATGCTGATCTTACATTAACAATGCCTATCCTTTTTGATAAGATGCAGTGTCCCTACAGTTACTACCCTTTGTAATCACACAACCTTTGCCAAAAACAGGGAAGCACAACTGGTTAGTCGCTCGATCAGACGACGGTAAAAGACTGTTGATCATTCAGACACATGAGCCGGAAAAGTTATATTGCAAAAACCCCACTGTATACAAGCACCATGTAATATGTGACTATCCGGATGTTACGTGTATGAGCAGGATACCAGCTTGTTGGGGCATTTAGGATTTTTTAGTTGGAGGCGGGTAAACAGCCTTGGTTCACACTCTCTGTTTCTCGGACTCAATTATCCGATTAACCAGGAGATCACCGTTGGCAAGGACCTTGATGGCAGAGAGGCTCTACTTGCTATGGGAAACTGTGTCTACATGGCGAGCCCTAGGAGTTCGGGAGCAAACTCCCCTGATTGTCAACGATACAGGCTGCAGCCAAAAGAAGGTGAGAATAACAAAGGCATCCAGATTAACTTTGATCCTTGGATGTCTCAATTACGACAGGCAGTGATGTGATTCAAGCCTTCAGGTTGATAGGTAATTGGGCTGTTGCATCGAAAGGGTGGTGAGGGATCCTGGACTAGGGGGTGTCTGGATAGCCGAACTATCATCATCAGCCGGACTCCAAGACTATAAAGATACAAGATTGAAGACTTCATCCCGTGTCCGGATGGGACTTTCCTTGGCGTGGAAGGCAAGCTTGGCGATACGGATATGTAGATCTCCTACCATTGTAACCGACTCTGTGTAACCATATCCCTCTCCGGTATCTATATAAACCGGATGGCTTTAGTCCATAGGACGAACAACAATCATACCATAGGCTAGCTTCTATGGTTTGGCCTCCTTGATCTCGTGGTAGATCTACTCTTGTAACACACATCATCAATATTAATCAAGCAGGACGTAGGGTTTTACCTCCATCAAGAGGGCCCGAACCTGGGTAAAACATCGTGTCCCTTATCTCCTGTTACCATCCGCCTAGATGCACAGTTCGAGACCCCCTACCCGATATCCGCCGGTTTTGACACCGACAGGTGGAGTACTAGTGTCTCCGGATCACTGGTCGCTGAAGCGGGGTTGCAAATTATGATGGTGTTGGATCATCTCCTCAAATGACTTTGTTGTCTTTGCTGCTAGTTCTGGATGGGTAGTTCTTTCTTTTGTGATGCATATTCCTTGTCATTTGGTCATCCTCGTCTATGTCACTCTTTCTATGTAATAGTTGCTTCTGTTTAGAATTTCATTCTCATCTGGATCATGAGAGTCTGAGCGCTGCAGATGGGTGCATTTTGGTGGTGTAGGAAGACTTCTTATGAACTATCATGTCTTGCTCTTTATGTCAGTAGTAGTCACTAGTCAGTGTTTGAATGTTGTACATATCGTTGTTTCGAACTTTTTATTGTCTCGAACTACTGGTGGGCTAAATGAGGGCATCACCATTCTCCAATGTTCAGAGTATATCTCCTTTTTTCAAGTTATATAATTTGAGCTCACTGTCTTTTCGATGATGTACACTTGTTTGGGCCAGTGAGGTGTCGTTGAATATGGGCCGTGTAGTAATGCAATGCCAAACATGTCAATTATGACTTTCAGGCCGGGCTCTCAAAAGATCCTGAAAAAAAGGCCGGGCTCTCCAAAAAAGAAAGAATAAGGACTCTTAAGCCGACATGTGGGCGCCACCGATGTTTTCGTGCGCTTGCGCGCCAAGAGCATATTGGCGCGTGCTCGAAATTCATGCTACCTTTTCATCCCCAGTCTCCCGCCCCTCCCCCACCTCTGGAATCTCGATTCCTACTCTAGTTCCCCCAAATCCCATCTTGTACTCCCTGTACTCAAGCGCACTATCATGTTGCCGGTCAACGCGGATCTCCGAGACAGAGATCGTGAGGTCCGTCCTGCCTTCGGTCGCTGTGTGCTGTCGCTCAATAGTGGCATGGCGGCGCTTGACGACCAGTTTGCCGACAAAGTGCTGATGGTAACCATCAACGGCGACCGACCTCCCGTCTTTCCGGACGACCTTATCAAAGCTCTTGGCATTGCACACGGCATCCAAATAAGTGAATTTCTCGTTGAAGTCTGTCCGCCACCGGCTGATTTCTTCGTCAGGTTCCGGACAACTTTCGACTGCAGTTGTGTGTTCAAATCTTCCCCGGTGTTTGTTCTGCGATTGAGCGTTGGTGAGCTTTGATCGGTGGCACCCAGGATGGGGCTTGGTGCCCTATGAGCCTGAGTTTTTAACAAAGATTACCTTTCACGGCATGCCTCGACGTGCTTGGAACACCGAGTCCATGAACGAGCTTATCAACGACCTTGGAGGTGAGCTCGTAAGTATGTTTGTTGCTCCAGACAGCTGGGCTCTGATGGTTATGGCATGCATGAAGAAGCCGTCCACCATCGGAGGTGATTGGTGTTGAGATACCAGCGCACGAACCAGGGTTTTACTATTCGTCGCCACCAAGGCCGCCGCGGACCACGTTAGGGATGTACCTGTATCGAGTGTTTGTGCATGTCAAAGATGTGGTCAATCCATCAATCGAAGCCCTGCCGCCGCCATTGGTGCCAGGGTCCGTCGACGACGTCCATTACAGGAGTCAACGTCAGACTTTCCCCGTGTTGCTCGGAACGATGGATGGCACAGGGCCTACTCCATCGCGCGGCAGAGGCCACTGCTTCTTTGGGAGAAGAGGCAGGGCTGCCTGCCTGGATGTGCTCTGATTTGAGGTAACAACTGAATCTTGTCAGATAGTACTAGTTAAATCCGAGCTATGGGTCTGAAGCACTGATATGCCAGTACATTTGATTGTGACCTGTTCTAATTTTGTACCTGAACTTTTTTTAGAAAGGGTTGTACGTCAACTTAATGTGCTAGCAGAACTTATTGTGTTGTCTGTCTGTTTTCTTTGCAGAACATTCAAGATATTTCCCCGTCATTTATAAATACGATGAACCGTTATGTACGACTTTGTTGGTTTCAACATAGCCCTTCCCGTAGCGATCCACTGCTTCCATCCTGATTGTGCCGCCTGCGTGAAATTTTTGTATGCATGTTCAGTGTGCTATGATGTTCTATATGATTGTGTCAACTATATAATTTTTTACTGAGCATCAGCAATGCATATGGCTGAAAGATGTATTTACGAGCATCTACCGATGGGTCTCTCTCTCTCTCTCTCTCTCTCTCTCTCTCACACACACACACACACACACGCACACATGCACGCACACACGCGCGCACACGCACAAGTGGGACCCGTTGAATTATTTATTTGCTCGTGACAGCTTTTAATTAGGTTCCACTATAATCTAACTTTTTTCTTAAGTTATTAATTGAGCTCGGTGACTTCAAAAAGTTGTACAGAAGCCTTGTCTGGGCCTTTCCGGCATCGCTGAATGTGGGCTGATTAACCATGTTAGGTTGTACTGTACTACACAGGCCTTTTTTTTTCAACATCAGCAATGCAACTGGGCCGATAGTTGTACACAATTATCCGGGTCCGCCACGCTGGGCTGCAAAGTTTCCTAGGAGGTATGCATTAGGATTAACAAGAAAATGGACTTTAAGAAATAATAAATGGGACGTAATTATAATAACTAGGCAATTACTATGCACCAAACACGTAATTAGTTTGAAAAATATTTTATTTTTGGAATTTTGAAATTTTAATTTCATTACTTGTTGCACGCGCAATATTTAGTTGGACTTTAACGTAATACAACTTTATTTTGAAATTATATTTAACCAGACTAGATATTTCGGATAAAAATATTTCGAATCCCATCAAAATGTCGGAATTTTTTTTGAATTCTGTTTTGATCGGTTGTTTGAAATTATTAATCGTAGTCCTAGCTAGAAGTTGGGTTGTACTTTTAATAAACTGTAAATGGGCTGTAGTAAATTCCATTAGAATTAAAAAATGGGATGTACATTCTTACAAATCGCAAATGGGCTATATGTTCTCTACCAAATTCGAGTTGTGGGCCTACTAAGTTGACGCGTACCAAGGGCTTTGTCAACTTATTCAATATAAATGATTCTAGCTGCAGTGATCGTACGATGTCCATCCAACGGCCGTAGTGCTTCTTCAACCTCTGGTCTTCTTGCTCCAGCCGCCCAAAGCAGCGCCGGTCGTGTCGCGTGCTCCTGCCTCCCGTGGCTGGCTGTCATGCCGTGGAGGCCTCACCGCCCCTTACTACTCCCACCGCTGGCCAGGCCATCCCTCTACTCACAAACACCGCCTGTTATTCTGCGGCGACGACATCCTCACACCGCAACCGAACCAGTGAACCCTTGTAGTCCTCTCTGCGCGGGCTTCCACTGTTGCGTCTTCCCCTGCTCCGCGTCGTCCCCTTCCTAGGCCTTACCGTCGTCCAGACCACTGCCCTGGTGCTCTCGGCACGGCGTGGTCAATATGGTCAACGACCGACTTCCATCGGAAGACTACTGTACATGGAGAGGCTGATAGCTGGGTCCAGGCGGCCACAAGGAAGTGCCTCCTTATTATGCGCAAAATAATTATTCCTTCACCTGACAGAAGGGACCCACCGGATGGGCCACCTTATTTCGCAAAAAAAACATTTCCCCCCTGACTGCTAGGACCCACAGGACGGGCCAGCGTATTTTGCGAAAAAACGTTCCCCCCGCTATCAGCTCGGACCCATCGGAAGTGCCTCCTTATTATGCACAAAAAATGAATACTCCCCCTGCTAGCTGGGACCCACCATGGTGGGAGGCTTACTTGTGGGCCTACTAAGTTGAATGGGACGGGGGCCTTTGTCAACTTTAGTCAATATAAACGATTCTAGCTCCAGTGACCGTATGATGTCCATCCAACGGCCGTAGTGCTTCTTCAACCTCTGGTCTTCTTGCTCCAGCCGCCCAAAGCATCGCCGGTCGTGTCGCATGCTCCTGCCTCCCGTGGCCGGCTGTGCTGCCGCGGAGGCCTCACCGCCCCCTACTATTCCCACCGCTAGCCAGGCCCTACGGCGACGGCAGCCTCACACCGCAGCCGAACCAGTGAACCCTCGTACTCCTCTCCGCGCGGGCTTCCACTGCCGCGTCTTCCCTGGCTCCCCGTCGTCCCCTTCCTAGGCCTCGCCGTCGGCCACCGCCCTGGTGCTCTCGGCGCGGCGTGGTCAACATGGTTAAAGAATGACTTCCATCGGACATGGACTGTACGTGGAGAGGCTGACAGCTGGGTCCACGGCCGCAGCAAGGAAGTGCTTCCTTATTACGCGGAAAATAAAGATTCCTCCACCTAACAGCTGGGACCCACCGGACGGGACACTGTATTTCACGAAAAAAACGTTTCCCCTTGACTGCTGGGACCCACCAGCTACATCTTCGCACGCAATGAAGTGCGTCCGGGCAAAAGAACAAAACGATTTGCCCCCCTGACTGCTGGGACCCACCAGCTACACCTTCGCACGCAAGGAAGTGTGTCCGGGCAAAAAACGATTCGCCCCCCTGACTGCTGGGACCCACCAGCTACATCTTCGCACGCAAGGAAGTGCATCCGGGTAAAAAAAACGATTCGCCCCCCTGACTGCTGGGACCCACCAGCTACATCTTCGCACGCAAGGAAGTGCCCGATAGTAGGGACTCACCTGGTCGAAGCATACATAGCATTGTCATTCTGGTCACGAACGTGTACGTACATATATACTGGTGGATGTAGAGGCATGCACGTGTCATAGTAGAGGCGCGCACGTAGCATGTACATGTACGTACAACGGCCAGGGTGCAAGAAAGAAAATACGACCACGTATGTGTACATACGGGCGGGGTCTCGAACGCCTACTCGCGCATACGTACGGCCAGGGCTCATGTACATGGCTGGGTCGGAACGGAGAAACAACATCGTCGTCGTGTTCACAGGGAGGCAATAGAATGTGTCGTGTTCATGGGGAGGCAACAGAATGCGCCGTGTTCGTCGGGAGGCAACGAAATGCATGGGAGCCAACCGGCTGGGTCAGAACAGAATGCGTGGTCGTGTTCATCAGGAGGGCTTGGACGGAACAGGCGATGGAAACGAGGCCTGGCATACCGCACAACGGAGGAAACGGACCTCCTACGTTCAGAACGGGGTCCTGTTGATCGGGAGGGGTGTGGCCTACCGCAAAACGGAGGAAACGGACCTCCTGCAATCGAAACGGGGGTCCTGTTGATCGGGAGGGGTGTGGCATACCGCAAAACGGACGAAACGGACTTGTGTTGGAGCACTACGGTCGAAACGGGGGTCCTATTGATCGGGAGGGGTGTGGCGTACCGCAAAACGGACGAAACGGGGGTCCTGTTCATCGGGAGGGGTGTGGCATACCGCAAAACGGGACTCCACGGGATATTGTTCATCTCCACCGTCGACTTCCTCCAGCCTCCACGGGCTACCTTCGACCTCCTCTAGCCTCCACGGGCTCCTGTTCATCCAGCCTCCACTGTGCGCTACTCCACCGGCTACTGTTAAACAACCCCTCCACGGGCACCCCTCCACTGTCAACTGTTCATCCAGCCCTCCACACCACGGGGTCCTGTTCAACCACCCCTCCACCGTCTATTGTTCATCCAGCCCTCCACACCACGGGGTCCTGTTCATCCAGAGGCAACGCCACCGCTCACTGTTGATCCACCCCCCCGGCAACACTCACTGTTCATCCAATCGACCGGCTTCAGTTAGCAGCAGTAGCGAAGGAAACGCTCGATCGGGTTCAGTTAACAGCCATCGATCGATTGATCGGGTTCAGTAACGCGTAGCCTACAATGCAATTGCTCGGGTTCAGTTAGAGCCCAATGCCTCGCTCGGGTTCACTTAGAGCCAACGCCTCGCACACACGCGCGTACGTGTACAAGGGAAGCATGCATCGCTCGGCCCCCGACCTCCCACCGTAACCGGCAACTCCCCAAAATTTTCATCCCCCTCGTTTCTACCACGGTTTTTTCCGTCATGGACGGCCCAAAGAATTTCATGCAGCTATGATGATACCGGGTTATGTCAAAGGATCAAAAGCCCATTTTCTGTCATGATTTTTTGTCATAGACGTAGGAGCCCACCACATCTAGGATGATACCGGGTTTTGTCACAATTATCGTCATAGAAGTGTCATATGTATGACAGAAAAAAAATTCATTCAGCCCAAAATGTCATGGATGTGTCTTTTTTTGTAGTGCATATAAGATCCGGCCCTTTAAGAGCCTTTGGTCTAAATTACGGCCCATATTAGATTCGGCCCGTCAACTAGACCCTGTGCTTTTGGGCCCACTTGAAGCCCGGTTAGGATTTCTGTTTGCTAAAGGCCCATTTAGCAATAGGGCCTGATATTAGTTTCGGCCTGTTAGAGGCCCGTTTAACATTTTGGCCCTATATTTATTTCAGCTTGTTAAAAGCTCATCATATAGTTGGGCCTAAATAGCCGATAATTTGATTGGGCATGTTAACTACACATGATGTGAATGGCACAATCA
Source organism: Triticum aestivum (assembly GCF_018294505.1). Lineage (NCBI taxonomy): Eukaryota > Viridiplantae > Streptophyta > Magnoliopsida > Poales > Poaceae > Triticum > Triticum aestivum. Next base: position 32,746,538 of record NC_057813.1, on the reverse strand, counting down.
TGTGCCGGGGTCTATTTCGGCTTGCTGTTGGCCCGTGAGCTGTCTGGCACGTTTCAGGCCCAACCTACTTTTGAGCTTCCTAAAAGCCCATTGACTTTTCTTGTGAAAATAGGGCTGGCGGTTGACTCGGACTATTAAAGGCCCAAAGCTACTAGTGGGTCAGCTTACATTGGCCTATTAAGGGACCAAGATGACTGGGCCCATGATGCAACCCATACATAGTGATGACGGCTCGATTATGTACCATAATTTTACGGTTTGGACGGTTTACTTTTCATGGAGCGAAGACAGGATATATATATATATATATATACAGTAAAAAGAAAAAATCTAAACTATACAACAAAGAAATTACGCCATACTACATCCACTGGGCATCAATGTTCGCCACTATGATAATAAAAAACAAGCAGACAACAGATTACATACACTGGGCATCAAAGATCACCACCAGTGCAAATAAACACGCCGACAAAATAATATACAAAACCAACAACACTTCAATAGAGTTTAACAAAGGTTAGCCCTGAGCAAGCTGATGAGACTACGCTTGTTTGATGCTTATATCCTCCTCACTCTGAAAGAGAAACAAGCAGACAGATGACATGTTTTGCACATATAAGAATCAGTGCTGACAATTCATCACATTTCTTATTGACGAATAAAGTGACACGGTTTAAAATAGCATTAACGCAATATGGCATCGTTCAGGTTAAGACATGGCAGGAAATGACATTGTGAAGGAGTTGGCAGCTTCATGACACCACTGGATTACAGATCAAGAACTCATGAGTATCAATGGTTAGTGTGCTATCAATTTATCCCATTTCAGATTGGTAACTAAAGAGATGGTTTAAATAATAGTAGAATGATATGACATTGTTCATAGTTAAGACATTGTAGAATATGACATTATGCTCTAGTGGGTAGGTTCACCACACCACTGGATTACGGATCAAGAATAGAAGCATACACGCAGTGCAAAAGAAGATGACTTGCGCTGTATAGTTAAATTTACATGGTACAAAGAAGGAACTTGGTTGTACAACTGAAAACTTAAATTGAGAAGGACAAACTTTGTTTATGTGACACTCCAAAAAATTTCGTGGTTTGTTTTTCAAAAGAACCTTGCTTGGTTTGAAAGAAGGTCATTTAAACCCTTCCTAAAAACCATCTTCTAAGTTTGCCCTCACAAAAATCCTTTTCCTAGTTTTGGTTTCATTTGAAATGAAAAACCCCTTTTTGCTTTGGGTTTTTATTTGGTTTTGATCCCTTCCAAATTTACCAAGCCACCCATGGTAAAATTTTCCAAAAACCTTTCCTCCCACTATAGTTCAACCCTAACATTCTGTCAAAACTAATGAAATCCATTTTTGGATTTTATTCCAACTATTTCCCTCCCAAAATAAATTTTGTCTTCTCTTTTGAACCTAGGTGGATTACAAAGCAAGTACCCTAATGCTCTTGATTTTCGACCTCAACTCAACACCCCTGGATAGTCCTTTGAACCCACAACCCAGAACCATCTTGATCCACTCTTCTCCTGTTCAAATTTTTCAAAATTCACCCACTGCAAGTTTGGACCAGATTTGCCAAATTTGGTGAAATTCATATCTACACCTCTCCAAAAATTCCACAAATATTCAGGCAGCCTCTAGGTGCAATGAGAGGCCCCTCCACCAAAAACCAGCTCAAGGGAAAATCCCTACATGCCTGGATCATTCTATCGAACACCTTGCGTGCACTGTTCTAGTCAAATTCAGAAAAATTCAGACATCTAGTGTCGATCTTCGTCAGTGACTTCAGTCACGAGCTCACAATGCGCTTGGCACGTAGCTCACGGCCAGGCTTGCTTGTCGAGAGCCTCACATGCGCGCTTGGCGCCTTCCTGGCGTCGGTGGCGCCCTAGCCCGCCTGCGCCGGCGTGTCTTGCAGCGGCCGTAGCGCCGTAGCGGCCGACAGGAAGCAGAACGGCGGCTCAACGCCGTTCGGCGCCGCCCAAGCGACCTGGTGGCTCCGCGTGGCCACCTCCTTGCCAGTGCATGCATGCGGCACCGTCGCCGTGGCGCGGCACATGCAGAGCGCGCTCCCTACCGCCGACGGGCCCGCGCCGCCCCGTTCCGTCGAGCTCCCCCTAAACCCCCATGTCCCGACGCGCTTAGCACCAAAATGGAGTCAGTGGATCCACACGACGGCGCTCAACCCCTAAACCACCACGACCAATGCCCTGCGCCACCGTAAACTTCGGCGGAGAACCCCGTTCTCGGCCACCGCCTCGGACCGCCTATATAAAGGGCTCTAGAGCTCGCCCTCGAGCACACACCCCCTTTGCTCCTCACCAGCACCCTGCCAGGCCGCTAGGGGGACCTCGAGGGGGTCCTCTTCCCCAGCTCCGGCCGCCCCGTTCCGCCTTGGCCTCCACCACGATTCACTCCGGTGAGGCCACCTCCGGCGCCCTAATCACGTCAACTACCCCCTCATGCTACCGCAAGTCTAACCCCCTCCTCAATTTCATCTCCGCAGCACTCTCCGACGAGACCCACGACTGCCCGAACCGCCATCCGCCGGAGCTAGGGCCGCCGTCGACGCAGTGCTCGCCGGCGACCACCACCACCACCCACAGACGCGGAACAATGCACTGATCTCGAAGGTACACTCCGATCACCTTGCCTCGCCATGGATCGCCGCCGGCGACCACTGCACCTCTCGGGCGCCGTCGCGCTCTGTTCCTCTGTTTGAACTTTCAAACCCGACAGGTGGAGCCCGCCTGTCAGCCTCACAGCCGTTTCTATTAAACGAAACGTTATCTGTACTTTTCCGCAGAACCCCCTGGAAGTTTTTTGTTTCATTACAGATGATTCCTTGGGTTACAACTCTTATAACTTTTTAACAGAAGGGAATTTTTGAGTGATTCTTCTTCTGTTCTCTTTAGATTTTTGTCTAGTTTTTTATCATATTTATTTGAAAAAAATTTGGAACAATTTTCTGTACACTCATGGTATTTACGTTGCGTGCGTATTTTCTTTTATATCGTAGATACCAGAGGAGGTGACGGAGCGACAAACTTCGCACAGTTAGACTCCGACTACTCCGAACCAGGAAAGCATGTTTGAACTCTTGATATGATGAGTGTTGTTGCATGTTTGCATTTTAGTATAGTCATGGCATGTTTATGAACATCACTTTGCATGATATATCTCATGCACATAATCAGAGAGTATGTTTTTGGAAAGCATTATGTTGTTGGATACATATTTGCAAAGCCATGTGTTGGTATGAGGATGGGTAAGATGGCAGTGTTGTGACATGCCAGTCTTATGCCAGATTATTTGACTTCCGTGTCGTCATGACACCATTCACATTCCCATTCATTCCATCCTATACTGTCACATGTTTTCCGAAAGGAATATGGCATAGTAAGTTGCAAATCGTTTTCCTGGTACACACCAAGTGGAGAGGCCGGGATGAGGGTTCCATGGCCCTGGATTAAAGCCCGTCATCCGGTCAGGGGGCATGGGTGTTTCCGGTTGGGACCGAGAGGGGGGCACCCCTTAGAGCGCGCGTAAAGAAATTTGATCCCATGCTATTCGAGGTTGTGGCCTCCCCGTCTCAAAGTTTTTCTTGGACGTTGGCCAGGGTGATTCCTGGCAACGTGAGGTGAAATGGGTGTGTACTAGTTAAATGTGTTTCTACCGAAAAACCATAAACGGAACTAGTCCTTCGTGGCTACGGAAATCTGTTGGCTGTGTTCAGTTCTTCCAAACTCTGCAGAGTCTCAACCTTTCTATTATGTTGTACTTTGTTCGAGTACTATAACTATCTTATCTTGTCAGGTATCAGCCTCAGTGACAAAACTCCGGTGGGATTTATGTGTGATAAATCCGGTTAAAAGATTATTCTTGTGAATGGACTAATTGTTATTTACTTTTATTATAAGCCCTGTCTGCGATGTCACTCAGACGTCCGACGGTGGCGGACCTGTTATTTACTTTTGTTATAAGACCTGTCTATGATGTCGCTCAGACGTCCGGCGGTGGTATTTCTTTTAAAGCCCTGTCTATGATGTCGCCCAGACGTCCGACTGCGGTATTTCTTTCAAAGCCCTTTCTGTGATGTCGCCCAAACGTCTGACTGTGGTATTTCTTTTAAAGCCCTATCTGTGATGTCGCCCAGACGTCCGACTGTGGCATTTCTTTTAAGCCCTTTATGTGATGTCGCCCAGACGTCCGACTGTGGCATTTCTTTTAAAGCCCTTTATGTGATGTCGCCCAGACGTCCGACTGTTGCCTTTCTTTTAAAGCCCTTTATGTGATGTTGCCCAGACATCCGACTGTGGCATTTCTTTTAAAGCCCTTTATGTGATGTCGCCCAAACGTCCGACTGTGGCATTTATTTTAAGCCCTTTATGTGGTGTCGCTTAGACGCCCGACTGCGGCATGCATTTTATTTATTTACCATTCGAGGCGTCGCTCCAGACACCCGATCGGTTTTTTTTTCAGCTTTTTATTTTATTTGTCTAGTCCTGCAATTCTTATCATTGTTATGAGCATCATCCTTTATTCATGACGCATACATGCATTCATTGATTATATCTTTTGTCTGAACTGTCTTGCGAGTACTTTCAAGTACTCACCTGGCTTGTTGATTTGGCCAGATGCTGATGAAGGCGATCTCTTGGATGACGAGTTTGATAGCGAGTCCGATGCCTAGAGGAGTCCCAGTCAGTCTCGTGCGATCCTGTCATGATCATTGTATTATCCGCTTCCGCAACCCCGAATAAATTCATCGAGCCTCACCTCGACGCTCGATGTACTTCCAGTAGAAGTCAAGTATCCACCACCACTTTTCCCTCGAGCTAGTAGCATGCCACCCCACTCCTGTGTCATATCCACCCATATGTACAATATTGGCGAGTCTGTAATAAATTGTTGAGCAACATCAGCTCAACCCTGTAATATATTTGATGCTACTGGTTCTCTACTTATCAAGCTTTTGTCTACCAGAAAGGATGACTTTTCCTATACTGGGACATAAAGATTGGTTTTCTCAATAAATATTTTTAGTGGAAAAACCGGTCGTGACAGACTTGGTAACCAGAGCCAGGCTGACTGTAGGAAGCCACTAGGTGCGATCGCTAATTGGTTTTTAGCAGGGTAGAGTTATTCATGTTTTTACAAATGTAGTCATTTTCTGACAGTCAGCATAAAATTTATGATCTGACCACTCAGAATTTTTGCCTACTTTTGTACATGGCCGGCAACGACTGCGAGTCTCAGATGTTTGCCAACGTGCCTGAGGGGTTCGTCAAACTCCTCTCCTTCATCGTTCAGGTCGCGATGGGGCCATCTGTGCGCCCAGTCTTCACGCTTTATCCACACAAGATCAACGATAGTCTGACTATGCACTAGGCCGCGGTGCAATTCAGGGAAGGCCATGCCTACAGAAAGGCATGCTATGCAGATGGCTGCCCGCGAGACGATAGCCCGTCTTCGGGATGTCCTTCCGGCAATGAAGACCCGTCGCTACCGCTACCTTCCATGTGCCTTACACCTATCACTACTCTTTCTCTTGCCCCAGAGGAGAGCGAGACGAAGCCTTTGAGATGCTTGTCGAGTACCTCCGAGCCCTGGAGGCAGCATTCGACTGTATGGTGGATGACCTCGTAGCTGCACGCATGGACTCAGTTCATGGTCCTGCTAACAGGAGGGAACTCCTGCACACCGCTCCACCACTGACTTTTGTGTCATCCACAGTATCTCACTCACCTACCATACTCGCCACTGCTCGTCGTCTGCCTACCACAGAGGAATTTAACCAGGCTATTGCACCCACTCCCGTCCGCTCTGCACCACTTGTTACACCCACTCCCATACGTGCTACCCCACCTATTCCACCCACTCGTATTCGTGTTATTCCTCCTAAGGCACCTGCTCCATCAGCTCAGCACAACATTTCTCGTTTGGAACCTATTAGCGAGGAGGAGGTTGATTCCCCAGCATCTCTACGTCTCACCCTCGGCAGGCCAAGGGAGATCCTCACCGTCTCCGACTAAGTGCGCATAGACGCCATGCGATGCACCAACTTGTGTAATATGTTTTTATGTACTTAGGTTGTGAGAAGTAGCCTGTTTGCGCATCATGTAGGATCTGGAGGAGTGCACTAGTTTAAATAACATGTCAGGATTATGTACGCATATCCTGAGTGATGTAATGTATAATTATGCCCGCGTGTAAGATATGCACTAGTCCTTCTCCGCGCGCAATCGTGTGTTTCCAAAACTACCCTGGAATTTAAAAATGTGCTTTATGTGTGATTTATTGGCTTCTTCTTGTCTTACGAGTTCACAAAATATATCCCCAGAGTGAAAGATGTCTCGTCCTTGGACGCGCTCCATGCCAACCCAGCGAGAAGAAAATTATGGCACGCCGCAGAACCAGAATTTCACTCAGGGTCAGACAAGTCAACAGGACAGTGAAACAGCTTTTACACAAGTTTGTCGTTTGTATGAACAGAGTCAGCAGCAACACCAGGAAATGATGAACCAATTCATCAATATGGGAAGTAACCGTGGTCAACCGCAATCCAAATTATCTGAGTTACAAAAGACGCGTTCTCCGACATTTTCTCACACTGACAAGCCTCTTGAGGCTGAAGACTGGCTTCGAGACATGGAGAGAAAATTAATTATCGCATGGTGTTCCGACCGTGAAAAAGTATTGTATGCACCACATTATCTCACAGGTGCAGCTGCATCATGGTGGGAAAACTTTCTGCACATGCACCCCAACGAAAATGAAATCACCTGGGAAAATTTCAAGGAAGGTTTTCGTGGGGCACATATTCCTAAAAGCGTCATGAAAATCAAGAAGAAGGAATTTGATGAACTCAAGCAAAGAGCCATGACAGTGTCAGAATACAACAATCAATGCACACTGCTATCTCGCTACGCCAATGAAGAACGGATGACCGAGAGCAAGAAGATGGAAAAATTCTTGGAAGGCCTGGCACCCGCCCTTAAGTGCCAGCTATTTGTGCACACCTTTCCAGATTTTAAAACACGGGTGGATAAGGCCATTACCCTAGAAAATGAGCGACGTAGCCTAGAAGATATCCGCAAACCGAAAAGGGACCAGACTAATTTTTCTCGCAATCACAGGAGCAAGAAGGAATTTCAGAAGGGGGATTCACACAAAACCCCGGTGAATAACTCACGTCCAACCAAGAATTTCCATGCAAGGGACAAGGAATTCACCTATCGCCCAGGCGTTACCTGTTATGCTTGTGGAAAAGAAGGGCACTATGCCAAGCAGTGTCCCAAGCCAAGGAACTCAAACCCGAAGCTCAATAATGGTGGAAATAATTCAGTACCAAAGCGAAGCAATTTCAACCCCAACAACAACCACCGGAAAGGTCACCTGAACCACGTGACCCGAGAGGAAGCACAGAACGCCCCAGATATCGTACTCGGTACGTACCCCATCAACACAATACCTGCCATGGTTTTGTTTGATTCTGGAGCTTCTCACTCATTTGTTTCGAAAAGTTTTGCTTTGCAAAATAATTTTTCGATGCTTCCCTTGGAAAAATCAATGATAGTCAAGTCCCCTGGGATTAAGCAAGTGACCCAAAATTACTATCAAGGTGTGGTTATTGAATTTGAAGGATTGAATTTTTATGCCAACCTTATTGTACTGGAGAGCAAAGGACTGGATGTCATCCTAGGAATGGATTGGTTGACAACCAACAAAGGTTTTATTGACTGCTTCAACCGTACCGTGATCCTCACCCACCATCAAGGGAAGAAAATAAAAGTTTCAGCCAGAGAGAGACAAATACCTCGGCAACCTAGATTAAACAAGGTGGACGTTTCTGAGCTGAACAAGGTTCTAGTGGTATGTGAATTTCCAGACGTATTTCCAGAAGAACTGCCAGGCATGCCACCAGACCGAGAGATAGAATTCAGCATTGAGCTAGCACCCGGAACCACTCCTATTTACAAGAAACCTTACAGAATGGCACCATCCGAGTGGGTAGAGTTGAAGAAGCAAATAAAAGAATTATTGGAGAAAGGATACATACGAGCTAGCTCCTCACCTTGGGGTTCTCCAATTTTATTTGCCAAGAAGAAGGATGGAACAATGAGGTTGTGTATTGATTATCGAGCTCTCAACATGCTCACAATCAAGAACAAATACCCAATGCCCCGAATAAATGATTTATTCGATCAGCTCGCACAGGCCAAAGTCTTCTCGAAAAATGATTTGAGATCGGGATACCACCAATTAAAAGTACGACCAGAAGATATTCCCAAGACCGCATTTACCTCCAGATATGGGCTGTATGAGTTCACCGTAATGCCTTTTGGCCTAACCAACGCCCCCGCATATTTTGTTCACCTCATGAACAAAGTATTTATGAAGTATATGGACAAGTTTGTTTTGGTGTTCATCGATGATATTCTGATATATTCCAAAACACCAGAAGAGCACGCCGAACATCTCAGGATTGTACTCGGAGAACTCAGGAAACATCAACTGTATGCCAAATTCAGCAAATATGAATTTTGCCTAAGGCAAGTAGGTTTTCTGGGCCACGTGCTAACTCAAGAAGGTATTGCAGTAGATCCAGAAAAAGTCAAGGCCGTACTTGGCTGGAAACCGCCAGCTAACGTAATGGACATTCGGAGTTTCTTGGGAATGGCAGGCTATTATCGGAGATTTATTGAAGGATTTTCCACAATAGCAAAGCCCATGACGCAATTGCTCAAGAAAGGCAAGAAATTTGAATGGACCGAAGCATGTGAGAAAAGCTTCCAAGAGCTAAAGAGGAAATTAACAACGGCACCAGTACTAATTGTGCCAGATATACACAAGAACTTTGAGGCATATTGTGACGCATCCCGGAAAGGCCTCGGATGCGTATTGTTGCAAGAAGGCAAGGTAGTTGCGTATGTCTCCAGACAACTACGCAAGCATGAGGAAAATTATCCCACTCATGACTTGGAATTGGCAGCAGTCATCCATGCACTCAAGGAATGGAGACACTTCCTACTTGGGAATCGTTGCGAGATATACACAAACCATAAGAGTCTCAAGTATATTTTCACACAGCCAGAATTAAATCTGCGGCAACGACGCTGGTTAGAATTGGTGAAGGATTATGATGTTGGAATCCACTATCATCCCGGAAAAGCAAATGTTGTGGCAGATGCACTTAGTCGATATCCCAGCATAGACAATGACAATATCCCAAAATTGAGGCCAGAATTTCAACAAGAATTTGCCCGACTCAATCTAATAATGGTTACCGAGGGCAGTGTGTCGAATATAGAACTACAGACTACACTAATGGAAAGTATAAAGGAAGCCCTGCACGGACACCCCAGCATTGAGGGCATAAAAAGAAAAGTGAGTTTGGAAAGAGCCTCAGAATTCAACATAGATGAGCAGGGAATATTGTGGTACGGAGAAAGGCTATGCGTACCAAATGTCAAGGACCTCAAACAGCAGATATTAACTGAAAGTCACACAGCTCCGTATTCAATTCATCCTGGAGGGACAAAGATGTACAAAAACCTTCAGGAAAATTTTTGGTGGCACGGTATGAAGAGAGATATAGCCACGTTCATTGCATGCTGTGACGCTTGTCAACGTATCAAAGCCGAGCACCAGAAACCAGCCGGACTGTTATAGCCTAATAAGATACCCGAGTGTAAATGGGACGAGATTGGAATGGACTTTATCGTTGGACTGCCACGGTCACAACACGGAAACAATGCCATATGGGTCATAACCGACAGTTTAACCAAAGTGGCACATTTTATTCCGGTAAAAACAACTTACACCACCCAGAGACTAGCCAGACTTTATCTTGCCCGTATCGTCTGCCTACATGGAGTCCCTAAGACTATTATCTCCGATAGAGGCACACAGTTCGTCTCTGCATTCTGGGATCACCTACAACAGGCACTGGGAACCCAACTGCCCTTTAGTACCGCATACCATCCCCAGACTGATGGAAAAATAGAACGCGTAAACCAAATCTTAGAAGACATGCTAAGAGCTTGTGTCCTCACCTACGGGAACAATTGGGAAGAAAGTTTTCCATATGTAGAATTCGCATACAACAACAGCTATCAAGACAGCTTGCAAATGGCACCCTTTGAAGCTTTATATGGGAGAAGATGTCATACCCCGCTAAATTGGTCAGAGACAGGAGACAGCCATATTTTTGGCCCAGATATGCTCAAGCAGGCCGAGGAGAAAGTGAAGACAATTAGGGAACGACTCAAAACAGCTCAAAGTCGGCAAAAGAGTTATTACGACCGAAAGCATCGGGAAATCAGTTTTGAACCCAGAGAATTGGTATACCTGAGAGTTTCTCCTATGAAGGGTCTGCAACGATTCAAGATTAAGGGGAAACTAGCACCAAGATTCATCGGACCATTTCATATAGTGGCCCGACAAGGCAAGGTAGCCTACCAACTGGACCTGCCCGGAGACTTATCCGGTATCCACAACGTGTTTCACATCTCGCAGTTGAGAAAATACATAAGCAACTCAGAGAAGCAAGTTTCACATGAGTATATTGACGTGCAACCAGACCTCACTTACTGGGAGCACACGATAAATATATTGGAAGAATCTAAGAGGAGGACCCGACAGAAAACCATTAAGTTTTTTCAGAGTTCAATGGAGCAATCACACCGAGAACGAAGCAACTTGGGAGAGCGAGGATTTTCTTCGAACAGAGCACCCACACCTGTTTAAGGATCAGCTGAAATCTCGGGGACGAGATTTTTCCTAAGGGGGTAGGTGCTGTGACACTCCAAAATTTTTGGTGGTTTGTTTTTCAAAAGAACCTTGCTTGGTTTGAAAGAAGGTCATTTAAACCCTTCCTAAAAACCATCTTCTAAGTTTGCCCTCTCACAAATCCTTTTCCTGGTTTTGGTTTAATTTGAAATGAAAAACCCCTTTTTGTGTTGGCTTTTTATTTTGTTTTGATCCCTTCCAAATTTACCATGCCACCCATGGTAAAATTTTCCCAAAACCTTTCCTCCCACTATAGTTCAACCCTAACATTCTGTCAGAACTAATGAAATCCATTTTTGGATTTTATTCCAACTATTTCCCTCCCAAAATAAATTTTGTCTTCTCTTTTGAACCTAGGTGGATTACAAAGAAAATACCCTAATGCTCTTGATTTTTGACCTCAACTCAACACCCCTGGATAGTCCTTTGAACCCACAACCCAGAACCATCTTGATCCACTCTTCTCCTGTTCAAATTTTTCAAAATTCACCCACTACAAGTTTGGACCAGATTTGCCAAATTTGGTGAAATTCATATCTACACCTCTCAAAAAATTCCACAAATATTCAGGGAGCCTCTAGGTGCAATGAGAGGCCCCTCCACCAAAAACCAGCTCAAGGGAAAATCCCTACATGCCTGGATCATTCTGTCGAACACCTTGCGTGCACTGTTCTAGTCAAATTCAGAAAAATTCAGAGATCCAGTGTCGATCTTCGTTAGTGACTTCAGTCACGAGCTCACAGTGCGCTTGGCACGTAGCTCATGGCCAGGCTTGCTTGTCCAGAGCCTCACACGCGCGCTTGGCGCCTTCCTGGCGTCGGTCGCGCCTTGGCCCGCCTGCGTCGGCTTGTCTTGCGGCGGCCGTAGCGCCGTAGCGGCCGACAAGAAGCAGAACGGCGGCTCAACACCGTTCGGGGCCGCCCAAGCGACCTGGTGGCTCCGCGTGGCCACCTCCTTGCCAGCGCATGCATGCGGCACCGTCGCGGTGGCGCGGCACGTGCAGAGCGCGCTCCCTGCCGCCGACGGGCCCGCGCCGCCCCGTTCCGTCGAGCTCCCCCTAAACCCCCATGTCCCGATGCGCTTAGCACCAAAATGGAGTCAGTGGACCCACATGACGGCGCTCAACCCCTAAACCACCCCGACCAATGCCCTGCGCCGCTGTAAACTTCGCCGGAGAACCCCGTTCTCGGCCACCGCCTCGGACCGCCTATATAAAGGTCTCCCGAGCTCGCCCTCGAGCACACACCCCCTTTGCTCCTCACCAGCACCCTGCCAGGCCGCCAGGAGGACCTCGAGGGGGTCCTCTTCCCCAGCTCCATCCGCCCCGTTCCGCCTCGGCCTCCACCATGATTCACTCCGGTGAGGCCACCTCCGGCGCCCTAATCACGTCAACTACCCCCTCATGCTACCGCAAGTCTAACCCCCTCCTCAATTTCATCTCCGCAGCTTTCTCCGACGAGACCCACGACTGCCCGAACCGCCGTCCGCCGGAGCTAGGGCCGCCGTCGACACAATGCTCGCCGGCGACCACCACCACCACCCACAGACGCGGAGCGGTGCACTGATCTCGAAGGTACACTCCGATCACCTTGCCTCGTCGTGGATCACCGCCGGCGACCACCGCACCTCTCGGGCGCCGTCGCGCTCTGTTCCTCTGTTTGAACTTTCAAACCCGACAGGTGGAGCCCGCCTATCAGCCTGAAAGCCGTTTCTTTTAAATGAAACGTTATCTGTACTTTTCCGCAGAACCCCCTGGAAGTTTTCTGTTTCATTACAGATGAGTCCTTGGGTTAAAACTCTTATAACTTTTTAACAGAATGGAATTTTTGAGTGATTCTTCTTCTGTTCTCTTTAGATTTTTGTCTAGTTTTTTATCATATTTACTTGAAAAGTATTTGGAGCACTTTTCTGTACACTCATGGTATTTACATTGCGTGCGTATTTTCTTTTATGCCGTAGATACCGGAGGAGGTGACGGAGCGGCAAACTTCGCACAGTTAGACTCCGACTACTCCGAACCAGGCAAGCATGTTTGAACTCTTGATATGATGAGTGTTGTTGCATGTTTGCATTTTAGTATAGTAATGGCATGTTTATGAACATCACTTTGCATGATATTTCTCATGCACATAATCGGAGAGTATGTTTTCGGAAAGCATTATGTTGTTGGATACATATTTGCAAAGCCATGTGTTGGTATGAGGATGGGTAAGATGGCAGTGTTGTGACATGCCAGTCTTATGCCGGATTATTTGACTTCCGTGTCGTCATGACACCATTCACATTCCCATTCATTCCATCCTATACTGTCACATGTTTTCCGAAAGGAATATGGCATAGTAAGTTGCAAATCGTTTTCCTAGTACACACCAAGTGGAGAGGCTGGGATGAGGGTTCCATGGCCCTGGATTAAAGCCCGTCATCCGGTCAGGGGGCATGGGTGTTTCCGGTTGGGACCGAGAGGGGGGCACCCCTTAGAGCGCGCGTAAAGAAATTTGATCCCATGCTATGCGAGGTTGTGGCCTCCCCGTCTCAAAGTTTTTCTTGGACGTTGGCTAGGGTGATTCCTGGCAACGTGAGGTGAAATGGGTGTGTACTAGTTAAATGTGTTTCTATCGAGAAACCATAAACGGAACTAGTCCTTCGTGACTACGGAAATCCGTTGGCTGTGTTCAGTTCTTCCAAACTCTGCAGAGTCCCAACCTTTCTATTATCTTGTACTTTGTTCGAGTACTATAACTATCTTATCTTGTCAGGTATCAGCCTTAGTGACAAAACTCCGGTGGGATTTATGTGTGATAAATCCGGTTAAAAGATTATTCTTGTGAATGGACTAATTGTTATTTACTTTTATTATAAGCCCTGTCTGCGATGTCACTCAGACGTCCGACGGTGGCGGACCTGTTATTTACTTTTGTTATAAGCCCTGTCTGTGATGTCGCCCAGACGTCCGGCGGTGGTATTTCATTTAAAGCCCTGTCTGTGATGTCGCCCAGACATCCGATTGAGGTATTTCTTTTAAAGCCCTTTATGTGATGTCGCCCAGACGTCCGACTGTGGCATTTCTTTTAAAGCCCTTTATGTGATGTCGCCCAGACGTCCGACTGTGGCATTTATTTTAAGCCCTTTATGTGGTGTCACTTAGATGCCCGACTGTGGCATGCATTTTATTTATTTACCTTTCGAGGCGTCGCTCCAGACACCCGAACGGTTTTTTTCAGCTTTTTATTTTATTTGTCAAGTCCTACAATTCTTATCATTGTTATGAGCATCATCCTTTATTCATGACGCATACATGCATTCATTGATTATATCTTTTGTCCGAACTGTCTTGCGAGTACTTTCAAGTACTCACCTGGCTTGTTGATTTGGCTAGATGCTGATGAAGGCGGTCTCTTGGATGACGACTTTGATAGCGAATCCGACGCCTAGAGGAGTCCCAGTCAGTCTCGTGCGATCCTGTCATGATCATTGTATTATCCACTTCCGCAACCCCGAATAAATTCATCGAGCCTCACCTCGACGCTCGATGTACTGCCAGTAGAAGTCAAGTATCCACCACCACTTTTCCCTCGAGCTAGTAGCATGCCACCCCACTCCTGTGTCATATCCGCCCATATGTACAATATTGGCGAGTCTGTAATAAATTGTTGAGCAACATCAGCTCAACCCTGTAATATATTTGATGCTACTGGTTCTCTGCTTATCAAGCTTTTGTCTACCAGAAAGGATGACTTTTCGTATACTGGGACTTAAAGATTGGTTTTCTCAATAAATATTTTTATTGGAAAAACCGGTCGTGACAGACTTGGTAACTAGAGCCAGGCTGACTGCAGGAAGCCACTAGGTGCGATCGCTAATTGGTTTTTAGTAGGGTAGAGTTATTCATGTTTTTACAAATGTAGTCATTTTCTGACAGTCAGCATAAAATTTATGATCTGACCACTCAGAATTTTTGCCTACTTTTGTAGATGGCCGGCAATGACTGCGAGTCTCAGATGTTCGCCAACGTGACTGAGGGGTTCGTCAAACTCCTCTTCTTCATCGTTCAGGTCGCAATGGGGCCATCTGTGTGCCCAGTCTTCATGCTTCATCCACACAAGATCAACGATAGTCTGACTATGCACCAGGCCGCGGTGCAATTCAGGGGAGGCCATGCTGAAGTACACCGTCTCCGATTCGTGGAGAGAGCCATGCCTACAGAAAGGCATGCTATGCAGATGGCTGCCCGCGAGATGATAGCCCGTCTTCGGGATGTCCTTCCGGCAATGAAGACCCGTCGCTACCGCTACCTTCCATGCCATGTGCCTTATACTTGTCACTACTCGTTCTCTTGCCCAGAGGAGAGCGAGACGAAGCCTTTGAGATGCTTGTCGAGTACCTCCGAGCCCTGGAGGCAGCATTCGACTGTATGGTGGATGACCTCGTAGCTGCACGCATGGACTCAGTTCATGGCTGTGCATCTAACAGGAGGGAACTCCTACACACCACTCCACCACTGACTTTTGTGTCATCCACAACATCTCACTCACCTACCATACTCGCCACTGCTCGTCGTCTGCCTACCACAGAGGAATTTAACCAGGCTATTGCACCCACTCCCGTCCGCTCTGCACCACTTGTTACACCCACTCCCATACGTGCTACCCCACCTGTGCCACCCACTCGTATTCGTGTTATTCCGCCTAAGGCACCTGCTCCATCAGCTCAGCACAACATTTCTCATCTGGAACCTATTAGCGAGGAGGAGGTTGATTCCACAGCGTCTCTACGTCTCACCCTCGGCAGGCCAAGGGAGATCCTCACCGTCTCCGACTAAGTGCGCATAGACGCCATGCGATGCATCAACTTGTGTAATATGTTGTTATGTACTTAGGTTGTGAGAAGTAGCCTGTTTGCGCATCATGTAGGATCTGGAGGAGTGCACTAGTTTAAATAACATGTCAGGATTATGTACGCATATCCTGAGTGATGTAATGTATAATTATGCCCGCATGTAAGATATGCACTAGTCCTTCTCCGCGCGCAATCGTGTGTTTCCAAAACTACCCTGGAATTTAAAAATGTGCTTTGTGTGTGATTTTATTGGCTTTTGCGACTCTCCTTCTTGTCTTATGAGTTCACAAAATATATCCCTAGAGTGAAAGATGTCTCGTCCTTGGACGCGCTCCATGCCAACCCAGCCAGAAGAAAATTATGTCACACCGCAGAACCAGAATTTCACTCAGGGTCAGACAAGTCAACAGGACAGTGAAACAGCTTTTACACAAGTTTGTCGTTTGTATGAATAGAGTCAGCAGCAACACCAGGAAATGATGAACCAATTCATCAATATGGGAACTAACCGTGGTCAACCGCAATCCAAATTATCTGAGTTACAAAAGACGCGCCCTCCGACATTTTCTCACACTGACAAGCCTCTTGAGGCCGAAGACTGGTTTCGAGACATGGAGAGAAAATTAATTATCGCACAGTGTTCCGACCGTGAAAAAGTACTGTATGCACCACATTATCTCACAGGTGCAGCTGCATCATGGTGGGAAAACTTTCTGCACATGCACCCCAATGAAAATGAAATCACCTGGGAAAATTTCAAGGAAGGTTTTCGTTGGTCACATATTCCTAAAAGTGTCATGAAAATCAAGAAGAAGGAATTTGATGAACTCAAGCAAAGAGCCATGACAGTGTCAGAATACAACAGCCAAATCACACTGTTGTCTCGCTACGCCAATGAAGAACGCATGACCGAGAGCAAGAAGATGGAAAAATTCTTGGAAGACCTGGCACCCGCCCTTAAGTGCCAGCTCGTTGTGCACACCTTTCCAGATTTTAAAACACTGGTGGATAAGGCCATTACCCTGGAAAATGAGCGACGTAGCCTGGAAGACATCCGCAAACGGAAAAGGGACCAGACTAATTTTTCTTGCAATCACAGGAGCAAGAAGGAATTTCAGAAGGGGGATTCACACAAAACCCCGGTGAATAATTCACGTCCAACCAAGAATTTCCATGCAAGGGACAAGGAATTCACCTATCGCCCAGGCGTTACCTGTTATGCTTGTGGAAAAGAAGGGCACTATGCCAAGCAGTGTCCCAAGCCAAGGAACTCAAACCCGAAGCTCAATAATGGTGGAAATAATTCAGCACCAAAGCGAAGCAATTTCAACCCCAACAACAACCACCGGAAAGGTCACTTGAACCACGTGACCCGAGAGGAAGCACAGAACGCCCCAGATATCGTACTCGGTACGTACCCCGTCAACACAATACCTGCCATGGTTTTGTTTGATTCTGGAGCTTCTCACTCATTCATTTCGAAAAGTTTTGCTTTGCAAAATAATTTTTCGATGCTTCCCTTGGAAAAAGCAATGATAGTCAAGTCCCCTGGGATTAAGCAAGTGACCCAGAATTACTATCAAGGTGTGGTTATTGAATTTGAAGGATTGAATTTTTACGCCAACCTTATTGTACTGGAGAGCAAAGGACTGGATGTCATCCTAGGAATGGATTGGTTGACAACCAACAAAGGTTTTATTGACTGCTTCAACCGTACCGTGATCCTCACCCATCATCAAGGGAAGAAAATAAAAGTTTCAGCCAGAGAGAGACAAATACCTCGGCAACCTAGATTAAACAAGATGGACGTTTCTGAGCTGAACAAGGTTCCAGTGGTATGTGAATTTCCAGTCGTATTTCCAGAAGAACTGCCAGGCATGCCACCAGACCGAGAGATAGAATTCAGCATTGAGCTAGCACCCGGAACCACTCCTATTTACAAGAAACCTTACAGAATGGCACCATCCGAGTTGGTAGAGTTGAAGAAGCAAATAAAAGAATTATTGGAGAAAGGATACATACGAGCCAGCTCCTCACCTTGGGGTTCTCCAATTTTATTTGCCAAGAAGAAGGATGGAACAATGAGGTTGTGTATTGATTATCGAGCTCTCAACATGGTCACAATAAAGAACAAATACCCAATGCCCCGAATAAATGATTTATTCGATCAGCTCGGACAGGCCAAAGTCTTCTCGAAAATTGATTTGAGATCGGGATACCACCAATTAAAAGTACGAACAGAAGATATTCCCAAGACCGCATTTACCTCCAGATATGGGCTGTATGAGTTCACCGTAATGCCTTTTGGGCTAACCAACGCCCCCGCATATTTTGTTCACCTCATGAACAAAGTATTTTTGAAGTATATGGACAAGTTTGTTGTGGTGTTCATCGATGATATTCTGATATATTCCAAAACACCAGAAGAGCACGCCGAACATCTCAGGATTGTACTCGGAGAACTCTGGAAACATCAACTGTACGCCAAATTCAGCAAATGTGAATTTTGGCTAAGGCAAGTAGGTTTTCTGGGCCACGTGCTAACCCAAGAAGGTATTGCAGTAGATCCGAAAAAAGTCAAGGCCGTACTTGGCTGGAAACCGCCAGCTAACGTAACGGACATTCGGAGTTTCTTGGGAATGGCAGGCTATTATCGGAGATTTATTGAAGGATTCTCCCCAATAGCAAAGCCCATGACACAATTGCTCAAGAAAGGCAAGAAATTTGAATGGACCGAAGCATGTGAGAAAAGCTTCCAAGAGCTAAAGAGGAAATTAACAACGGCACCAGTGCTAATTGTGCCAGATGTACACAAGAACTTTGAGGTATATTGTGACGCATCCCGGAAAGGCCTCGGATGCGTATTGATGCAAGAAGGCAAGGTAGTTGCGTATGTCTCCAGACAATTACGCAAGCATGAGGAAAATTATCCCACTCATGACTTGGAATTGGCAGCAGTCATCCATGCACTCAAGGAATGGAGACACTTCCTACTTGGGAATCGTTGCGAGATATACACAGACCATAAGAGTCTTAAGTATATTTTCACACAGCCAGAGTTAAATCTACGGCAACGACACTAGTTAGAATTGGTGAAGGATTATGATGTTGGAATCCACTATCATCTCGGAAAAGCAAATGTTGTGGCAGATGCACTTAGTCGAAATCCCAGCACAGACAATGACAATATCCCAAAATTGAGGCCAGAATTTCAACAAGAATTTGCCCGACTCAATCTAATAATGGTTACCGAGGGAAGTGTGTCGAATATAGAACTACAGCCTACACTAATGGAAAGTATCAAGGAAGCCCAGCACGGACACCCCAGCATTGAGGGCATAACATGAAAAGTGAGTTTGGGAAGAGCCTCAGAATTCAACATAGATGAGCAGGGAATATTGTGGTATGGAGAAAGGCTATGCGTACCAAATGTCAAGGACCTCAAACAGAAGATATTAACTGAAAGTCACACAGCTCCGTATTCAATTCATCCTGGAGGGACAAAGATGTACAAAGACCTTTAGGAAAATTTTTGGTGGCACGGTATGAAGAGAGATATAGCCACGTTCATTGCATGTTGTGACTCTTGTCAACGTATCAAAGCTGAGCACCAGAAACCAGCCGGACTGTTACAGCCTAATAAGATACCCGAGTGGAAATGGGACGAGATTGGAATGGACTTTATCGTTGGACTGCCACGGTCACAACACGGAAACAATGCCATATGGGTCATAACCGACAGATTAACCAAAGTGGCACATTTTATTCCGGTAAAAACAACTTACACCACCCAGAGACTAGCCAGACTTTATCTTGCCCGTATCGTCTGCCTACATGGAGTCCCTAAGACTATTATCTCCGATAGAGGCACACAGTTCGTCTCTGCATTCTGAGATCACCTACAACAAGCACTGGGAACCCAACTGGCCTTCAGTACTGCATACCATCCCCAGACTGATGGACAAACAGAACGCGTAAACCAAATCTTAGAAGACATGCTAAGAGCTTGTGTCCACACCTACGGGAACAGTTGGGAAGAAAGTTTGCCATATGCAGAATTCGCATACAACAACAGCTATCAAGCCAGCTTGCAAATGGCACCCTTTGAAGCTTTATATGGGAGAAGATGTTGTACCCCGCTAAATTGGTCAGAGATAGGAGACAGCCATATTTTTGGCCCAGATATGCTCAAGGAGGCTGAGGAGAAAGTGAAGACAATTAGGGAACGACTCAAAACAGCTCAAAGTCGGCAAAAGAGTTATTACGACCGAAAGCATCGGGAAATCAGTTTTGAACCTAGAGAATTCGTATACCTGAGAGTTTCTCCTATGAAGGGTCTGCAACGATTCAAGATTAAGGGGAAACTAGCACCAAGATTCATCGGACTATTTCATATAGTGGCCCGACAAGGCAAGGTCGCCTACCAACTGGACCTGCCCGGAGACTTATCCGGTATCCACAACGTGTTTCACATCTCGCAGTTGAGAAAATACATAAGCAACCCAGAGAAGCAAGTTTCACATGAGTATATTGACGTGCAACAAGACCTCACTTACCGGGAGCACCCGATAAAAATATTGGAAGAATCTGAGAGGAGGACCCGACAGAAAACCATTAAGTTTTTCAGAGTTCAATCGAGCAATCACACCGAGAACGAAGAAACTTGGGAGAGCGAGGATTTTCTTCGAACAGAGCACCCACACCTGTTTAAGGATCAGCTGAAATCTCGGGGACGAGATTTTTCCTCAGGGGGTAGGTGCTTTGACACTCCAAAATTTTTGGTGGTTTGTTTTTCAAAAGAACCTTGCTTGGTTTGAAAGAAGGTCATTTAAACCCTTCCTAAAAACCATCTTCTAAGTTTGCCCTCTCAAAAATCCTTTTCCTAGTTTTGGTTTCATTTGAAATGAAAAACCCCTTTTTGTTTTGGGTTTTTTGTTGGTTTTGATCCCTTCCAATTTTACCATGCCACCCATGGTAAAATTTTCCCAAAACCTTTCCTCCCACTATAGTTCAACCCTAACATTCTATCAAAACTAATGAAATCCATTTTTGGATTTTATTCCAACTATTTCCCTCCCAAAATAAATTCTGTCTTCTCTTTTGAACCTAGGTGGATTACAAAGCAAGTACCCTAATGCTCTTGATTTTTGACCACAACTCAACACCCCTGGATAGTCCTTTGAACCCACAACCCAGAACCATCTTGATCCACTCTTCTCCTATTCAAATTTTTCAAAATTCACCCACTGCAAGTTTGGACAAGATTTGCCAAATTTGGTGAAATTCATATCTACACCTCTCCAAAAATTCCACAAATATTCAGGCAGCCTCTAGGTGCAATGAGAGGCCCCTCCACCAAAAACCAGCTCAAGGGAAAATCCATACATGCCTGGATCATTCTGTCGAACACCTTGCATGCACTATTCTAGTCAAATTCAGAAAAATTCAGACATCCAGTGTCGATCTTCGTCAGTGACTTCAGTCACGAGCTCACAATGCGCTTGGCACGTAGCTCACGGCCAGGCTTGCTTGTCCAGAGCCTCACATGCGCGCTTGGTGCCTTCCTGGTGTCGATGGCGCCCTAGCCCGCCTGCGCCGGCGTGTCTTGCGGCGGCCGCTGCGCCGTAGCGGCCGACAGGAAGCAGAACGGCGGCTCAACGCCGTTCGGCGCCGCCCAAGCGACCTGGTGGCTCCGCGTGGCCACCTCCTTGCCAGCGCACGCATGCGGCACCATCGCCGTGGCGCGGCACACGCAAAGTGCGCTCCCTGCCGCCGACGGGCCCGCGCCGCCCCGTTCCGTCGAGCTCCCCCTAAACCCCCATGTCCCGGCGCGCTTAGCACCAAAATGGAGTCAGTGGACCCACACGACGGTGCTCAACCCCTAAACCACCCCGACCAATGCCCTGCGCTGCTGTAAACTTCGCCGGAGAACCCCGTTCTCGGCCACCGCCTCGGACCGCCTATATAAAGGGCTCCCGAGCTCGCCCTCGAGCACACACCCCCTTTGCTCCTCACCAGCACCCTGCCAGGCCGCCAGGGGGACCTCGAGGGGGTCCTCTTCCCCAGCTCCGGCCGCCCCGTTCCGCCTCGGCCTCCACCACGATTCACTCCGGTGAGGCCACCTCCGGCGCCCTAATCATGTCAACTACCCCCTCATGCTACCGCAAGTCTAACCCCCTCCTCAATTTCATCTCCGCAGCACTCTCCGACGAGACACACGACTGCCCGAACCGCCGTCCGCCGGAGCTAGGGCCGCCGTCGACACAGTGCTCGCCGGCGACCACCACCACCACCCACAGACGCGGAACGGTGCACTGATCTCGGAGGTACACTCCGATCACCTTGCCTCGCCGTGGATCGCCGCCGGCGACCACCGCACCTCTTGGGCGCCGTCGCGCTCTGTTCCTCTGTTTGAACTTTCAAACCCGACAGGTGGAGCCCGCCTGTCAGCCTCACAGCCGTTTCTTTTAAACGAAACATTATCTGTACTTTTCCGCAGAACCCCCTGGAATTTTCTGTTTCATTACAGATGAGTCCTTGGGTTAACAGAAGGGAATTTTTGAGTGATTCTTCTTCTGTTCTCTTTAGATTTTTGTCTAGTTTTTTATCATATTTATTTGAAAAATATTTGGAACACTTTTCTGTACACTCACGGTATTTACGTTGCGTGCATATTTTCTTTTATACCGTAGATACCGGAGGAGGTGACGGAGCGGCAAACTTCGCACAGTTAGACTCCGACTACTCCGAACCAGGCAAGCATGTTTGAACTCTTGATATGATGAGTGTTGTTGCATGTTTGCATTTTAGTATAGTCATGGCATGTTTATGAACATCACTTTGCATGATATATCTCATGCACATAATCGGAGAATATGTTTTTAGAAAGCATTATGTTGTTGGATACATATTTGCAAAGCCATGTCTTGGTATGAGGATGGGTAAGATGGCAGTGTTGTGACATGCCAGTCTTCTGCCGAATTATTTGACTTCCGTGTCGTCATGACACCATTCACATTCCCATTCATTCCATCCTATACTGTCACATGCTTTCCGAAAGGAATATGGCACAGTAAGTTGCAAACCGTTTTCCTGGTATACACCAAGTTGAGAGGCTGGGATGAGGGTTCCATGGCCCTGGATTAAAGCCCGTCATCCGGTCAGGGGGCATGGGTGTTTCCGGTTGGGACCGAGAGGGGGGCACCCCTTAGAGCGCGCGTAAAGAAATTTGATCCCATGCTATTCGAGGTTGTGGCCTCCCCGTCTCAAAGTTTTTCTTGGATGTTGGCCAGGGTGATTCCTGGCAACGTGAGGTGAAAT
The DNA here is from genome assembly GCF_018294505.1 of Triticum aestivum. Classification (NCBI taxonomy): domain Eukaryota; kingdom Viridiplantae; phylum Streptophyta; class Magnoliopsida; order Poales; family Poaceae; genus Triticum; species Triticum aestivum. The sequence goes on along the minus strand of NC_057813.1, from coordinate 32,723,571 downwards.
GGGTGTTTACTAGTTAAATGTGTCTCTACCGAAAAACATAAACGGAACTAGTCCTTCGTGACTACGGAAATCCGTTGGCTGTGTTCAGTTCTTCCAAACTCTGCAGAGTCTCAACCTTTCTATTATCTTGTACTTTGTTCGAGTACTATAACTATCTTATCTTGTCAGGTATCAGCCTCAGTGACAAAACTCCAGTGGGATTTATGTGTGATAAATCCGGTTAAAAGATTATTCTTGTGAATGGACTAATTGTTATTTACTTTTATTATAAGCCCTGACTGCGACGTCGCTCAGACGTCCGATGGTGGCGGACCTATTATTTACTTTTGTTATAAGCCCTGTCTGTGGTGTCGCCCAGACGCCCAGCGGTGGTATTTCTTTTAAAGCCCTGTCTGTGATGTCGCCCAGACGTCCGACTGCGGTATTTCTTTTAAAGCCCTTTCTGTGATGTCGCCCAGACGTCCGACTGTGGTATTTCTTTTAAAGCCCTGTCTGTGATGTCGCCCAGACGTCCGACTGTGGCATTTCTTTTAAGCCCTTTATGTGATGGTGCCCAGACGTCCGACTGTGGCATTTCTTTTAAAGCCCTTTATGTGATGTCGCCCAGACGTCCGACTGTGGCCTTTCTTTTAAAGCCCTTTATGTGATGTCGCCCAGACGTCCGACCGTGGCATTTCTTTTAAAGCCCTTTATGTGATGTCGCCCAGACATCCGACTGTGGCATTTATTTTAAGCCCTTTATGAGGTGTCGCTTAGACGCCCGACTGCGGCATGCATTTTATTTATTTACCTTTCGAGGCGTCGCTCCAGACAACCGATCGGTTTTTTCAGCTTTTTATTCTATTTGTCAAGTCCTACAATTCTTATCATTGTTATGAGCATCATCCTTTATTCATGACGCATACATGCATTCATTGATTATATCTTTTGTCCGAACTTTCAAGTACTCACCTGGCTTGTTGATTTGGCCAGATGCTGATGAAGGCAATCTCTTGGATGACGAGTTTGATAGCGAGTCCGACGCCTAGAGGAGTCCCAGTTAGTCTCGTGCGATCCTGTCATGATCATTGTATTATCCGCTTCCGCAACCCCGAATAAATTCATCGATCCTCACCTCGACGCTCGATGTACTGCCAATAGAAGTCAAGTTATCCACCACCACTTTTCCCTCGAGCTAGTAGCATGCCACCCCACTCCTGTGTCATATCCGCCCATATGTACAATATTGGCGAGTCTGTAATAAATTGTTGAGCAACATCAGCTCAACCCTGTAATATATTTGATGCTACTGGTTCTCTGCTTATCAAGCTTTTGTCTACCAGAAAGGATGACTTTTCCTATACTGGGACTTAAAGATTGGTTTTCTCAATAAATATTTTTATTGGAAAAAATGGTCGTGACAGTTTATGAAATACATAATAAACTTTAAACATGCAATTTGATGCAAACACCAAAAATAAACAGCTGTTGCAGCCATGCCTAACCAAATATACAAAACAAAGTTTGAAGGCTTGAGAAAGACAAACTTACATTAGTGGTGAAGATCGGCTCGGTAAAGCCCTCGTCCATGGTAATGGAGGGGGGGTCAATTCAAGAAGTTTACCACATAATCTTCTTCATAAGCATTGCCTTCATTCTACATTTTGTTAAGATAAAATATAGATGTGATAATATAAAAAAGGAGAATATTTAAGATAAGATGAAGTGTGATGCTACATAACCAAGTAGCTATAAATGTAAGTACAGCGATACAGCTGTCACATAAGAAAAAATGTAAGTACACTGATAAAGGATAGTAGGTACTTACAAGATCAATGTAGAACTAAACTTTTTCATTGCCATTGGATATATTCTACACTAATGTAACCATTAATACAGATCAGATAATTTGGAGAGAACAATTGATAAGCAAGCTATCATGGATACTGCTATCACATAATGAACTAGGTATGAATGCAAGTACAATATAGGACAACAAGTACTAACAAGAGCAAAGCAGTGGGCAGCATATTTGCGATATCCCATCATCCTTTTCAAACCGGAAATCTTCTTCGAGCAGATTTCCCACAAAAGAGATCCGTAAGGCACATGCGGAAAAGTAGAAGTTCAAATTGTCATGTGATATCATAGACAGCACATGAGGTTTTTCCATTCAATGTCTTCTAAATTTAGCACTACAGACTTCACCGGAAATTCCTTTATGTCTTGCCATCAAAGTGTGATTTCCTCAGGTAACACCGATACTGCTGCAATGCTTCCTTGAAAAGCGCAAGCAAGCTTTGCTTGTCATGACTATCCAGATTGAGCCTCGCCTTACAACAATGTAATGTAAATCATTGATGTGTTCAATCAACAGAAAACAGGAAAATAATCACCATGAATAATAGCACTTACACGTAAGTGGGACAGCAAGATGTGAAAATGGTGTTTGTCTTCACTATAATCTTCCCATGATGGGAATATATGCATGTAGTCCCAAACAACATTGAAAGCATTGTCTTTTAAACTAGGAATAAGTAGAATGGGGTTCCAATCTGCAAGAATTGTCCGTCTCTGCAGTTCGGATAGGTCTTCAGCTGGTGGACTTGATGTACTTTTTGCTGGAGTGGGATTTTTCTGTGGTACGGCTAGTGCTATTGTGGCACCCCGGCTCAGAGCAACCGGCTTACCTTGCATTGCCAATCCAGAGACCTTGTCTTCTGGCAGCACACAACATCTTGGTACAGAAAACAACCGCTTCATTGATGCTAGCGGAACAAAGTTTATATTACAACAGGTGGCGAGGCCAAGCGGCACACACGGTGCAGCTGAACAATATGTACATTATTTAGTGAACATGAAGGGGCCTCAATCATAACAACTACACGGCAGTGGAACAACGTCGTAGCGGAAACTCCATAGCACAGGGACACCGATGTGGACACGATCTAGACTCGGACATCACTCCTTTCCAATGAGACTTTCCTGAAATCTGGCATGACACGCCAAGTCAGTACATTGAATGTACTTGCAAGCTCACAACAAGCATAAACATAATGACAAACAATATCATGATAATTAACCAATTCATAATAATGCAACCATATATCCAACATGTTGTGATCATGCTCTTGTGATAAACGTCCCTCGGGCTAGCTTACCAATGGTGATCGCTCTTGGATCACAAACGTACCAACCTCAAGGTATTAACTAGAGACATCTCGTGATCATTCCGGCGATCACAACCACGACCAATACTTGTTCCTAAACGGTGATCCTTCCGGCGATCACAGCCACGACCAACACTTGGTATAAAACCACAAGATGACCTTTCCGTCATCATCAACAGTGCAAAGTTCATAACTTTGTGTGCAAAATTTATTAAACGTTGACCCATGGTGTGACCTACTTTCGAGCATGTCCGTAACCGTGGACTCGGCTATCGGTAGATTAATACACTCTGCAGAGGTTGCGCACTGTACCCACACCACGGAACCCATGGCCTCGCACTCCTATTCGGGTGGACCAATGACATTCCGACGAAACCCCTACATTGCCATGACACTCTCCCGGCCACTCCGACTCACTCCCCATCGGGCTAGTCCTGAGTGGCCCCGTGTCTACCAAAGACACAATGACCACCGTCGTAGCCAAAACATAAACGATCCCACATGTTGACCCGGTACCATAAACTCTAAAACAGGCACACAAGGTTATGTCTGCTTACCGGGCCAGGGTACCGCACACCCATAACCTTCTCTCGTTAGAGGCACCGACCAGAGGCATGACAACGGACCGAATAAAGGCCTTACCATAAAGGCAAATGTGGTTGCACTGGGAAAAACTCGATTCAGTGGCACCATGACCCGGTCAACAATATATTCAAGTTGAGTTATTTTCAGGTTCAACTTAAAGTGAAAATAACCGGTGTCATAATGCCATGACATGCAACACTAACATATGCATCACATATCAACGGAAATGACTGAGTCAACTATATCCACACTAAGCATCAAAAACTCAAGACATTTCTTTGGTTAAGATTAAACCTCACATTAAATAGAATCTTTTCTAGCAAATTTTGCCATTTTTACTCATGCAAGAAAATAACTCCTAGTTCCATAACCATATTATTCTATCATCACAAAAAATAAATCCTAGTTCCTTTACCAACTAAGTTAACTTCAAACTTTCTGTGAATCAAGCATATTAACTAAAACAAGCAATTAACAGAATATACATAAAATAATAATGATTTAAATGCATGGATTGAACCATTTGTTCAAGTAAGAAAATCACAAATATTGTAATGGCACCATGAAAATGTTGATGTGGCTTGCCTTAGTGCAGATGAGGTTCACAAGCCTCCTGGTGATCCTGAAGACAAGCCTCACCCTCTGAAAATAATTAAAAATACAAAAAGAAAATATCAAGAACCCTTCTAAAATTCACCAATTAATCTCGACAGTGGGGGAAAATCCCATCTTTGGTGTGCTTGTTGATTTCTGCACAAAGAACACAATGCAAAAAAGAATCAATTCATTTGGACTTATGGTTAAAGATTTTTGGCTGTTTGAAGTTCTCTGTAAAAATAATAAAATTTGAATTTAAATAAAACAGACTAGGGGGTGACGTCGAAGGCGTAAAGCCTCGGGGCGCCACCACTCGTACTGCTTCGGGCGTGTACTGAGTGGCTGACTAGCGGGCCCTGCTAGTCAGGTGAGGGGGAGAGAGAGAGGGAAACAGAGGACGGCGCGGCTTCGCCGGAGCGCACGCCGGCGACGACGGCTCCTTGGCCAAAACGAGAGGGAGGGATCTAGAGAGGAGACGGAGGCGCACCTGCCTGTACCTTTAGAGTAGCTAGGGGTGATCGGACGGCGTCGGAATCAGCCTCTCTAGCGAAGGTCACCGAAGACGAAGACGACGGCGAATAGAGGCGACTCCAGGGGCTGCAACCAGGCGGAACCGCACCACCGGAGAGTGGCGAAGGCCCTGGAAGGGTTTCCCAGGCCTGGGAGGGGCTGGAACCATAGAGACGACCCAACGGATCACCGGCGAGCTTGAGCTCGGGGACGGCGGCCCGTGGCCTGCCCGGCCGGGCTACGGCTATCTACTCGATCGTGGAGTGTGTGGGAGTTGTGGATGGTGCTTTAGGAGGTTGGGGCGCTATTTATAGCCGAGCGTCGAGGGGAGTTCGGCCTCCGCTTGTGGACACCTGTACACGGCGCCCGGCAATGAACAGAGTTAGTGAGAGGGGGAGAAGGCGACGTAGCTCACATGGGAATTATTGGCGAACGAGGACGAGCACAGGGGCGAGAGGAAGGCGACGAGCATAGTGCGCCACGCACTGTTGCATTGGCCGGACCGCGCCCATGCCATTGCGGCGAGCTCCGGCATCGGCGAGGGCCAGGGGGAGTTAAAAAGGCATGGACAAATATTGTGGTGCAACTTGGCACGCTCAGGCAGGCGGGGAAGCGAGCACGCGCGCAATAGAGCGCTCGGCGGCACTCAAAGCGCATCGGCTGCATGCCAGCATGCCTGGATGAACATGGTCACCACGTGAACTTTGCCCTCAGGCCGACCTAAGTCTAAATTTCATGTCTGCCTTGATGTTCGTGGTAGTTTTGAAAGTTACGACGCTTGGGTTTGGTCTCAGGTGCAGTAGAAATGATTTCACACGCCAGGTAAGTTTCTGGACAGTAACTTTGAGAACTTACTGTGGTCAAACTACTGGGAGTTGGGGGCTGGGCTTTTGAGGTTAGCAATCATCTACTAAGGTGATGAAGCACAGGAAAAACTAGCCATAGTAGAGCAAGTAAAATGGTAGTTGCTGTAGAAACCACCATTTCTGGACAGAACAGAAAATATTTTCTATAGCAAAAATATTCCAAAAAGTGATGAAATATTTTTTCTTAGAAAGGTACCCTAGGGTTCAAAGAATAATTGGGATTTTTCTTAGATTTTTATGGGCAAGAAAAATTGGGGTTGCTTTGGAGCACATTGAGTTAGCTAGGGTTTAAGAGAGGGAAATGGATATTTTTCATTAAAGAAAAATATTCCAAATAATATTTTGAGGTGAACCAGAGAGGGAATGATGGTTAGAGAGGGAAATGGGACACTTGGGTGAAAGCAAAGGGGTACCCAAGTGTTTAAGTCCATATGAAAAGATTCAAAACTCCAAATTTCAAATTCAAATCAACTGAGAATTAGGCAGAGAAGAGAGGGCAAAAACCAGGCTGTCACAAACCTCCCCCACTTAGAATGAATCTCATCCTCAAGATTCGGTTGCTTGGGAAAACCATTCTGGGTAATGTGCCTTTAGAAATTCTTCCCGTTCTCACGTTGATTCTGACTCTGTGTGATGTTACCATTGGAATTTGTAGAACTTCCTTGCTTTACTACGAGTGACCCTTACCATATGATCCAAAATTCTAACTGGCCTCTCTTTGTATGTTAAATCCTTTGCCGGCTCTATTTAAGTCATAGCAGTCTTTTTCTCAGGCGGCGATATGCATCGCCTCAACTGTGAAACATGAAACACGTTGTGCACGTTCGACAGCTTAGGGGGTAGTTCCAACTGATATGCAACAGTACCCACTCGTGACATAACGGGAAATGGACCAATAAATCTGGGTGCCAACTTTCCACGAGTCTGGAATCTCTTGATTCCTTTCATAGGAGTGACTCGGAGGTATACGTGTTCTCCGGGTTCAAAACTGATCTGTCGGTGCTTTGCATCATAATAACTCTTCTGTCGAGATTTGTCCAACTGCAATCTGTCTCTGATTTCCTTGACTTGCTTCTCGGCTTCCATCTTGAGACCTGTTTCGAAAATACGGCTATCTCCTGTTTGGGACCAATTTAGAGGAGTGCGGCACTTGCGGCCATACAAGGCCTCATATGGTGACATCTTTAGACTAGTCTGGAAGCTATTGTTGCAAGAGAACTCGGCATACGACAAGCAGTCTTCCCATTTAGGTCCTTGGGCCAAAGCACAGGCTCGCAGCATGTCTTCGAGTATTTGGTTTACCCGCTCCGTCTGTCCATCGGTCTGAGGATGATAAGCAGTACTATATTTCAGCGCTGTCCCCAAGGCTTGATGGAGACGAGACCAAAAAGCAGAGGTAAAAAGTGAACCACGGTCAGAAGTGATGGTTCGGGGTACTCCATGCAGACTGACTATTCTGGATACATACAGCTGTGCAAGTTGATCTGCTCGATATGTGGTTCTGATTGGGATAAAGTGAGCAACCTTGGTTAAGGTGTCCACTATGACCCAGATTGCATCATTGCCTTGCTCAGTCTTAGGCAGCCCTGATGAAGTCCATGCAGACATCATCCCATTTCCATTGAAAAACTGGTAGTGGTTGGAGAAGTCCGACTGGCTTCTGATGCTATGCCTTCACCTTGTTGCATATGTCACAACAGGCCACAAAATAGGCAATGTCTTTCTTCATTCCATCCCACCAGAATATTTGTCAAAGGTCTTCATACATTTTCGTACCTCCAGGGTGAATAGAATACGAGGATTCGTGTGCTTCTGACAGGATTTTCTGCTTCAAATCTGCTTGATTGGGTACACAAATCCTTCCACGGAATCGGAGGGTACCAAATTGATCCTTCGAGAAATCTGAAGTCTGACCTGCTACCATATGCTTGGCATGTTTCTGCAGAATGGTGTCAGCTGGCTGGGCCTTGCGGATCTCTTCCTCGAGTGTGGGGGCAACTTCCAAAATATTAGCAAGGCTAGCATCAACTATGACCATGTTGAGCTTAGCAATTTCCTCTTCATGTTCAGGAGGCAAGGATGCCAATATGATATTTAGGCTGACAGGCTTTCGGTTGAGTGCATCGGCAACCACGTTGGCATTACCCGGGTGGTTATTTATTCCAAGGTCATAATCCTTGACTAACTAAAGCCATCTTTGTTGACGGAGATTTAAATCTGGCTGAGTAAATATGTACTTGAGACTTTTGTGATCGGTAAAAATTTGGCACCTCTTCCCGATGAGATAGTGTCTCCAATTTTTTAGAGCATGAACCACCACAGCCAATTCCAAATCATGAGTAGGATAATTTCCCTCGTGGGGTCATAGCTGTCGCGATGCATAGGCTACTACCTTGCCGTCTTGTATAAGTACGCACCCAAGTCCTTGTCTAGAGGCGTCATAGTACACATCAAAACTGTGGTAGATATCAGGAAGAGTCAATACAGGCGCAGTTGTCAGCCGTATCTTTAGCTCATTGAAACTTTTCTCACAGTCCTCAATCCATTCAAACTTCTTATCCTTTTTGAGCATCTCCGGGGTTTAGCAATCTTGGAAAAACCTTTACTGAAATGACGGTAACATCCGAATAATCCAAGAAAACTTCGGATCTGAGATATGGTTGTGGGCGGCAACCAATCGAGCACATCATTTACTTTGCTCGGGTCTACGGCTATACCTTCGGCGGATAGCACATGTCCAAGAAATCCAACTTGCTTGATCCAAAATTCACATTTACTGAATTTGGCGTATAGCTGATGTTCGCGGAGTCGTTGTAACACTGCTCGGAGGTGTTCTTTGTGATCTTCTTCACTTCTTGAGTAAATAAGTATGTCATCGATGAAGACTACCACGAACTTATCAAGGAAATCCCTGAATACTTTGTTCATCATATGCACGAAGAAGGCAGGGGCATTGGTGAGACCAAAGGACATAACTGTATATTCATAAAGATCGTATCGAGTGGTGAATGCGGTCTTAGTAATATCTCCTTTTTAATCTTGAGCTGATGGTATCCTGTCCGTAAATCAATCTTGGAGAATACCTTGGCCCCACTGAGCTGATCAAACAAGTCATCAATCCTTGGCAGGGGATATTTGTTTTTGATTGTGACATCATTTAGCTGACGGTAATCCACACAAATGTGGAGGCTGCCATCCTTTTTGTCCATGAAGATAGCAAGTGATCCCCATGGTGAAGACATGGGACGGATATATCCTTTCTGGAGCATTTCATCAAGTTTTTTCTTTAGCTCCACTAATTCTAATGAGGGCATCCGGTAATACTTCTTGTATAACGGTGCGGTTCCGGGCACAAGATCTATTGCAAACTCAAGCTCTCGATCTGGTGGCATGCCTGCCAGCTCTTCTGGAAATACATCAGGAAACTCACTAACCACAAGAATTAATTCCAACTCAGCGACAGCGGTGAAGAACAATTCTTTCTTGGGTGTGCTTCTGTGAGCAAAGAATTTGGTAGTCTGCCCCTTCTGACTGGTCAAAGTGACTTCTCGGGTCGCACAATTTATGCATACTTGATATTGAGTCGTCCAATTCATACCCAAGATAACATCCAACTTAGCAGACTCAATGATTATCAAAGAAGTTGGAAAACAGACTCCGTTGATATTGACTTCCAGATTGCGGTAGACCAGATTGCTCCTGATTAAGGATCCCGGGGTTTGTACCAGCATATTCTTGCCCAAAGCGAACAAGGAAATTTATTTTGGGCAACAAAACTCCGAGAAATAAAAGAGTGGGAAGCCCAGAGTCAAATAAAATAACTGCGGGTATGTTATTAATAGAAAACATGCCAATGACGACTTTGGGGTTCTCTTGGGCTTCATCGGCGGAGAGGTGATGAACATGCCTAGTGATGTTTTGCTGGTTCGGGCATGACTCCATAAAATTGACTTGTGGCCTGAACAGAGCATTTTTCTTGTTGTTCTTGGGACACTATCTGGCATAATGTCCGGTTTGCCCACAACTGAAGCAAGAATTGTTCAATTGGTGCTCCTCGTGCACTGGGTTGGTCATGACATTCTTGACTTGAGTGGTGGTCTTATTAACATTCTGTTGCCAATTGGGCTTGTATTCCACCCGAGTCTGCTGCCAGGTACGAGCCTTTTGCACTGGTTTCCCTTCCTTCCTTGGCTCAAGCTTGCGCTTGTGATTGTTATTAGCAGGCCTATTATCCGATACAAGTTTGTGCTCCCTTTCAGCAACGAAAGCCTTGTTCACCAGAGTTTGGAAATCTGGGAAATCAAACATACTGAGAGCACACCGGAGTTGCGGGTTTAATCCACCAAGAAATCTGTCAATCTTTCTTTGTTCAGTGGCCACGTTATATAGGGAGTAACGTGCCAGATGATTGAATTTTTGCAAGTATTCACCCACAGACTAATTTCCTTGGAGGAGCGCCAAAAATTCACGCTCCTTAGTCTTCATAATTCCAGTAGGTATATGATATTTCCATAAATGGTCCTTGAATTTTGACCAGGTGATTTCTTCATCAGCAGGCCACATGGCTTTTGCATTTTCCACCATATGGCAGCAGCACCTTCAAGATAATGAGTTGCAAATGGAACTTTATCATCTTCTTCAGTACGAGCAATCTCAAGTTTCCTCTCAATAGTTCGCAACCAATCGTCTGAATCCAAGGGGTCAATAACCTGACTGAAACTGGGAGGCTTGGTCCTTTGAAAATCTGACAGCTTGGAGTGATGACCGTTCTGATTTCCATTCTGTCCAACCATAGCTTGCACACTTCTTAATATTTCAATCAGATCATTATTCCATCTTTCCTCAAACATACACAGAATTTGCTCGGTGGAGGGTGGATTTGGTGGTGGAGGCGGTGGTGTAATGTACGGCTCGGGGGAATGTCCCGCCTGTCGTGCGGAACAACGAACAGGAGTACCCTCGCGAACGTTGCTATTGCTGCCTCCCCGCATCATCCTATTGTGATTTTTTCCAAGACAACGCAACCGAGATGAGAAAGGTTCAAAATAAATCGGGGAAAGCCAGCAACAAAAGCCCGCAAAAAACTGAAACGACGAAGAAAATACGGCGAATAAAATAGAGTTCCAACATAATTATACATAGACTCATACATAAAAGATAAACAACATGCCATGTTCAACTACTCTCATACATGAAATGAAACCTCATGACTCGTACGACTACACTCGTACACCATCCTGACGACTGCGAGTACTCAGAAGCTCTACTGCTCTGCTGGTGCTGCGGGGTCCTCTCCTGAAGCGGACTCGGATCCTGAACTGACATGATTAACTGAGATCTTCGGGTTAAAGGTAACACGAGGACGCTGCCTTCAGGGATCTCCCTCTAGGGCAGGTGTAGGGTGAAGCATCAGGGCTACAAGAGTAGCGAGAAGTGAAACCCACTCAGCAGGAGCACTGAGAGGACTCACGGTCGTGGTGCCCGAGCTACTCGGAGGAGTAACCGGTGAAACAGGGGAACTAGAAAACTGGTCGGAACATAAGGAGTAAATCCCACAGATACTGGAGCAGTGACAGATCTAGTAGAGGCTAAAGCAGTACGAGCATGAGTCAGCTCGCGAGCCAGCTCGTGGATCATAAGATAGCTAGCAGTGATATAACGAGAAAGATGGCTAGCAACACTATCAGACTCCGGATCAATGATAGGGAAATGGACACGACCATTGTCGTGCAGAGAAGGATAGTAGTAGAAACCTAGGTGGTTCTGCATCCGGACCTCATTGTAACGAAGCTCAACAAGGACCTCGAATGCAGCAAACTGGACAGCCTGAGAAGCGGTAGAAGCATAACCGCTCTGAGAGGTACGAGTGTAAGTGCTAGAATCATAACTGGTGCACAGAGTAACCACGGCGTGATACTCAAACACTGAGTCTGCTAGACGCTCCCGGTACACACGATAGGCTGGGTCATCACCGAGGGGGTACAGCCGACGCCACACGTTACAAAGGAGATGAGGCGACATGTATGCCATCAGCTGCAACTAGCATGAATACGGCACCGGAGCCATCTACACTCACAACCATTAGCAGGTTAGCATAAAAATAAAACAAGTGCATGCAATGCAACAACCAGCTACAAATGCTACTGGCATGCAACTAAAACTCGTATCTAATGTCCAGTTAACACGTCGTAGTCTAGCATGGCCTACAGTCAGCGCGGCTCTGATACCAAGCATTGTGGCACCCCGGCTCAGAGCAACTGGCTTACCATGCATTGCCAGCCCAGAGACCTTGTCTTCTGGCAACACACAACATCTTGGTACGGAAAACGATCGCTTTATTGATGCTAGCGGATCAAAGTTTATATTACAATAGGTGGCGAGGTCAAGCGGCACACACGGTGCGCCTGAACAATATGTACATTATTTAGTGAACATGAAGGGGCCTCGATCATAACAACTACGCGGCAGCGGAACAACGTTGTAGCGGAAACTCCATAGCACAGGGACACCAATGTGGACATGATCTAGACTCGGACAGCACTCCTTTCCAACGAGACTTTCCTTAAATCTGGCATGACACGCCAGGTCAGCACATTGAATGTACTTGCAAGGTCACAACAAGCATAAACATAATGGCAAACAATATCATGATAATTTACCAATCCATAATAATGCAAACATATATCCAACATGCTGTGATCATGCTCTTGTGATAAAAGTCCCTCGGACCTGCTTACCAACGGTGATCGCTCTTGGATCACAAACGTACCAACCTCAAGGTATTAACTAGAGACATCTCGTGATCATTCCGGCGATCACAACCACGACCAATATTTGTTCTTAAATGGTGATCCTTCCGACGATCACAGCCACGACCAACACTTGGTCTAAAACCATAAGATGACCTTTTCATCATCATCAACAGTGAAAAGTTCATAACTTAGTGTGCAAAATTTATTAAACATTGACCCATGGTGTGACCTACTTTCGAGCATGTTCGTAACCATGGACTCGGCTATCGATAGATTAATACACTCTGCAGAGGTAGCGCAGTGTACCCACACCACGGAACCCATGGCCTCGCACTCCCATTCAGGTGGACCAACGACATTCCGACGAAACCCCTCCATTGCCATGACACTCTCCCAGCCACTCTGACTCACTCCCCATTGGGCTAGTCCTCGGTGGCCTCGTGTCTACCAAAGACACAACGACCACTCTCGTGGCCAAAACATAAACGATCCCACACGGGGACCCGATACCATAAACTCAACAACGGGCACACAAGGTTATGTCTGCTTACCGGGCCAGGGTACCGCACGCCATAACCTTCCCTCGTTGGAGGCACCGACCAGAGGCATGACAATGGACCGAATAAAGGCCTTCCCATAAAGGTAAATGTGGTTGCACTAGGAAAAACTCGATTCAGTCGCATCATGACCCGGTCAACAATATATTCAAGTTGAGTTATTATCAGGTTCAACTTAAAGTGAAAATGACCGGTTTCATAATGACATGACATGCAACACTAACATATGCATCACAAATCAACGGAAATGACTGCGTAAACTATATCCACATTAAGTATCAACAACTCATGACACTTCTCTGGTTAAGATTAAACCGCACTTTAAACATAATCTTTTCTACCAAATTTTACCATTTTTACTCATGTAAGAAAATAACTCCACTAATTATTTATATCCATAACCATATTATTCTTTCATCACCAAACATAAATCCTAGTTCCTTTACGAACTAAGTTAACTTCAAACTTTCTGTGAATCAAGCATATTAACTAAAACAAGAAATTAACATAATATACATAACATAATAATGATTTAAATGCATGGATTAAATCGTTTGTTAAAGTAAGAAAATCACAAATATTGTAATGGCACCATGAAAATGTTGATGTGGCTTGCCTTAGTGCAGACGAGGTTCACAAGCCTCCTGGTGATCCTCAAGACAAGCCTCACCCTCTGAAAATAATTAAAAATACAAAAAGAAAATATCAATAACCCTTCTGAAATTCACCAGAAAATCTAGACAGCAGGGAAAAATCCCATCTTTGGTGTGCTGCTAGATTTCTGCACAAAGAACACAATGCAAAAAAGAATCAATTCATTTGGACTTATGGTTAAAGAGTTTTGGTTGTTTGAAGTTCTCTGTAAAAATAATAAAATTTGAATTTAAATAAAACAGACTAGGGGGGTGACGTCGAAGCCATAAAGCCTCGGGGTGCCACCACTCGTACCGCTTCGCATGTGTACTGAGTGGCTGACTTGTGGGCACTGCTAGTAAGGTGAGGGGGAGAGAGAGAGGGAAACAAAGCATGGCGCGGCTTCGCCGGAGTGCACGCCGGCGACGAGGGCTCCTTGTTCAAAACGAGAGGGAGGGATCAAGAGAGGACACGGAGGCGCACCTGCCCGTACCCATAGAGTAGCTAGGGGTGGTCGGACGGTGTCGAAATCATCCTTTCTAGAAGAGGCAGAGAGCAGAGGTCACCGGAGACGAAGACGACGACGAATGGAGGTGGCTCCAGGGGCTCCAACCAGGCGGAACCGCACCACCAGAGAGTGGCGGAGACCCTGGAAGGGTTGCCCAGGCCTGGGAGGCGCTGGAACAGCAGAGACAACCCGAGGAGATCGCCGGCGAGCTCGATCTCGGGGACCGCAGCCCGCGGCCTGCCCGGCGGGGCAATGGCTATCTACTCGATCGTGGAGTTTGTGGGAGTGGTGGATGGTGCTCGAGGAGGCTGGGGGAGCGCTATTTATAGCCGAGCGTTGAGTGGGGTCGGGATCCGTCGGTGGACACCTGGACACGGCGCCCGGTGACGAACGGCGTCAATGAGAGGGGGAGAAGGCGACGCAGCTCACGTGGGAACTGTTGGCGAACGGGGATGAGCACAGGGGCGAGAGGAAGGCGACGAGTGTCGGTGTCAAAACCGGCTAATCTCGAGTAGGGGGTCCCGATCTGTGCGTCTAAGGCTGATGGTAACAGGAGGCAAGGGACGCAATGTTTACCCAGGTTCGGGCCCTCTCGATGGAGGTAAAACCCTACTTCCTGCTTGATTGATATTGATGATATGATTAGTACAAGAGTTGATCTACTGCGAGATCGTAGAGGCTAAACCCCAGAAGCTAGCCTATGATGATTATGATTCTGTCTCTAAGGACTAAACTCTCCGGTTTGCATAGACACCGGAGAGGGCTAGGGTTTACATGGAGTCGGTTACAATGAAGGAAACATAATATCCGGATCGCCAAGCTTGTCTTACACGCAAAGGAGAGTCCCATCCGGACACGGGACGAAGTCTTGAGTCATGCATCTTCACGCTCCCATAGTCCGGACAAAGTATATAGTCCGGCTGTCCGGATACCCCCTAATCCAGGACTCCCTCAACGAGCATAGTGCGCCACACACTATTGCATTGGCCAGACCACGCCCGTGCCCGCTGCGGCGAGCTCCGGTGTCAGCGAGCGCCAGCGGGAGTTAAGAAGGCTTGGACGAAGATTGTGGCGCAGCTTGGCATGCTCAGGCAGGCGGGGAAGCGAGCACGCGCGCAACAGAGCGCATGGCGGCACTCAGAGCATTTCGGTTGCATGCCAGCATGCCTGGACGAACGCGGTCACCACGTGTACTTTGCCCTCCGGCCGACGTAAGTCCAAAGTTCATGTCTGGCTTGATGTTCGTGGTAATTTTGAAGGTTACCACGCTTGGGTTTGCTCTCAGATGCAGTAGAAATGATTTCATATGGCAGGTAAGTTTCTGGACAGTAACTTTGAGAGCTTACTATGGTCAAACTACTGGGAGTTGGGGGCTGGGCTTTGGAGGTTAGCAATCATCTACTAAGGTGATGAAGCGCAAGAAAAACCAGCCACGTAGAGCAAGTAAAATGGTAATTGATGTAGAAACCACCATTTCTGTCCAGAACAGCAAATATTTTCTGTAGCAAAAATATTCCAAAATGTGATGAAATAGTTTTGCTCAGAAAGGTACCCTAGGGTTCAAAGAATAATTGGGATTTTTCTCAGATTTTTATGGGCAAGAAAAAATGGGGTTGCTTTGGAACCCATTGAGTTAGCTAGGGTTTAAGAGAGGGAAATGAATATTTTTCATTAAAGAAAAATATTACAAATAATATTTTGAGGTGAACCAGAGAGGGAATGATGGTTAGAGAGGGAAATGGGACACTTGGGTGAAAGCCAAGGGGTACCCAAGTGTTTAAGTCCATATGAAAAGATTCAAAACTCCAAATTTCAAATTCAAATCAACTGAGAATCAGGCAAAGAAGCAAGGGCAAAAACCAGGCTGTCACAGCTCTGGCAAGTGAAATCGGCATACCTTTTGCGGGAGTGCAGGTCCTGTGTGGTGGGGCTAGTGGTATGTCCAATAAAGTATGGGTACACTCTCCTAGAGTCGGTCCTATGTTTTGTGTCACTGGTTGTAGAGCCAATATAAGTGGGGTGTTGTCTGATTTCTCCGGCACCACCACGTTTTTCAAGGACTTTGGTGGTGCTCCTTCAGGTTCAGCAATCACCCTCTTCATTTCTGATGTTTGATGCACAAGAACAACATTTGAGTGAAAAAACATGGTATGATGACATATGGAATATGTATTGATAATGGATGGGCATGGCATCTTGACATATATGATGAGTATACTAAGCAGATGGCGGTGCATAAAAGTATAAGAAATGCAAGACACCTGATGCAAGATACGTGCAATCAATAAAACCATGCCAAATTAGAACAGGTACCTTGATGGGTGAATAGGACATGTCATCTGCCTTTGACTCCCCGAGGTCAGAATAATCATTAGGACCATATTCTACACAAGAATTTGTAGGTGGGGAGCGCATGAGTTTCCTTGCATCCAGAATGGCACTCAATGCCTTGGTGCCAATTTTGTTAGTCCTTGCAGTGTTCCACAATATTCTTCTGACGCGCGGATTCTGATATTCATTGTGATTATGTAAAATATCTAAGAAGCATGAAAACATAAATAGTAGTGAGATTATCTTTGTAATGCAGAGGATATTCTAATATAGGCCTCCCTGTAAACCCTTGTGTGCTATCACTGGATTCTGATGAGAGGGCCCATGTGTGATGTAATATGGTGTGTGCATTAATATAATCTGGCACAAATATACAAAAAATAGGCTCAGAAGTAAGGATAGTTGGCAGATGATAGGTTCATAATATACTGTACGGCTAGAAAGGCTTTGGAGACCAGCTCTCTTCACCTGAAGGTGTGGTACTGTTAATATCAGTGTAACTCTCAAAGGCGACACAGCTCCCCGCATTTCCTTGCTAATATTATAGGATTCAAATGGGCAGGCCACTACAATTCCTATTCATATGTTTACAAAATCCTATGAACCAAAGAGGCCCGAAGAGTTGAAAGTGTCCATCACAACCGACCGAATAGACCTCTACACTGCAAATGTCCCTGCTCCTCTTCACTACAAAGAACATATTATACTACTACCATACTCCCTCCATTCCAAAATATAAGTCTTTGTAGAGATTTCCACTATCACTACAAGAAATACGGTCAATTATGACTCCCCATTTTGGTCGTTGATTTGTCATTTTTATCGTTTATTGACCTTTTTCTGACCAAATTCATAAGATCAATTGTTGGCCGTCAAGAACGAACAAACTTGACCTTCTGTGGAATTTTGGTCATGGCCGCCCATGACCTAAATTTTGGTCAATAAATCTACGACTAACATTATGGTCATTACTAATCAGCCAGGAAATACGTAGGATCTGATGTGGCGAGCCAATGTGGCGATGTCCACATGGTACATGCGATGACATGGACGCCATGTAGGATCAATAGAAATCAGTTGTTTTAATGGGCCGAGCCCAATAATTAGCCCATTCTCAGATTTACTTTTGGGCCACGGCTATAGGCCAAGCCCATTAATTCGGCCCATTTTTAGATTTACTTTTGGGGCACAACCATGGGCCAAGCCCACTAGATCAGCCTGTTAATGTCTGTTCTTTGGCTGAGTCAATGTACAACCCATTTATTCATTCCATCATTAATTGCGCCAATCATTTTCTCTAAACGGCCCAGCCCACTTGCACAATTTAAAGCACAAAGGAACATAATGATAATAATAATATACTCCCTCCATTCCAAACTAGATGGCCCAACTTTGTACTAACTTTAGGACGAAGTTGGGTCATCTATTTTGGAATGGAGGGAGTAATTCTTAAAACAACACAACAGTATCATCACACCACAGGATCTCAAAAAAACACAAAATGAACAAAAAACACAGGATTTCATCAACTTTGCCCCAGCAGTATCATTACACCACATGTTTATAAGATGGTACCAACCAAAATAACACAACCAATATCTTAGTATTATCACCATGCTCATAAGATGGCACCAACTAGTGCAACATCATCAAACCACACAGCCAATCCCATGTCCATATTGTAGGTCAGCCAAATGAACTCATCAACCCAGCATTAAAATTCCCAGGTCAAACAACCCTGCATCAAAATTCTAGAAGTGAGAATAGATAACAAAGTTTGAAACATTTAAGATTAGAAATGAGAACAGACAACAAAGCATCATGTTTGCAAGGTAAAGAAGGACACATAGTAACTTCCATGAAGCACTAAAACTCTATAATACAAGGATATAGTAGATTTACTTTCTTTTTTAGCTATACTGAAAAAACAAAGAGTTTACTGAGATAGGACAGTGGCAGAAATACTAATCAAGTTCCTCAATCATAAGGCATGTGAGCAGGATCTGATGAATATGGCATGAAACACCAGCAATGTGAAACTGGAACTAAAGAAAGAACGTAAAAATGTTTAAGAAAGGGAAAATGGGCACCTTTGGCACATCAGGGTCAGTGTATTTCCTTGGAAATATCATCATAACCCTGCAAAGAACCAGGGTCGTCTCCAGAAATTTGAGGCCCTTGTGTGAAATGTGAAATGAGACTCTAAAATTAGGAAATGTCGTGCATGACCCTTTGACTAGGGAGACGAAGAGTTTCGTATGGTAACTGTTTCCCATATATCTATGTATTTTGGGTCTTTTTTTTATATAAAATGAAAATTTGTGTATTGTTTAGAATGAACTTGAATTAAGGTAACTGGGCGCTATTTATCTATGGACTGCGGCTAACAATAAATGAACTACATGCCACATATAATCAAATTAAACCAACATCTAAGTAGCCAAAATGACTGAAATTATAAAGCAAGCATGTTAGGAATACATATATACCTAAAACTTGAAGTTCTGATATTGACAGAAGTAGCAAGTTTGATTCATATCTAACTCTACATATATACTCCAAATCTAACTAGGAGTAGCTATTTTGGGCAAGTTGCATTTGAAATTAAACTAAAACAATGCATCTGCTCTAATGTAGTGGTCTAGTACGGCATTGACTGTACAAGTTATTTTCCACGCTCGTTCAATTAGCATGTTAGTGCCTCCTAGTATTGACCAATTCAAGCAAAGAGCCTCTAGTTAGGAACAACTCCAGCCATGAGATGGGCAACAAATAAACTTGACAGAAGGAATTCCCATTCATACAAAAGAGGAACAAGTCCAACTGGTTGAACCAGACCTGTAGCAGGCACTTCCCACGATCCAGGTCCAACTTCTTCCTGTCCTCTCTTCTCCAACGAAAATGATCAGTTCATGCATTCTCAGATTCATGGTGACGAAGAACACATATACAAGATATGGAGGCCCCTAATTTTTGGGGGCCCTGTGCGGTCGCCCACCTCGCCCACCCTCATCAATGGCCTTGCAAAGAACAATGTACATTAGACAATAATCACGAGAGATAAAATATCAAGACAAATAGAATATGGTGTCCACTTTATGCTACAACATCATCATCAGGATTAAAAAAACATATGGATACTCAGTGCTGGATTAGACCATATACAGTACCACTACAACAAAATAGGCCACCGAACGCCACAGTGCACCATCGAACTTGATCCGGCCTCGATGTTCATGAGCGTGTTGGCCTCCCACTCCACTGTGGACAGGCTCAAAAGTGAACCAAACTGGCCAGGTCACCACGATTAAGTGACGCTAGACCAGACCGCGGAGGAGCGGGAGCAGCCTAAGGCGGATAGCACTTCATGCACTTATGCACCTCACATATTAGAAGTTTGCATATTAGAAAAGGAAGGAGGATATTAAGCTGCCATGTAAAAAGACTAGATCAATTGTAGATTAAAAAATTGACAGCAGCCCATATTCATTTACATGAGACATGTCTTATGATTGCATACCAGAAATGACATCAAGGAATGTAAACATAGTCATTAGAGTTGACATCAAGGAACTGGTAATACACCACTAAATTGGCTATTAAGCAAGTTCAGGTTTCTTAAGGACGAGAAATCTGCTCCTAAATAACAATGCTATGTGCAGACTTGGAGAATGACATGACAGGTTATTTACCACTCCATAAGTATGATTGCACCTAAGCAAAAATACCATTCTACTACCACAACGATCCATTCAACTGGTAAGATCCAACAATACTAGTCAGCGCACACATACTAACATCACAAATGCAATAGAGAATAAAGGAAACCAAGAGATATACATGTGGTGATAGCATCGACAGTGATCTGGATTGAGTTGGCATCGGTGAGATGGATGATCTCCATGGTGTGCTTGATGATACGCACGACCATGATCTTCTTGCTATTGTTGCATCTGTGCACTTGATGATGGGGCACCAATGCCTCGAAATAGAAGAAATTCATCATCATTAACCCATAGCTTCAAGTACAGGCTAAGTATATATCAAGTGTGAGTGAAAACAAGTTGAGAAAAACACTTAAAATAATTATTTCATGTAATGCAGAGTTCAAACAGAATAAACATGTGCATGTTGCTGCTCTGAATCATCCATGGAGGATGTCTGCTGCTCCAAAGCAAACAAACATGTTAGAGCTAGTGTTCTTGATCCAGTATGGAATTGAATCGTGCTAATATAGGAGACATGTAGGTACTGCTGCTAGCATATATAGAAATCAATCAAGCTGCCTGTGCTTGAGCTAACTTGATGGTGGCATTTATAGTAGGGTACATATTTCACGCAAGACATGGAAGTTTCATGAACCAAATGATTATTAGTATTAATAATTTGAAAGGAAGCTCACTGTTTCCCTCTTCTATTATCCATGATTTCCTCTTTTTGAAGCAAGCATCATCAAGCAGCACAATCACAATCGCATTGCACGTAGAAACTAAACCCATACTTGCTGTTATGTTGTGTCCATAACAATTGCAATTGATGTCCACTTCAGATCAGATGTTCAAGGGGTGGAGAGAGGGGTTGCAGCTCACCGCGTGTGACGGTAGGAGGACGTCCTGCAGTAGAAGTTTCTCCTCATCGGTGCAGCACCTGCACAAAACAGAGCCTTCAACATGTCTAGATCAGGAAGAGAAATAGAAAAATTACAAAAATAGAACAAGAAAGGACAACCTTCCATGGCGTCCTATACTAGGAGCAGCTCCTCTCTCTCTGGCCATGCCCTTGAATTCGTTTCCTTGACACAATATGTGCACACGTCAAGAGGAGAAGAAGAGAAGTTGTAGAAGAAGGAGACAACGGGAGGAGGGACTCATATTGAAAGGATCGGGAAGAGGTGTCTAGAGGGGGGTGATTAGACACTCAACACACAAAGTTGGCAGTTTTTAAGTTTTTCATGTTCGGGTAGAGGTTAAGCATAAGTTTGACCATTCACAATACAAATCAAGCAAGCATGCAAAGAGTATATGAGCAGCGGAAAGTAAAGCATGCAACTTGCAAGAATGTAAAGGGAAGGGTTTGGAGTGTGCAAACGCAATTGGAGACATGGATGTTTTTATCGTGGTTCCGATAGGTGGTGCTATCATACATCCATGTTGATGGAGACTTCAACCCACGAAGGGTAACGGATGCGCGAGTCCACAGAGGGCTCCACCCATGAACGGTCCACGAAGAAGCAACCTTGTCTATCCCACCATGGCCATCGCCCACGAAGGACTTGCCTCACTAGGGTAGATCTTCACGAAGTAGGCGATCTCCTTGCCCTTACAAACTCCTTGGTTCGACTCCACAATCTTGTCGGAGGCTCCCAAGTGACACCTAACCAATCTAGGAGATACCACTCTCCAAAAGGTAATAGATGGTGTGTTGATGATGAACTCCTTGCTCTTGTGATTCAAATGATAGTCTCCCCAACACTCAACTCACTCTCATAGGATTGGATTTGGTGGAAAGATGATTTGAGTGGAAAGCAAATTGGGGAAGGCTAGAGATCAAGATTCATATGGTTGGATTGGAATATCTTGGTCTCAACACATGAGTAGGTGGCATGTTCTGATGCTTTCCCTCACGAATGAGGAGAGGGTGGAGGGGTATATATAGCCTCCACACAAAATCTAACCGTTACACACAATATACTAAACTCGGTGGGACCGAATCAGAAAACTCGGTCGGGCCGATTCAGTGCATATGTGACTGTTAGGCAATTTTGGTGGGACCGATATGTCATCTCAGTGGGACCGATATCATTAGGGTTAGGGCATAACGTAATCTTGGTTGTACCAATTACACAAACTCGGTTGGACCGACTTTGGTAATAAGCTAACTAAAGAGTTGGTCAGGCAAACTCGGTGGGACCAATTCGCTCGTCTCGGTGGGACCGAAGCGTTACGAAAAGGAAACAGAGAGTTTGCATTGCAGACTCGTGGGACCGATCACTCATCTCGGTTAGACCAAAATGTTACGAAGGGAAACAGAGAGTTTGCAATCCCATCATGGTGAGACCGAGATCCCTATCGGTGAGACCGAAAAGACTAGGGTTTCTGGCAGTGGCTATGTCAAATGAACTCGATGGTGCTAGATGGATCAAATCGGTAGGGCCAAGTTTGACTTTTGGTTTGGGACATGTGTGGATATGAGAAAGTGGCTGAGGGCTTTGGAGCATATCACTAAGCATTTTGAGCAAGCTAGCCATTAAGCAACACCTCATCCCCTTTTAATAGTATTGGCTTTCCTATAGACTCAATGTGATCTTGGATCACTAAAATAGAAAATGTAGAGTCTTGAGCTTTGGGATTGAGCCAATCCTTTGTACTTAGCATCTTGAAGGGGTTCCACATCCTTTTTTCCATGCTACTCCACTATTGGACTTATCTTAAATATACTAGATGAAAGTATTAGTCCAGCAAGAGATATGTTGACATTAATTACCAAAATCACCCAGGGAGCACTTGTGCTTTCAATCTCCCTCTTTTTGGTAATTGATAACAACATACATCAAAGCTTTAGATAAAGATATAGAGAAAGGCAAGTAAAGCTTTGGAAAGACATGTAACATGCACAGGCTCCCCCTACATGTATGCAATCTTGTAAATATAGAACATAGGATCATGTGAGTGCATAATCATGACAGAGCAAGCAATGAGTTACATGTATCTTGGCTATATGCATCAGAGCAAATGGTGTGAACATGGGAAATGTACCTTCATTCTTATGAGTCCTCCTTGCAAACAATATGTACATCAGCAAGAGATCCTTGTGCACATGAATGTGATACATATACTTACCTTGTGGTCTTGAACTAGCTTTGGAAGGGATGAACCTGAGTAAACAAGGTTAGACAACACAGAAACATCTAATAAGTAGATCAAGAGTAGTAAACCACAATAGTACCAAGATTTGGGATGACATGTGTAGAGTGAGTACTTAGGTACTCTATTGAGTGTAGACATGTCCCCAAAGGTAAAGATATGCAATGAATTTGAAGATTTTCTTCCCTTAGATGTCTTGCTCCCCATGAATCTTATAATGGATATTGGGAGAAGATAGGGAATAGAAAATCAGAGCAAAGCAAATACAAAAACAACACGAACATGTCTTTCCCCTCTAAAGACATGTAAATTCCCTCCTCTTTGAATACCAAGCAACTGAGGTCTTTCTTTTGAAAAGAAAAAGGGATGTCTCTCTCCCCATGTTGCTCTCTCCCCCTGTTGGAGTGATTTATCTTTGATGTGAAATCTCTTTCTCCCCCTTTGACATCAATTTCCAAGAAGGGTCTTCTGGAGTGCGAGTCAAAATAGGTTTGATCCTTGAGTCACAGAGCAAAGCAGCACATAGAATATGATGCTGGTAGAGGATTGATACGTCTCCAACGTATCTACTTTTCGAAACACTTTTGCCCTTGTTTTGGACTCTAAGTTGCATGATTTGAATGAAACTAACCCGGACTGACGTTGTTTTCAGCAGAACTGCCATGATGTTGTTTTATGTGTAGAAAAGAAAGTTCTCAGAATGTCCTGAAAATCCACGGAGGCACTTTTTGGAAAATATAAAAAATACTGGCGAAAGAATCAAGACCAGGGGGCCCACACCCTATCCATGAGGGTGGGGGGCGCGCCCTCCCCCTAGGCGCGCCCCCTGTCTCGTGGGCCCCCTGGACCTCCACCGGCCTCAACTCCAACTCCATATATTCACGTTCGGGGAGAAAAAGTTTAGAGTGAAAGTTTCATCGCGTTCTACGACACGGAGCTGCCGCCAAGCCCTAATCTCGCTCGGGAGGGCTGATCTAGAGTCCGTTCAGGGCTCCGAAGATCGGGATTCGTCGCTGTCGTCATCATCAACCATCCTCCATCACTAATTTCATGATGCTCACCGCCGTGCGTGAGTAATTCCATCGTAGGCTTGCCGGATGGTGATGGGTTGGATGAGATTTACCATGTAATCAAGTTAGTTTTGTTAGGGTTTGATCCCTAGTATCCACTATGTTCTGAGATTGATGTTGCTATGACTTTGCTATGCTTAATGCTTGTCACTAAGGCCCGAGTGCCATGATTTCAGATCTGAATGTTTTCATGAATATATGTGTGTTCTTGATCCTATCTTGCAAGTCGAGAGTCACCTATTATGTGTTATGATCCGACAACCCCGAAGTGACAATAATCGTGATACTTCTCGGTGATGACCATAGTTCGAGGAGTTCATGTATTCACTATGTGCTAATGCTTTGTTCCGGTTCTCTATTAAAAGGAGGCCTTAATATCCCTTAGTTTCCGCTAGGACCCCGCTACCACAGGAGGGTAGGACAAAATATGTCATGCAAGTTCTTTTCCATAAGCACATATGACTATTTACGGAATACATGCCTACATTACATTGATGAACTGGAGTTAGTTCCGTGTCACCCTATGTTATAGCTATTACATGAGGAATTGCATTCGGCATAATTATCCATCACTGATCCATTGCCTACGAGCTTTTCACATATTGTTCCTTGCTTATTTACTTTTCCATTGATATTGTTACAATCACTACAAAACCCAAAAACATTACTTTTTCTATCGTTACCTTTATTATCATATTACTTTGCTACTAAATACTTTGCTGCAGATACTAAGTTATCCAGGTGTGGTTGAATTGACAACTCAACCGCTAATACTCAAGAGTATTCTTTGGCTCCCCTTGTGTCGAATCAATAAATTTGGGTTGAATACTTTACCCTCGAAAGCTGTTGCAATCCCCTACACTTCACTAGTAGGGAAAAGCCTAGCAGCAGCGCGGGTTTTGGGTGTATCAGTTGCGCAGGTGCCCGCGCTACTGATACGGCGCCACAGCTAACTTGTAGCAGTAGAGCGTGTTGAAACACGCTACTGCTATACATGGTTAGCTGTAACGTGCGTTGCAGACAGCGCTACTGCTAATTATCTGTAGCGGGTCTTATACCCTGTGCTACTGCTATTACTTTCAAAAACAAAAAAAAATCTCGATCCCGTGCGTGTTGTCAATGGCAGTAGTGGTTCGATCTAGCGATGGCTGGCGTCGCCGGAGGCGTGAACGGACAGTGGAAGACCAGATCCGGCGGTGGTTGTTGGAGAGGGCCCATTTCTATGGCAGAGCCAGGCCACGGCATGGGGCTCCTCTTCTCGACCATGCCAGATAGCTCCGGGTCGTCCATGGCGACAACCTGCACGGGCATGGACATGGGAGGGTGAGTCAAACCAGAGGGAGAGAGAGAAAAGGAAAACCGAGGTAGAGAGGAAGGTGATGGAGGGAGCAGCGGAGCTAGTCACTTGTGGTGAGGTGCTCTGGTGTGGTGGCGCGGGGCGGCGGCCTCCTGGACGTCGGTGGAAGACCGACGAGCTCCTGGACGCCGGTGGCACGAGGCGGTGGCCTCTTTCGGCGCCATAGTGGAGGAGGGGCGCATGGGTAAGAGGTCCATGTGAGAGCGTATGGAAAGTGAGAGGAGAGAGTGGTGGAAGAGAGGAGGGATTTGGGGGAGGATACGGGGATTCGGCCGAGGATATGGCGACTTCACCTACCTCGTACTTAGTAGTAGCGAGGGGTATAAAACCACGCTACTACTATCAACTTAGTAGTAGCGCGGGTTTATACCCCTCGCTACTACTATGGCATGTCTCGGGGGGCATGGTAGAGACCTCTTAGTAGTAGCAAGGTTTAAAAACCCGCGCTACTACTATCAACTTAGTAGTAGCGAGGGGTAAAAACCCGCGCTACTAGTAAGTAGCAGTAGCGAGGGGTATCAACCCTCGCTACTAGTAAGCGTCTGCCTATAAGATTTTCCCTAGTAGTTCTCTATTAAAAGGAGGCCTTAATATCCCTTAGTTTCCTCTAGGACCCCGCTGCCACGGGAGGGTAGAACAAAAGATGTCATACAAGTTCTTTTCCATAAGCACGTATGACTATTTACGGAATACATGCCTATATTACATTGATGAACTGGAGCTAGTTCTGTGTCACCCTATGTTATAGCTATTACATGAGGAATCGCATCCGGCATAATTATCCATCACTAATCCATTGCCTACGAGCTTTTCACATATTGTTCCTCGCTTATTTAATTTTCCATTGCTATTGTTACAATCACTACAAAACCCAAAAACATTACTTTTTCTACCGTTACCTTTATTATCATATTACTTTACTACTAAATACTTTGCTGCAGATACTAAGTTATCCAGGTGTGGATGAATTGACAACTCAACTGCTAATACTCAAGAATATTCTTTGGCTCCCCTTGTGTCGAATCAATAAATTTGGGTTGAATACTTTACCCTCGAAAGCTGTTGCGATCCCCTACAGTTGTGGGTTATCAAGACTAATTTATGGAGCCGTTGCCAGGGAGCATATCTCTATTTTCTGAGTCACTTGGGATTTATATCTATTGATCACTATGAAGAACTTGAAAGACGACAGAACCAAGATTTTGCCCTCAACTACGAGGAGAGGTAAGGAACTGCCATCTAGCTCTGCACTAGATTCTCCTTCTGTTATTAATAAGCTTGCGACACCTAAACCTGCTACTGCTATGAATTCTGATATGTCGCATGTCATTGATGATGCCTTGTGCTATGCATGATACTTATGATAAAACTACTTCTGTGTGTGATACTACTTTGCCATTAGGTCAATTTCTTGATGAACAACTTGCTAGAGTTAGGGGGAATGAAATTATTGAAGATGCTATTATTGATGATAGTGATGATGAAAATTCTCCCAATGATTATGAATTGCCTGTTGTTCCTGAGGGTTATGTTATGAATGAAGAAGCTGTTAGAGCTATCGTTGCTTGCAATGATAGATATGATCTTAAGAAATTATTAGCTAAATGGAAGCAGCAGTCTCTTAATGCTAGAATGAAACCTGGCCCTGGTTTTGCTACTTCACCTATTTGTGTTGCTGATAAGGATTAAGAATTATCTGTTGATCCTGAGATTATTACTTTGGTTGAATCTGATCCTTTTTATGGCCTTGAATCTGAAACTGTTGTGGCACATCTCACCAAGTTGAATGATATAGCTAGCCTATTTACTCATGATGATAAATCTCGCTATTTTTATATCCTTAAGATATTTCTGTTCTCATTAAAGGGTATGCTAAGACTTGGTATAATTCTCTTGCTCCTGGTTGTGTGCGTAGTCCCGAGGATATGATTTATTACTTCTCTACTAAATATTTCCCTGCTCATAAGAAACAAGCTGCCTTGCGGGAAATATATAATTTTGTGCAAATCAAAGAAGAGAGTCTCCCACAAGCTTGGGGGAGGCTTCTCCGGTTACTTAATGCCTTGCCTGATCATCCTCTTAAGAAAAATGAAATACTTGATATCTTTTATAATGGACTAACAGATGCTTCCAAGGACTACTTGGATAGTTGTGCTGGTTGTGTTTTCAGGGAAAGAACAGTCGACGAAGCTGAATTACTATTGAATAACATGTTGACTACTGAAAATAATTGGACTCTTCCTGAGCCAATTCCTGAGGAAATTCCTGAACCAATTGAGCCAACTCCTGAGCCTATTCCTAAACCCACTCCGAAGAAGAGAGGTGTTTTATTTCTCAGTCCTGAAGATATGCAAGAGGCAAAGAAATCAATGAAAGAAAAAGGTATTAAAGTTGAAGATGTTAAGAATTTACCACCTATTGAAGAAATATATGGTCTTAATATACCGCCTGTTGAAGAACCACATTGTCTTGATAACTCGACACAGATAGTAAAGGTAAATTCTCTCTCTATATATATGATAAAGTTGAAATCCCCTCTACTAAATTTCATAGCCCATGCCTAGATGAATTCGATGACTTTATGGCTAGAAAAGAAAGTTTTAATGCTTATGTTGGTAGAGAGTTAAAGAATAATGCTTTCGAGATAGGACACGTGAGCGATAACATGGCTAGAGTTAAAGGTGAACTCAAACTCGTTTGTAAATATGCTTCTATGGCTGCTACTCAAGCTGAGCAAGTACTCAAAGCTCAAAATGATTTGCTTGATGAATTAAATAATAAAAATGACTTTGCTGTTAGAGTGGCTACTAGAACTGGTAGAATGACTGAGGAACCTTTGTATCCTGAAGGCCACCCTAAGAGAATTGAATAAGATTCTCAGATGAACAATTTAGAGGCACCTAGTTCTTCTAAAAAGAAGAAGAAGAAAAACGATAGGGCTTTGCATGCTTCTAGTGAACCTACTATAGACACACCTGAGAATCCCAATGATATTTCTATCTCTGATGCTGAAACACAATCAGGTGATGAACAGGAACCTAGTGATAATGTTAATGATAATGTTCATGTTGATGCTCAACCTAGCAAAAACAATGATGTAGAGATTGAACCCACTGTTGATCTTGATAACCCACAATCAAGAATCAACGTAATGATAAGAGAGATTTTGTTGCTAGGAAGCACGGTAAAGAAAGAGAACCATGGGTTCAGAAACCCATGCCCTTTCCTCCTAAACCATCCAAGTCAAAGGATGATGAGGATTTTGAGCGCTTTGCTGAAATGATCAGACCTATTTTCTTATGTATGCGCTTAATTTGTATGCTTAAAGTGAATCCTTATGCTAAGTATATGAAGGATATCATCACAAATAAAAGAAAGATACCGGAAGCTGAAATTTCCACCATGCTTGCTAATTACACTTTTAAGGGTGGAATACCAAAGAAACTTGGAGATCTCGGTGTACCAACTATACCATGCTCTATTAAAAGAAATTACGTTAGAACTGCTTTATGTGATCTTGGGGCCGGTGTTAGTGTTATGCCTCTCTCTTTATATCGTAGACTTGAATTGAATAAGTTGACACCTACTGAAATATCTTTGCAAATGGTTGATAAATCAACTGCTATACATGTCGGTATTTGTGAGGATGTGCCTGTTGTGGTTGCAAATGTCACTATCTTAACGTACTTTGTTATTCTTGATATTCCCGAGGACGATAGTATGTCGATTATCCTTGGTAGACCTTTTTTGAACACTGCAGGGGCTGTTATTGATTGCAACAAAGGCAATGTCACTTTTCATGTTAATGGTAATGAGCATACGGTACACTTTCCAAGGAAACAATCTCAAGTTCATAGCATCAATTCTATTGGAAAAGTTCCAACTATCATTATTGGAGGTTTTGAATTTCCCCTCCCTACTGTCAAGAAAAAGTATGATATTCTTATTGTTGGGGATTTTCATATCCCCGTTGAGGTAACTTAGTGTTATTCAAAATTTCTCCAGTTCCGTGTTATTCGGAATGAGTTTGTTAACATGACTTGATCAACCTTGTTAGTGGATTCATTTTGATGATCATGAGATGGATGAAACTAGAAGGCACAACCTTCTGAACCCTCTTTTTAATTTCTATTATTTAGAATAAATAAAGCAAAATAGTATTATTTGTCTGTTTTCTGAATTACCCGTGCATAAGAAAAATATCCCAAAAATAAAAGTGCTCCAAATGCCCTGCAAATTTAGTATGATTTTTTATGGAATATTTGAGGGTTTTAGGCACTGGAAACACTGCAGGAGGGGCAAGCACCAGGCCACGAGAGTGGAGGGCGCGCCCACCCCCTAGGCGCGCCCCCTGTCTCATGGGCCCCTGGTGGCCCCTGTCCACTTATGCCAGCACCCACACACTTCATCTTCTACCCAAAAAAATCCCCATCCAGCTCAAGCATGAGTTCTAGCTCATTTTGCTGCGATTTTCGATCTCCTTGCTCAAAGCTCCATTTACAAAACTGCTTTGGGAGATTGTTGCTTGGTATGTGACTCCTCCTTGGTCCAATTAGTTTTTGTTCTAGTGCTTTATTCATTGCAAATTTTTGCTGCATAGGTGACCATGTTCTTGAGCTTGCATGTTCAATTTATGAGGTCCCAAGAAGTTCTAATGCATGATATAGGCTCTAGGCACTTGTAGGAGTAGTTGTTATCAATCTTGTTTAGTTTTATTCAATTTTATTTTGAAGTTACTAAAATTTCAGAAATTTTCAGAAAATGTTAAGGAAACTTTTGAGGGGCTCTTCTAGCCAAGGCTCTTAGTAAAAACAAGCTAAAGAGAAGGAAAAAGCCAAGTACAATCTTCCTCGCTTAGCGGAAGTACGGTCGTGTGAATGGCCATGGGAGGATTTCTTGAAAGAAGCTGGAATTCATGAAGAACTTTATTCTTTGATCGAGAAAGCAGGCCTCACCGATTTCATACACGGCCGGATCGATCAGTATCTCTTACTCACCAATACTTTTGTGCAAAAATTTTATTATTATCCTAAGAAGTCACCGCCTGCAGTATCATTTCATTTATATGATGAATTCAGAGAAATGTCTTTACACAATTTTTGCGCGGTATGTAGGATGCCCTATGAGGGAGAATTAGAGGAACCCATCGTAAAGATGTGGATGGCTTTGTTAACACTATAGTTGTAGAGGAGCCAAAGAAGGGTTCCGAGGCGAAAATCTCTAGCATACATTTTCCTGTTTTACGCTACTTTGCCATATTTGCTAGTAGATGCTTGATTGGTCGTGGAAATAGTGGAAACTTTACTGATCCTAATATTATCATTCTTCAACATGCCTTGCTTGGAGATAATAGTTTCAGTATGGGTGCCGTCATTGCTAAATGGCTAGGCCTGAATCGTACAAAAGGCCACATATTTGGAGGTATCTATGCTTCACGTCTTGCTAGTCATTTTCAGATACCTATTAGGCACCATGAGAAAGAGGAGACAAAATTGCCTCCTCACATTTTAGATTTGAAGAGCATGGTAGCCCACAGGTTTATCGTTGACAACGAAGAGAGGATGCTCTTGTATAACCTTAGATTTAATAAGAAACACAATGAGACTATTATCTGCTTGCGCCTCTGTTGTTTGATTTGACTGCAAATAATTTTCTTGTTACACCTGAAGCACTGTACACTCATCGAGCCCAAGCTTTCACTCCAGAACCTGAACCTAAGCCGGAACCTGAATTGGACCCTTATCGTGCATCATCTTTCCAGTGGGATCCGAAGATGACCAGCCAGTGGTATCCTGATTACACCTCCCAGTACACCAGGGAGAGTAGCGGCGGTCCTTGGTACTTGACCAACTTAGTCCAAAAGCCTTAGTCCAAAAGCCTAAGCTTGGGGGAGTACGTATTTCTCACCGACTTTACATTCATGTTCACACACTAGTCATCGGTGCTCATACTCTTTCATTGTATTATCCATGTTAGTTTAATTTTCTTTCTCTAGTTCTCTTCTTGTGTGTTTGATAAACTTTAAGAAAAACCCAAAAAAATTAGTTAGTTTAATTTCTATTCTTGTAGTAGAAATTAAAATGAAAACCCAAAAAGATATCTTGTTCTTCTTCTTGCTTGTTGGGAGTTTTCCTGTGTAAATAGTTTTATTTTCTTTTCTTTCCTTTGGGGATCGAGAAGACCATATTGAAAATTCTTAGTGGCTCTCATATGCATGATTTTTTATTTAACTTAGAGCCCATATTACTTGTCTTCTCTCTTGAGTTGAATGCTTGCAGATTCCAGCTTAGTCCAATGCATGTGCACTATATTATTATACACATTGTTCGGTCGTGCAAGTGAAAGGCAATAATGATGTTATATGATGGACTTATTGAGATGCGAAAAGCTGGTATGAACTCGACCTCTCTTGTTTTTGTAAATATGACGAGTTCATCGTTCCTGATTCAGCTTATTAAGAAGTAAACATATTTGCAATGACATTTAGAGATTATAGTTGCTTGTACCATGCTTGATTACCTATGAGTTATAATGGTTTACCTTGCGTGCCAACATGCTATTAGAATGATATGATGTGGTATGATGGGATGGTATCCTCCTTTGAATGAATTGAGTCACTCGACTTGGCACATGTTCACGCATGTAGTTGAAACAAATCAACATAGCCTTCATGATATTTATGTTCATGGTGGATTATATCCTACTCATGCTTGTATTCGGTGTAAATTTATTTTAATGCATGTTTATGACTGTTGTCACTCTCTCAGTTGGTCGCTTCCCAGTCTTTTGCCAGCCTTCACCTGTACTAAGCGGGAATACTGCTTGTGCATCCAAACTCCTTAAACCCCAAAGTTGTTCCATATGAGTCCACCATACCTTCCTATATGCGGTATTTACCTATCGTTCCAAGTAAATTTGTATCTGCCAAACTCCAAACCTTCAAATGAAATACTATTTTGTATGCTCGAGCAGCTCATGTTTCAACTAGGGCTGCCTATATCTTCCATGCTAGGTGGGTTATTCTCAAGAGGAGTGGGCTCTGCTCCTCATTCACGAGAAAGGGGCCGGTAACCGGGATGCCCAGTCCCATGATCCAAAAAGATCAAAGCAAATCAAAATAATTATACAAAACTCCCCCAGGGCTATTGTTAGTTGGCGGCACTCGTTGTTTCGAGCAAGCCATGGATTGATGCTTGTTGGTGGTTGGGGGAGTATAAACCTTTACCATTCTGTTTGGGAACTGCCTATAATGCATGTAGTATGGAAGATACAGCCATCTCATAGTTGTTGTGTTGACAGCGGAAGTATGTCGCTCAAAATGTTATTCAATCTCTATTTTAAAAATCAAGCTCTGGCACCTCTACAAATCCCTGCTTCCCTCTCCGAAGGGCTTATCTATTTACTTTTATGTTGAGTCATCACCCTTCTTATTAAAAAGCACCCGCTGGAGAGCACACTGTCATTTTCATTCATTACTATTGGTTTATATTGGGTATGACTTGACTGGATCTCTTTTACCATGAATTACAATGTTTAGTCAGTCCATGATCTTTAAAGGTGCTCTGCATTTATGTTTTGCTTTCTCAGAAAGGGCTAGCGAGATACCATTTTTCTATATCATGTTATGATTATTTTGAGAAAGTGTTGTCATCCGATTTTTATTATTATGGCTCGCTAGCTGATTATGCTATTCATATGACTAATTGTGAGACCTAAGTGTTATTGTGAGTATGGTTAGTTCATAATATTTGCTGAAACCTGAATGATGGCTTTGCATGTTTACAACAACAAGAGCAAACAGAGTTTGTAATTTTTTTTCTTTATCACTTTCAGTTTATCAACTGAATTGCTTGAGGACAAGCAATGGTTTAAGCTTGGGGGAGTTGATACGTCTCCAATGTATCTACTTTTCCAAACACTTTTTCCCTTGTTTTGGACTCTAACTTGCATGATTTGAATGAAACTAACCCGGACTGACGCTGTTTTCAGTAGAACTACCATGATGTTGTTTTATGTGTAGAAAAGAAAAGTTCTCGGAATGTCCTGAAAATCCATGGAGGCACTTTTTGGAAAATATAAAAAATACTGGCGAAAGATTCAAGACCAGGGGGGCCACACCCTGTCCACGAGGGTGGGGGCGCGCCCCCTCCCCCTGGGCGTGCCCCCTATCTTGTGGGCCCCCTGGACCTCCACCGTCCTCAACTCCAACTCCATATATTCACGTTCGGGGAGAAAAAAATCAGAGAGAAAGTTTCATCGTGTTTTACGACACGGAGCCACCGCCAAGCCCTAATCTCTCTCAAGAGAGCTGATCTGGAGTCTATTCGGGGCTCCGGAGAGGGCGATTCGTCGTCGTCGTCATCATCAACCATCCTCCATCACCAATTTCATGATGCTCACCGCCGTGCGTGAGTAATTCCATCATAGGCTTGCTGGACAGTGATGGGTTGGATGAGATTTACCATGTAATCAAGTTAGTTTTGTTAGGGTTTGATACCTAGTATCCACTATGTTCTGAGATTGATGTTGCTATGACTTTGCTATGCTTAATGCTTGTCACTAGGGCCCGAGTGCCATGATTTCAGATCTGAACCTATTAGGTTTTCATGAATATATGTGTGTTCTTGATCCTATCTTGCAAGTCTATAGTCACCTATTATGTGTTATGATCTGACAACCCCGAAGTGACAATAATCGGGATACTTCTCGGTGATGACCATAGGTTGAGGAGTTCATGTATTCACTATGTGCTAATGCTTTGCTCCGGTCTATTAAAAGGAGGCCTTAATATCCCTTAGTTTCCGCTAGGACCCCGCTGCCACGGGAGGGTAGGACAAAAGATGGCATGCAAGTTCTTTTCCATAAGCATGTATGACTATTTATGGAATACATGACTACATTACATTGATGAACTGGAGCTAGTTCTGTGTCACCCTATGTTATAGCTATTACATGAGGAATCGCATCCGGCATAATTATCCATCACTGATCCGTTGCATACGAGCTTTACACATATTGTTCCTCGCTTATTTACTTTTCCGTTGGTATTGTTACAATCACTACAAAACCCAAACACAATACTTTTGCTACTGTTACCTTTATTATCATATTACTTCGCTACTAAATACTTTGTTGTAGATACTAAGTTATCCAGGTGTGGTTGAATTGACAACTCAACTGCTAATACTCAAGAATATTCTTTGGCTCCCCTTGTGTCGAATCAATAAATTCGGGTTGAATACTTTACCCTCAAAAGTTGGTGCGATCCCCTACACTTGTGGGTTATCAAGGATAAGAATCATCGAGTGGAGCTGGAACAAAATGTGCAGAATGCAAATGACAGAGTGATTTCTCAGTGTTGAAATCGGCTAAACCAAGTTAGTTCCTTCGCTGGCACCGAAAAATTTCGGTTTGACCGAAAGAGGAAAGTTGGTTTGTCCGAATTTATTTTAGAGAAAGTGCATGATGTCTACTACACAACCTTCTTCTTGTAGACGTTGTTGGGCCTCCAAGTGCAGAGGTTTGTAGGACAGTAGCAAATTTCCCTCAAGTGGATGACCTAAGGTTTATCAATCTGTGGGAGGCGTAGGATGAAGATGGTCTCTCTCAAACAACCCTGCAACCAAATAACAAAGAGTCTCTTGTGTCCCCAACACACCCAATACAATGGTAAATTGTATAGGTGCACTAGTTCGGCGAAGAGATGGTGATGCAAGTGCAATATGGTAGTAGATATAAGTTTTTGTAATCTGAAAATATAAAAACAGCAAGGTAACTAATGACAAAAGTGAGCACAAATGGTATTGCAATGCGTTGAAACAAGGCCTAGGGTTCATACTTTCACTAGTGCAAGTTCTCTCAACAATAACAACATAGATAGATCATATAACAATCCCTCAACATGCAACAAAGAGTCACTCCAAAGCCACTAATAGCGGAGAACAAATGAAGAGATTATGGTAGGGTACGAAACCACCTCAAAGTTATTCTTTCGGATCGATCTATTCAAGAGTTTGTACTAGAATAACACCTTAAGACACAAATCAACCAAAAACCCTAATGTCACCTAGATACTCCATTGTCACCTCAAGTATCCGTGGGCACGATTATATGATATGCCTCACACAATCTCAGATTCATCTATACAACCAACACAAAGTACTTCAAAGAGTGCCCCAAAGTTTCTACCGGAGAGTCAAGATGAAAACGTGTGCCAACCCCTATGCATAGGTTCATGGGCGGAACCCGCAAGTTGATCACCAAAACATACATCAAGTGGATCACGTGAATATCCCATTGTCACCACAGATAAGCACGGCAAGACATACATAAAGTGTTCTCAAATCCTTAAAGACTCAATCCGACAAGATAACTTCAAGAGGAAAACTCAATTCATCACAAGAGAGTAGAGGGGGAGAAACATCATAAGATCCAACTATAATAGCAAAGATCGCGATACATCAAGATCATGCTATAGAGAGAACACGAGAGAGAGAGAGAGAGAGAGAGAGAGATCAAACACATAGCTACTGGTACATACCCTCAGCCCCGAGGGTGAACTACTCCCTCCTCGTCATGGAGAGCGGCGGGATGATGAAGATGGCCACCGATGATGGGTTCCCCCTCCGGCAAGGTGCCGGAACTGGCTCCCGAGAGGTTTTTGGTGGCTATAGAGGCTTGCGGCGGCGGAACTCCCGATCTATCTTCGTATTCAATATTTTTAGGGTACGTGGACTTATATAGGCGAAAGAAATCGGTCGGGGGAGCCTTGAGGGGCCCAGGAGATAGGGGGCGTGCCCAGGGGGTGGGCGCACCCTCCTATCTCCTGGCTTCCTCGAACCTTCCCTGGCTTGAACTCCAACTCTCCCGGATCATATCTTTTCCAAAAATCATGCTCCCGAAGATTTCATTCCGTTTGGACTCCGTTTGATATTCCTTTTCTTCGAAATACTGAAACAGGCAGTAAAACAGCAATATGGGTTGGGCCTCTGGTTAATAGGTTAGTCCCAAAAGTAATATAAAAGTGTATAATAAAGCCCGTAATCATTAAAAATAGATAATAAAATAGCTTGAATTCTTCATAAATTATAGATACGTTGGAGACGTATCAGCATCCCCAAGCTTAATTCCTGCTCGTCCTCGAGTAGGTAAATGATAAAAGAAAGAATTTATGAAGTGTGAATTTTAGAAGGTGTGCAAGTTTGATCAATGATAATTTAAATCACCTTTTCTAGCATGATTATATGTCATAACAGTAGTTCATCTCATAAAACTTCTCACGATCAAGTAACAAACTATTCACATGTTAAAGCATAGACCATAAACTTTCTTGAAAACTAGCAAACTTCATTCTCGGTCATCAAACAATTACAATTCATCTTATTTTCAGGAAGGGTCTATGTCAGAGCTTTGATTTAGCAAACTCCACATGCTCAACTATCATATAGTCTTCTACAATTGCTAACACTCACGCAATACTAATAGTTATGGAGTTTCAATCGGACACTGAGAAAGATAGGGGCTTATAGTGTTTCCTCCCAACATATTCACCTTTGGGTGATGTCAACAATAATTGTTCATGCTAACTTACATCCAATTGGATATATATATTAGGATCTTCCCAACACGAGGTGCTTGCCAAAGGATAAAATGAAAAAGGGAA
Source organism: Triticum aestivum (assembly GCF_018294505.1). NCBI lineage: Eukaryota > Viridiplantae > Streptophyta > Magnoliopsida > Poales > Poaceae > Triticum > Triticum aestivum. The sequence goes on along the minus strand of NC_057813.1, from coordinate 32,686,131 downwards.
AGGTGAAGATCACCTTGACTCTTGCATAAAGTAAAAGACATAAAGTAAAAGATAGGCCCTTTGCAGAGGGAAGCAAAGGTTGTCATGCGCTTTTAGGGTTGGATGCACAAAATCTTAATGCCAAAGAACGTCACTTTATATTACCACTTGTATATGGACCTTTATTATGCAGTCCGTCGTTTTCTTGCTTCCATAACAAGATCGTATAAAGCTTATTTTCTTCACACTGATAGATCATACATATTTAGAGAGCAATTTTTATTGCTTGCACCGATGACAACTTACTTGAAGGATAGGTATGGTGGACTCTCATGGCAAAACTGGGTTTAAGGGTATTTGGAAGCACAAGTAGTATCTCTACTTGGTGCAAGGAATTTGGCTAGCATGAGGGGGAAAGGCAAGCTCAACATGTTTGAATGATCCATGACAATATACTTTAACTGAAATATGAGAAAACATAACCCGTTACGTTGTCTTCCTTGTCAAACATCAACTCTTTAGCATGTCATACTTAATGAGTTCTCACAATTATAAAAGATGTCTAAGATAGTATATTTATATGTGGAATCTCTCTTCCTTCAATATTCTTTCATGAATTGTTCAAATGACCAATACAATGCTTGCTAACCTTAAATGAATTTACAAACTCTACTTCTTAGATGTGAAGTCATTACTCCCCATGGGGTAAGAAAATGAGACATATATAGTTTCAGATTTATGACATTCAACTCATTCAATCATTTACTCATAGGATATAAGTGAAGCACACGAGTAAATGACAAAGTACTCCAACAAGATATAAGTGAAGATCAAAGAGTAGCTAAATAATTTTGTAGCTATGTGAAGACTCTCTCTCATTAAAGAATTTCAGATCATGGTATTTTATTCAAACATAAAGCAAAAAAATTACATTGCAAGGATAGCACAACTCATGTGAAGAAGCAAAAACTTAGGCTCAACCGATACTAACCGATAGTTGTTGAAGAAGAAAGGTGGGATGCCTATGGGGCATACCCAAGCTTAGATGCTTGAGACTTCTTGAAATATTATCTTGGGGTGCCTTGGGCATCCCCAAGCTTGATCTTTTGTGTCTCCTTAATTCCTCTCATATCATGGTTTCTCTTTTTATCAAAAGCTTCATCCACACCAAACTCAACAAAAACTCGTGAGATAGGTTAGTATAAACCAATGCAAAACCTTATCATTTTCTACTGTAACAAATCACTAAATTATTATTCAACATTGCATACTAAATGTCTCTGCATATTTAATACTCCTATACTCAAATAGAATCATTAAACAAGCAAACATAAGCAAACAATGCAAACATAACAGCAATCTGCCAAAACAGTACAGTCTGTAAAGAATGCAAGAGTATTAATACTTCCCTAACTCCAAAAATTATGAGAAAAATACTAAACTGTAGAAGATTTATATGAGATCATTATGCAAAAAGTTTCAACATTATATCATGCTCTTACTTTTCTAGGGAATTTTTGCAGCAGCGGTAAACTTTCTGTTTTCAAACAGCAACATGTATACTAGCAAAATAAGCATGGTAAAGGCTATCCTTGACATTTTTATTGAAACTAAAGATGCAAAACATTATTCTAAATAACAGAAAGCAAATACTTACAAAATGAAATGACGCTCCAAGCAAAACACATATCATGTGGTGAATAAAAATATAGCTCCAAGTAAAGTTACTGATGATTGAAGACGAAAGAGGGGATGCCATCCGGGGCATCCCCAAGCTTAGGCATTTGGCTATTCTTTAATATTATCTTGGGGTTCCTTGGGCATCCCCAAGTTTAGGCTCTTGCCACTCCTTATTCCATATTCCATTGAATCTTTACCCAAAACTTGAAAACTTCACAACACGAAACTCAACAGAAAACTCGTAAGCTCCGTTAGTATAAGAAAATAAAACCACCACTTAGGTACTGTAATGAACTCATTATAAATTCATATTGGTGTAATATCTACTGTATTCCAACTTATCTATGGTTCATACCACTTAATACTAGCCATAGATGCATCAAAATATGCCAACAAAACACAGAAAACAGAATCTGTCAAAAACAGAACAGTCTGTAGTAATATGTATCAAACGTATACTTTTGGAACTCCAACAATTCTAAAAAATTAGGAAGTCCTAAGTAATTTGTGTACCAATACAGATCAAAAAGAATAAGATCATAATCACGTTTCTGTGAATTAACAAAACTAATTTACTGGGTGAAAAAGTTTCTGATTCTCACAAGGATCAACACAACTATCACCGTAAGCTATCCTAAAGGTCTTACTTGGCACTTTATTGAAACAAAAGCTATAAAACATGATTATTACAGTAGAATAATCATGTGGACACACAAAAACAGTAAGGATAGATATTGGGTTGTCTCCCAACAAATGCTTTTCTTTAATGCCTTTCTAGCTAGGCATGATGATGACAATGATGCTCACCTAAAAGATAAGAATTGAAACATAATGGGAGCATCATGAAGCATATGACTAGCACATTTAAGTCTAACCGACTTCCTATGCATAGGGATTTTGTGAGAAAACAACTTATGAGAACAATAATCAACTAGCATAGGAAGGTAAAACAAGCATAGCTTCAAGATTTTCAACACATAGAGAGGAAACTTGACATTATTGCAATTCCTACAAGCATATATTCCTCCCTCATAATAATTTTCAGTAGCATCATGAATGAATTCAACAATATAACCAGCACCTAAAGCATTCTTTTCATGATCTATAAGCATAAAAAATTTACTACTCTCCACATAAGCAAAATTCTTCTCATTCGGAATTGTGGGAGTATCATAAGAGACTTGAACACTAAAAATTGTTTCCAGATTAAAAGAGTAATGTTCAGAAAAAGTGGAATCATAATCATGACAAGTTTATAAATATAATCATCACTACTTTTTATAGCATAAGTTTCATCACAATAATCATCATAAGTAGCAACTTCGTTCTCATCATAATCGATTGAAACCTCTTCCAAGGTAGTGGAATCATCACTAAATAAAGTTGACACTCTTCCAAATCCACTTTCATATTCATCACAATAAGATTCAACATCCTCCAAAATAGTGGGATCACTACTTCCTAAAGTTGACACTCTTCCAAACCCACTTTGATCAATATAATCATCATAGGTAAGAGGCATGCTATCATCATAACAACTTTGCATATCAAAACTTGGGAGGCAAAAACTATCATATTCATTAAATGTAGCATCCCCAAGCTTGGGACAAACATTAATTTCAGCAAATATATTCTCAAATATGTCATCCTCATCAAACATAGCTTCCCCAAGCTTGGTCCTTTTCATATCATAAGCATAATCACTCTCATCATTAATAGTATGGATAGCACCAATAGTATAGCAATTATCATAATCACAATGAGTAGTAGGAGCAACTTCATACGAGAGCGATACCTTTCTACCTTTGTTGATCCTTCTTTTCCTTTTCACATTATGTGTGGGTTCAACCTTCTTCTTTGAGCTCCTTATAGATGAGATTGGTTGAATAGAAAGCTCCTCCTCTTTACCTGATTCATCATAAGAAATAATAGGAGGAGATTGGGAAGTCTCTTCCCTTTCATTAGTATTCTCTTCATCTTCTAATTGCTTTCTTTTCTTTAGGTAATTGGCAATATAAGGATTTTCAACGCAATTCACCGCACAATACAAATAAATCTTCTCTAGATCAAAATCAAGAAATCTATCAAGATTAAATTTTGGAATACCCTCAGTTATACGTTTCATTTCTTCATACCCCAAAAGAAGACTAAGCTCTTTACGATGCCCAAGGGTAATCAAGCTATCACAATTTTTGGACATGATTCGATCATGAAACAGTTTGCATTGGAGATTTAAATGACCACATTCATTGCAAAGTTCACAAGGAGCACGAAAAATATTGAATCTTTCAGCACAATCATCAAGACTTTCTTGCAAACCTTTATTTTCTAAATACTTATGCCTCTTGCAATATCTATTTTCCCTATTTGGTGTGTACTTGCAAACCCAATCTACTCCACAAAAATCGACATGATTATAAGAGATATTTTCATCATAACTAGTGCAATCATCATTAGTACTACCTCTCTCTCAGTTTACAAGGCGTGCGCGTATCCCTAGGTCGTCAATTTGACCAACCTAATATAAGTAATATATTACAAAAAATATACCAATATAAACTTCAGATGTTCTATTTTCAAAAGATATAATTTTTGTGTTATATAGTTTATGTTAGGGTGATCAAATTGACAACCTAAGTATACGCGTAGGACTTGTAAACTGAGACGGAGGGAGTACTATGGATATTCAAAGAGTTCATACTAACAACATTGCAATCATGCTCATCATTCAAAGATTTAGTATCAAACATTCTATAGATTTATTCTTCTAGCACTTGAGCACAACTTTCCTTTTCATCAAACTCACGAAAGATATTAAAAAGAGGAGCGTATGAGACAAACTTAACTCCATTTTTTTGTTTGTTTTCTTTTATAAACTAAACTAGTGATAAAACAAGAAACAAAAAGATTCGATTGCAAGATCTAAAGATATACCTTCAAGAACTCACCTCCCCAGCAAAGGCGCCAGAAAAGAGCTTGATGTCTACTACACAACCTTCTTCTTGTAGACGTTGTTGGGCCTCCAAGTGCAGAGGTTTGTAGGACAGTAGCAAATTTCCCTCAAGTGGATGACCTAAGGTTTATCAATCTGTGGGAGGCATAGGATGAAGATGGTCTCTCTCAAACAACCCTGCACCAAATAACAAAGAGTCTCTTGTGTCCCCAACACACCCAATACAATGGTAAATTGTATAGGTGCACTAGTTCGGCGAAGAGATGGTGATACAAGTGCAATATGGATAGTAGATATAAGTTTTTGTAATTTTAAAATATAAAAACAGCAAGGTAACTAATGACAAAAGTGAGCACAAATGGTATTGCAATGCGTTGAAACAAGGCCTAGGGTTCATACTTTAACTAGTGAAAGTTATCTCAACAATAATAACATAGATAGATCATATAACAATCCCTCAACATGCAACAAAGAGTCACTCCAAAGCCACTAATAGCGGAGAACAAACGAAGAGATTATGGCAGGGTACGAAACCACCTCAAAGTTATTCTTTCGGATCGATCTATTCAAGAGTTTGTACTAGAATAACAACTTAAGACACAAATCAACCAAAACCCCAATGTCACCTAGATACTCCATTGTCACCTCAAGTATCCGTGTGCATGATTATACTTCAAAGAGTGCCCCAAAGTTTCTACCGGAGAGTCAAGACAAAAACGTGTGCCAACCCCTATGCATAGGTTCATGGGCGGAACCCGCAAGTTGATCAACAAAACATACATCAAGTGGATCACGTGAATATCCCATTGTCACCACAGATAAGCATGGCAAGACATACATAAAGTGTTCTCAAATCCTTAAAGACTCAATCCGACAAGATAACTTCAAGAGGAAAACTTAATTGCAAAGCTCGCGATACATCAAGAACGTGCCATAGAGAGAACATGAGAGAGAGAGAGAGATCAAACACATAGCTACTGGTACATACCCTCAGCCCCGAGGGTGAACTACTCCATCCTCGTCATGGAGAGCGCCGGGATGATGAAGATGGCAACCGGTGATGGGTTCCCCCCTCCGGCAGGGTGCCGGAATGGGCTCCCTAGAGGTTTTTGGTGGCTACAGAGGCTTGCGGCGGCGGAACTCCCGATCTATCTTCGTATTGATATTTTTAGGGTACGTGGACTTATATAGGCAAAAGAAGTCGGTCGGGGAGCCTCGAGGGGCCTAGGAGACAGGGGGCGCGCCTAGGGGGGATGGGCGCGCCCTCCTATCTCCTGGCTTCCTCGAACCTTCCCTGGCTTGAACTCCAAGTCTCCCGGATCATATCTTTTCCAAAAATCACGCTCCCGAAGGTTTCATTACATTTGGACTCCGTTTGATATTCCTTTTCTCCGAAATACTAAAACAGGCAATAAAACAACAATATGGGTTGGGCCTCCGGTTTATAGGTTAGTCCCAAAAGTAATATAAAATTGTATAATGAAGCCCGTAATCATTCAAAACAGATAATAAAATAGCATGAATGCTTCATAAATTATAGGTACGTTGGAGATGTATCAGTGCACTAGTCAGCTCAACTCACTAAGCAAGAAAGAACTCACAAGGATTTTGAGGGAATTAACTAAAGGATTTGCAATGAATTGGATGCAGAGAAATGCAAAACAGAAATAAAAGAGAATAAGTCTACGTGAAGTTTTTTTTTTCAAAGGGGAACAAATATGCATGAGACAAAATGCAATAAACGGAGAAACACTAGAGAGCTTCATCTAGAATAGGTCGGCGACAAAGTCTCCTATGTTAGAGTATATTGACTTAGGAGTCAAGTGAGGACACTTGATCATAGGTCATACTCATTGTTTAAGCTCAAAATGGGGTTGCCATTTTTCATTTAAGCATCTTGATGTATTCTCATCTTGTTGAGTTGCTTTGACCCATGACTTGGGGTAAAGCTTCTCTAAGATGGAATAACATACCTTGGGTGGTGGTGTTGAACTTGATCATGTAGTTGAACTTGTGTGGGATGCTCGTTGTTGATGTAATTCATTTGGAGCACCACTTGTAATTGGAGTTCATCTACCTACATGGATTAGATTTGCAAGGAAAAGCACTTGTGCATCCAAACTGACAATCATGAAATTTTTCTTAGGAATTTGTCAAAGGATATGTTTGAAGAGTTTCATGCTTCCTTGACTTCAACCATCGTAAAGTAGAGACTTGGTGATGTAGAGATTGCTCAAGATGTGAGAGAGTTGCAATCTCATAGATTTAGATCCATCCAAGTACCTACATGGGTTAGATAACATGCAAGGGTGCAAATGTATCCAAGACATATGATTATCATCATAAGAGAAGTATCAAGGATTAGTCATAGGCTCATGTCTTGCATGTATCCAAATGGAGTTCCTACTCCATGTTTGAGGCATAAATGATGTTCAATTCACCCCTTAGCCTGCAGAACACTTTCTCATCAAGTGGTTTAGTGAATATATCCGCCAATTGCTTGTCGGTGCGAACATGCTTAAGATTAATATCACCCTTAGCAACATGATCTCTAATAAAATGATGACGAACTTCAATGTGCTTAGTTTGAGAGTGTTGCACGGGATTGTGAGCAATCTTAATAGCACTTTCATTGTCACAAAGCAAAGGGACATGTTTCACATATATCCCATAATCTTTAAGAGTTTCGGTCATCCAAAGTAATTGAGCACAACATGAACCAGCAGCAATATATTCCGCTTCGGCGGTGGATAAGGATATCGAGTTTTGTTTCTTGGAGGACCAAGACACAAGAGATCTACTAAGAAATTGACAAGTACCCGGAGTGGACTTTCTATCAACCTTATCATCGGCATAGTCCGAGTCGAAATAGCCAACAAGATTGAAAGAAGCCCTCTCTGGATACCAAATGCCAAAGTTGGTGTATGAATTAAGTATCTCACTATCCGTTTCACGGCCTTAATATGACATTATTTAGGGGGCGCTTGATATCGTGCACACATGCACACACTTAGCATGATATCGGGATGAGAGGCACATAGATATGTTAATGAACCAATCATAGAGCGATAAACCTTTTGATCAACGGGTTCACCATCTTTGGTCAAGTCAAGATGTCCACTAGTAGGCATGGGTGTACTCATACCTTTGCATTCTTGCCTATTGAACTTCTTGAACAAGTCCTTGGTATACTTAGTTTGAGAGACAAAGGTGCCTTCCTTAGTTTGCTTGATTTGCAAACCAAGAAAGAACTTGAGTTCACTCATCATAGACATCTCAAACTTCTCCGACATAAGCTTCCCAAACTTCTTACTAAAATGAGGATTAGTTGATCCAAATATAATATCATCAACATAAATTTGGCACACAAATAATTCTCCATTAACCCTTTTAATGAGTAGAATCAATTTTTCCAATCTGAAAGCCTTTTTCTATAAGGAACTTGGTCAAGCATTTATACCATGCTCTAGGAGCTTGTTTAAGACCATAAAGAGCTTTGTGAAGCTTGTAAACATGATTGGGTTTCTTAGGATTAACAAAGCTAGGAGGTTGTTTAACATAAACTTCCTCCTCAATTTCACCATTTAGAAAAGCACTTTTCATGTCCATTTGGTATAAGGTGATATCATGGTGATTAGCATAGGCAAGTAAGATGCGAATGGACTCAAGTCTAGCAATAGGGGCATATGTCTCACCATAGTCCATACCTTCGACTTGAGTGTAGCCTTGGGCGACGAGACGTGCTTTGTTGCAAACTACTTGTCCATCTTCATCTTGCTTGTTGTGAAACACCCATTTGGTACCGATGATGTTGTGGTTGTTGTCGGGCTTCTCGACCAATGTCCACACTTGGTTTCTCTCAAAGTTGTGTAGTTCTTTGTGCATGGCGTTTATCCAATCTAGATCTTCTAATGCTTCTTCAACCTTCATAGGTTCAATGCTAGAGATGAATGAATAATGTTCACAAAAGTTATCCAAACGAGATTTAGAGCGAGTGATTCTCTCGGTTTGGATATCATTGTAGATTTGATCGATGGGATGGTCTCTAGCAACTCTTTCTCCAACTCGTGAGAGCTTTTGCTTTGATCGGGGTGGAACATCTTCTTCATCATCTCATTCTTCTTCTTGGCCTTCATCGTTGTTGACATTGTCATTCTTTCGTCGTGGTGGAGAAGGAGGTTGATGAGGTTCATCTTGGTGTACTTCCTCGTTTTCTTCATCTTGGTGTGTCCCACTTGTGGATGCCTCCGTATCAACTCTTGGTTCACCTTGTCGTGAGGTAGAGGCTTCCACTTGGACAGACGAGGTACTCTCATTCACCTCCATTGGACGAACCTTGCCAATAGACAAGTCTTGGATTGCTTCCGAAGGATCGTTATCTCCTACATCAATTGGCAATTGCTCTACTTGCGAGCCGTTAGATTCATCAAACTTCACATCTACCGTCTCTTTAACCTTTAGGGTGAAATTGTTGTAGACATGGTATGTGTGAGAGTTTGAGCCATAACCAATTAGGAATCCCTCATGAGATTTAGGAGCAAATTTAGAACGACGATGCTTTTCAAGAATGTAGCACTTTGAGCCGAATACTTGAAAGTATCCAACTTGGGGTTTGTTACTGGTGAGGAGCTCGTATGTCGTCTTGCCGAGTAGCTTGTGAGATACAAGCGATTTGTCGCATGACAAGCTGTCTCAACTGCTTCCGCCCAAAAGTGCTTCGGCGTATTGTACTCATCAAGCATCGTTCTTGCCATTTCGACGAGCGTCCGGTTCGTCTTCCTCTCAACAACTCCATTTTGTTGAGGTGTGTACATAGCCGAGAACTCATGTGAAATCCCTTCTTCATCAAGAAAGTTGTCCACATTTGCGTTCTTGAACTCCATTATGTTGTCGTTGCAAACCTTCTTGATCTTCACTTCAAATTGATTCTGGGCCTTCCTAGCAAAGTTTGAAGATCTTTTGGACCTGCGATCTATCATCAAGAAAGAACACCCACGTAAATCTTGAAAAATCATCAACTATAACTAGACCAAAAGAATTTCCACTGAGACTTTTGTAAGCGTTGGGACCGAAAAGATCCATGTGAAGTAGATCGAGCAGCCTCCTTGTGGTCATGATGTTCTTCACGGGATGCCTTCCTCCAACCTGTTTACCTGCTTGACAAGCGCTGTAAAGTCTACCCTTATCAAATATGACATCTTTGATACCAAGTATATGATCACCTTTAATAAGCTTGTCAAGGTTTCGCATGCCCACATGACCTAACCGTCTATGCCACAACCAACCTTTAGAGGATTTAGCAATTAAGAAAGTTCTAGGTTGAGCCTTTTTAGTGAAGTCAACAATGTATAGATCACCTTTGCGTATGCCGGTAAAGACAATTTTATGATTATCTCTACGAAACACTTGGCAATCTACTTCGGTAAATAGAACATTGAAGCCAAAGTTAGCTAGTCTAGAAACAAGCAGATTATAGCCAAGAGATTCAACGAGCATGACATTTTGTATGGATCTATCATGTGAGATGGCCACCTTACCGAGGACAACCACCTTACCCTTTGAGTTATCACCAAAAGTGACATACTTTCGAGGGTCGTCGTTTCCATAAGCTCACGAAATTATCTTTATCTCCTGTCATGTGATCAGTAGAACCCATTCCTTTCCTCCTGCCATGTATCCCCGAAGATTTGCCATAAGACAAAAGTGTCTCATTGCATCATGATAACCCACAAGTATAGGGGATCGCAACAGTTTTCGATGGTAGAGTATTCAACCCAAATTTATTGATTCGACACAAGGGGAGCCAAAGAATGTTCAAGTATTAGCAGTGGAGTTGTCAATTCAACCACACCTGGATAACTTAGTATCTGCAGCAAAGTATTTAGTAGCAAAGTAATATGGAAGTAACGGTAACAGTAGCAAAAGTAACAGTAGTAGTACGTTTTGTAGTAATTGTAACAGTAGAAACGGTAAAGTAAATAAGCAAAGCACAATATGTGAAAAGCTCGTAGGCATTGGATCAGTGATGGATAATTATGTTGGATGCGATTGCTCATGTAATAGTTATAACATAGGGTGACACAGAACTAGCTCTAGTTCATCAATGTAATGTAGGCATGTATTCTGAATATAGTCATACGTGCTTATGGAAAAGAACCTGCATCACATCTTTTGTCCTACCCTCCCGTGGCAGCGGGGTCCTAGTGGAAACTAAGGGATATTAAGGCCTCCTTTTAATAGAATACTGGACCAAAGCATTAGCACTTAGTGAATACATGAACTCCTCAAACTACGGTCATCACCGAGAAGTATCCCGATTATTGTCACTTCGGGGTTGTCGGATCATAACACATAATAGGTGACTATAGACATGCAAGATAGGATCAAGAACTCACATATATTCATGAAAACATAATAGGTCCAGATCTGAAATCATGGCACTCGGGCCCTAGTGACAAGCATTAAGCATAGCAAAGTCATAGCAACATCAATCTCAGAACATAGCGGATACTAGGGATCAAACCCTAACAAAACTAACTTGATTACATGGTAAATCTCATCCAACCCATCACCGTCCAGCAAGCCTACGATGGAGTTACTCCCGCACGACGGTGAGTGTCGGTGTCAAAACCGGCGGATCTCGGGTAGGGGGTCCCGAACTGTGCGTCTAGGCGGATGGTAACAGGAGACAAGGGACACGATGTTTTTTACCCAGGTTCGGGCCCTCTCGATGGAGGTAAAACCCTACTCCTGCTTGATTAATATTGATGATATGGGTAGTACAAGAGTAGATCTACCACGAGATCGGAGTGGCTAAACCCTAGAATCTAGCCTATGGTATGATTGTTGTTCGTCCTACGGACTAAAACTCTCCGGTTTATATAGACACCGGAGAGGGCTAGGGTTACACAGAGTCGGTTACAATGGGAGGAGATCTTCATATCGTATCGCCAAGCTTGCCATCCACGCCAAGGAAAGTCCCATCCGGACACGGGATAGAGTCTTCAATCTTGTATCTTCATAGTCCGGGAGTCCGACCAAAGGTCTTAGTCCGGCCATCCGGACACCCCCTAATCCAGGACTCCCTCAGTGAGCATCATGAAATTGGTGATGGAAGATGGTTAATGATGACGACGGCGATGAATCCCCCTCTCTGGAGCCCTGAACGGACTCCAGATCAGCCCTCCCGGGAGAGATTAGGGCTTGGCGGCAACTCTGTATCGTAAAATGTGATGAAACTTTCTCTCTGATTTTTTTCTCCATGAAAGAAAATATATGGAGTTGGAGTTGAGGTCGATGGATGTCCAGGGGGGCCACGAGGCAGGGGGTGTGCCCCCACCCTCGTGGACAGGGTGTGGGCCCCCTGACGCTAATTCGTTTGCTAGTATTTTTTATCAATTCTGAAAAGTTGCTCCGTGGATTTTCAGGTTATTCCGAGAACTTTTGTTTCTGCACAAAAATAACACCATGGCAGTTCTGCTGAAAACAGCGTCAGTCCAGGTTAGTTCCATTCAAATCATGCAAGTTAGAGTCCAAAACAAGGGCAAAAGTGTTTGGAAAAGTAGATACGACAGAGACGTATCACATCATCAAGATCAAAGTCACTATCATCATCCTCATCATAGTATCCATGTTCAACATCGTCATGTGGTGGATCAATTCCTTGAGAGGGTGATTCATTAGAATGAGTTTGGAAATGATCTTCTCATGAATTCTAATAGCTTCGGAAATAATGTTGCTAATAATTCCAACATCTCCTTTGGCACGCATAAGATTAGTAAGCTCAAATAGACAATCACCAAACTTAGGATCATTGGAATTCATCTTACTCAAGGCAATAGACTTATGGAGAATTTCATCTAGATTTTGCAAGGAATAATTTGGAAATTGTTCCTCAAGAAATTTCCATATAGTGTAGGCACACTTAAGGGTAGGCAAACAACCTATCAAGTTTCTAGGCAGACCTCTAGTGATAAGATCAACAGTTCTAAGATTGTGAATCATGTCAATTGACTCATCAAGGGTAGGATGCATATGATCAGCATGAGGTGCACTAGGGCTAGTAATGTACTTATTCAAATGATATTCATTGAAGATCACAAGCATATCATTTTCCACTCATGAAAATACTCTCCATCAAGTATATGCACTCTATGTCTAAGACTCCCCAAAGTAGAATCATCCATCTTCCTCCAATGGTGTTTAAACCAAAGCAATGGAGACCAAAGCTCTGATACCAATTGAAAGGATCGAGAAGAGGTGTCTAGAGGGGGGTGATTAGACACTCAACACACAAAGTTGGCAGTTTTTAAGTTTTTCAAGTTCAGGTGGAGTTTAAGCATAAGTTTAACCATTCACAATACAAATCAAGCAAGCATGCAAAGATTATATGAGCAGCGGAAAATAAAGCATGCAACTTGCAAGAATGTAAAGGGAAGGGTTTGGAGTGTGCAAACGCAATTGGAGACACGGATGTTTTTGCCGTGGTTCCGATAGGTGGTGCTATCGTACATCAAGGTTGATGAAGAGTTCAACCCACGAAGGGTAATGGCTGCGTGAGTCCACGGAGGGCTCCGCCCATGAAGGGTCCACGAAGAAGCAACCTTGTCTATCCCATCATGGCCATCGCCCACGAAGGACTTCCCTAACTAGGGTAGATCTTCACGAAGTAGGCGATCTCCTTGCCCTTACAAACTCCTTGGTTCAACTCCACAATCTTGTCGGAGGCTCCCAAGTGACACCTAACCAATCTAGGAGACACCACTCTCCAAAAGGTAATAGATGGTGTGTTGATGATGAACTCCTTGCTCTTGTGCTTCAAATGATAGTCTCCCCAACACTCAACTCACCCTCATAGGATTGGATTTGGTGGAAATATGATTTGAGTGGAAAGCAACTTGGGGAAGGCTAGAGATCAAGATTCATATGGTTGGATTGGAATATCTTGGTCTCAACACATGAGTAGGTGGCTCTCTCTCAGAAAATGGGTAATGAAAGTGTAGGCACGTTCTGATGGCTTCCCTCACCAATGAGGAGAGGGTGGAGGGGTATGTATAGCCTCCACACAAAATCTAACCGTTACACACAATATACTAAACTCGGTGGGACCGAATCAGAAAACTCGGTCAGACCGATTCAGTGCATGTGTGACCATTAGGCAATTTCGGTGGGACCGACATGTCATCATGGTGGGACCGATATTGTTAGGGTTAGGGCATAACGTAATCTCGGTTGGACTGATTACGCAAACTCGGTTGGACCAACTTTGGTAATAAGCTAACCAGAGAGTTGGTCAGGCTAACTCGGTGGGACAGATTCGCTCGTCTCGGTGGGACAGAAGCGTTACGAAAAAGAAACATAGAGTTTGCATTGCAGACTCGGTGGGATCGATCGCTCATCTGGTTAGACCGAAATGTTACAAAGGGAAACAGAGAGTTTGCAATCCCATCCCGGTGAGACCGAGATCCCTATCGGTGAGACCAAAAAGACTAGGGTTTTTGGTAGTGGCTATGTCAAATGAACTCGGTGGTGCCAGACGGATCAAATCGGTAGGGCCTAGTTTGACTTTTGGTTTGGGACATGTGTGGATATGAGAAAGTGGCAGAGGGCTTTGGAGCATATCACTAAGCATTTTGAGCAAGCAAGCCATTAAGCAACACCTCATCCCCTTTTAATAGAATTGGCTTTCCTATAGACTCAATGTGATCTTGGATCACTAAAATAGAAAATGTAGAGTCTTGAGCTTTGAGCTTGAGCCAATCCTTTGTCCTTAGCATCTTGAACGGGTTCCACATCCTTTTGTCCATGCACTCCACTGTTGGAGTTATGTGAAATATACTAGATGAAAGTATTAGTCCAACAAGAGATATGTTAACATTAATTACCACAATCACCCAGGGAGCACTTGTGCTTTCACGTACCCTCTATGGTTTCGGGCACTGGGAAGGAGACTCCATGTGTGATCGGGAGAATGTAGTATTGGAGCTGCGTCGTTCATGGCATCGAGGCATGGGAGGAAGAAGTGTTACCATCCATGGTGCCTCGGTGCTCGAGCGGCGATGGCATGCTGGATCTATGAGGGAGACGAGACGATGTGAGGAAGAGAGGGAGAGGGATGTGATGAAGAGGAGTGGAGGGACTCACCTGAGTCACCGGAGCAACGCCGGCGACGTGCTGGCCCAAACCATAGCTGCTGGGCAGGGTCGCGCTTGGCCGCTGGAGGATGCACGTGCCGGATCTGGCCCGATAGAAGGAAGGCGCATTGGGAGGGGGGCACGGTGGTGTGCTGGGCGCCGCCATAGGACACTAGAATCAGGCGGGATCGGGTGCCGTAGGTGGTGGCGGCGGCGAGGGGTGGTGTGGGGAAGAGAGAGAGACGAGCGAGACAGGAGCTCACGACGGGTGGGTGGGTGGAATTTCGTGTTCGCGGCCTGGGTTTTCTTGATTTATTATTCGCGGGCTATGAGATTGAAAACCAAACGAAATCGTTCACGGGCTTACACAAAACTCTGGGCACCAAAGTGTGAGTCTGAATTCACCTCACACTTGTCTAAAAAAAGACTTTACCTCACACTTTTTTTCTTTCTTATTATTTCTTTCTTTATTTTTTCCTCAAAAAACTACAATTCCGAACTATACTTCGAACAAAAAATACAACTTTTCCCAACACATCAAAAAGGAAAATAAACTTAATTCATGTCTCCATAAAAACACTTCCCTTCCCGGGCACGCATGGACGGCTCGCTCCGGGCCCGGGCCTAGCCCCTCATGCAAAAACCTTCAACGGACCATCTCTCCGGCTTACCTCGTAACCCTCCATGATGGCATGTGCAGCGTCCTTAACCATTGAATGGCGCCATGGACGATCGGGATTGGACCACTCGACCCTGCTACTATTACTTCAGTAGGCACTCGATGACGATCTGGGGTGGAAGCACATTGCTGCAATCAGTTACATGTTCGTGCCGTATGTCGTTCTCTCGACGGCGGCACACACAACGTTCCTCGCGATTAGACGTCCAACAAAAGGGGGCGCAGACTTCCATGACGCTACAAGTATCCTGAGCCATCAGAAGCCTGGCACCATGGCTCCTGCATCGGTGCCAGGGTCATCTTAGAATGGCAAACAATGTTACCAAAGAGAGTTTTCATTTTCTTTGCACGAAAAAGTCATTTTTTTATTTTTGGAATGCCTTTTTTGTGAAGAAACCTACCAAATTTTTGTTGCGGAATGACACCACTTCATTTTGGAAATATATTAGACCATATATTATGGTACAGTTGACAAATAGTTGCATGTCAAAAGCTTTCCATTCATCTTTCGTCAAATTGACAGATTTCTGTCGTTTCAGCAGGAACCGGGTCAAATTTGAACTACACGATGCTTCATAGTTTCTCATCTATTTTCTGTAAAAATATATTTTTAGGTACACAAGTATCTATTTCATCAGATATCCACCAAGATTTTCACAAGATTCCACCTCTAGCTAAGAACGGTCTTGCCCGCCGTTTTTTAAATCGACTTTAAAAATTCAAAAAAAAATCAAAAACCTTCGCCTCGTGTCATTATATGTGACATAGTTTTTAGGAAAAAAACAAACTTGGAATGCATAAGATATATAAAAAATGTTCTAAAAAATGAGCTGCCATGTATAAACAGTCATGGCTTTTAAGTCAAATGATCAATATTATGGCCACACTCATGGCATAGTTTGTCGAAGTGACCCAATATGGTGCACATTTTTGAATATTAGGATGGCAAACAATGTTGGTTTCGGGAGTTTTCATTTTCTTTGCAAAATTTTTTTTTCTATTTTTTGGAGTGCCAAAATAGTTTTTTTAAGAACATACCAAATATTTGTTGCAAAATGGCACCACTTCATTTAAAAAAAATATTAGACCATATTTTATGTATAATCAACCAAATATTTGTATTTCAAATGCTTTCGATCCACTTCTTATCAAAAAGATAATTTTATGTCAATTCAATAGGATCTGAGTCAAATTTGAACTACACCTGCTTTCATAGTTTGCTTTTTATTTTTTTCAAAAATCATTTTTAGGTACATGAGTAGTCATTTCATCAGGGATTCAACAAAATTTTCACAAGATTCCACCCCAAACTATGAACGGTCATGCCTGCTATTTTGAAAACGACATAAGACATTACAAATAGAAAATCTTCAACATTGCATCATTATATGTGACCTTCCAGGAAACATAACAATCTTGGAATACTGAAAATATCTAAAAAAAGTGCTCTCAGAAATAAACATTCGTCGAACTCATCAACATTTTTGGAATCAGTGAACTTTTTTTGAAGCGATATTTTTTTCTAGAATTTGGGACCAATTTTCGAAATTTGTGAACAATTCGAATTTTATGAACCTATCTTCGAAATTCATGATTTTTTCAATTCACGAACAATTTGTTTGAATTGATGAACATTTTTTGAATATGTGAACTATTTTAAAAATCACAAACAAATTTTTATTTCCCAAATTGTTTTCTCAAATTGTAAAGATTTGTTTAATAAGCGATTTTTTGTCAAAATCATGAACATTTTTCAAAATCATGAACATTTTTTGAATCCGGCAAAAATTATGATTTGTCAAATGAAATCATGAAAGATTTGTTTAATAAGCGATTTGTTGTCAAAATCATGAACATATTTTAATATGCGAATATATTTTTCAAAATCATGAATATTTTTTAATCATGAACGTTTTTTACTCCAATTCTTTTTTATTTCTCAAACGAAATCATGAATATTTTTTGAATTGGAATTTGTATATTTAGAACTTTTTGAAATCCATAATTATTTTAAACAAGAAAAAAACGAAAACGGAAAAAAGGGTTGTCCAATCTGGCATGGGCCAGCTGAAAAGGCCGCGCTGGGAAAGGAGGTCGCTTAGCCTTCTCCCGCCGAGGCCAAGCCCACGCGGCTGCTCGCCTTAAAGAGGACAGACGCGTGCAAGTATAGAAAGTTAATGTTGGTGTGGTGGTTTGACTAGCTTGTGACGAGCGAGGAATCTTTGGTTCGAGTCCCATGCCATGTGATTTTTGCTGTTTCTTTTTCGCTGCTTTAATTTGTCATTCCATTTGTTTTTTGCTGTTTCTTTTTCGCTGCTTTAATCTGTCATTCCATTTGTTTTTTGCAGTTTCTTTTTCGCTGCTTTAATCTGTCATTGCCTACATGTCAGATCGGTGAGTCCAGTAGGTGTGGCAGGTCTCACATGATAGGTTGTTGGGATGGGTCCCACATGTCATTCGCACTATGTTGGTTGATTCCGCGTTTTAATGGTACGCCTCACTTGTCAGTTTAGTGAACAAGTTAACACATGAGCGGTCAAACCAACCGGTAGAAGTGACACATAAGCCAAAATATAATGACACGTAAGCGAATTTGATGACGTGGTTGCCCAGTCTCTTTTTTGCTTCTTTAATCGTTATTTGGTGCGTGGATCGGTTCGTGTGGCAGGTCCCACATGACAGGTTGTTCGGATGGGTCCCACATGTCATTCGCACTATGTTAGTTGACCCCGCGTGTCAATGGTAGGCCTCACTTGTCAGTTTAGTCAACCAGTCAACACGTGAGTGGTCAAACCAACCGGCAGAAGTGACAGATAAGCCAAAATGTAACGACACGTAAGCGAAATTGATGATGTGGTTATCCAGTCATATCAATGTATCCATGTTTACAAACGTTATGACCATCTAGATTGGTCTTAATCAGCTAAAATAATGTTGCGGGCCACTACTATTTGCTTTATGACCATTTCGTGAAAAATAATTATGACCTTTTTGACTAAAATAGTCGTTATGTTTAGGGTTTGGACCCTCTCAAACAAATTAAGACCAATTGGTTCGAAATGGTCATAGATTTATGAATTTTTTTCCACGGTTATTGAAAAAGGTCACAATTAAGCATATTTCTTGTAGTGTATGGATCACATACAGATGTATACAGATACATTTTAGAGTGTTGATTCCCTCATTTTGCTCCATATGTAGTCTATGGTGGAATCTATACAAAGACTTGTAATTAGGAACGAGAGAGTACTTTTAAAGAAGAACAAAAGTGGAACATACTAAAGAAGAGCAAGCAGATTTTGGATAATAAAATGTTTGTTGCGTAGTGCCCACACGATAAACCAGGGCCCATTAAGAATGCAACTCCCCGTTGTCTCTCTATATGTGTTGCACGTGCTTTTCGAAGGTAAAGTAGGAACATTAGCTGACCAATTGAACGTTATTTGTTTTAGTAATATCAACATCATATGCGATTCGTATTTGAGCAACAGTTTGGAATTATGAGTGGCACGTTGTTTAGCTTGATGGATTGAGGAGCAGTTCTAAGCAACTACGATGATGGTACTGAATATAAAGGAATGTATGCATGCAAGTCGCATGACTTCCGTCATTTGGGTCAGTCGACCATTTCGGGTGGTTGGATGAAGATCCTACGTCTCCTAACCCTTCTTCTTCCCCGTCTATGATTCTTCCACTACAGAACACCGCACGGGCCGCCGGCCGAACCACCAGCCCTCCCCCCTCCCCCCCCCCCCCCCCGCCCACCCCTGAACCGCCCCCACCGCCACCCCACCCCCGCCCCCACCCGCGTCGAGTTTTCTTCGTTCAGCGAGGGCCCACCACCGCCAGGCCACCACCCCCCACAACCACCGTCCCCACCGGAGCCCATTCCTTCCCTCTGGCGAACTCCGGTGAGCTCTCAAAAATTGACTAACCCAATTTTGAAATTTAGTCTATTGTTATTTAACTAGTGTGGAATATAAAAGGGGAAAACCATAAGCATTGCGAGTATAGTGTTGAGCGTGCCATGGCAGATCTGAAGGTGCAAACTGGACAAAGGCAACTTCGCAACCGAATGTTTGCTTTCAACTAACAAGTAATATTCTAAGTGATGGACAAGAAATCACAGTAAAGCAGTGGCGATCTATTTTCTTACTAACATAAATAACCAGATACGAAAGAGTATGGCCTATGGTGTTGTGCCGTGTAAGCATCTGCTGAGGCGTTGAGGGTGCTACGGTAGCGATGGATGTCAGTAGCGTGGAAGCAGATCTAGGAGGGCAGATGGTGGCGGTGAGGGAAATATCCCGGCGCAGTGGACGGGACGGTCGTACGAGCGGCCTCAGCAAGGAGGACGACGGCGCAGATGAAGCGAGAGGGCACGAATCAAGGATCCTGGTCCGAAGCCGTGGATGAGAGAGGTCGATCCGTTGTAATGGACGACGTTGTCGGGGTATCAGCTCCGGCATCGTGGAGGAGAACGGCGGAGGATGGGGTGGTGGACGTAGGAGACTGCGGTAGAAAGGGTGTTTTGGCGCCCACGGGGTACGAATGGGGAAATGGAGGAAGAGAGGAAGGGGGGAACCATGTCTTCAGGGCTCGCTTGCCTCAAATGCGAGGAAATTTACAAACTTAGCCCCCGTTCAAAATTTCCTACATCATAGCAATAATAGTCAGTTGGGGATAGGATGGTATTCTCACATACACCGAATATTTGCCGATAGAGATTTCGGCCGACGAGAGTTTGTTTTGGCGCCCATCGTGTATGAATCGGTGAGGGAGGTCCGAGGCGATTTCGGCCGAGGAGAAACTGTGTTTTGGCGCCCACCGTGTATGAATCCAGGGAGGTGATAGGCGGAGGCGGTTATGTCACGTTTGGGTGAAATTACAAGCCTACCCCTATCGAAACCTATAGAAATCGAGCCGATAGGCTTTGCGTGTCAGGGATAGGCAGTAATTTCTATCTCGTAGATTTTGGTTTCGGGTGGTTACTGCGACTTTCCCCACTTCGTTCAAATTTTTGCAGAGAAAGGGTGCACGTTTACTGTGCCAACTCAACTCGAAGCCAGTTTGTATTTTTTTCGGGCAGGATCCATTTTGTATTCGAATACAAATCTGTATACATCATTTCTTTATATATGCTTTCAAAAGCACAACATCCTTTATAAATAAATATTGTTTACAAATGACGTGATCTCAGATTAATAAGGCTGGATCCATCTTAATTTGGATTTTCAAATATTTGAAACCACTTTATGTTGAAATCCAATGTATGCATTCCTCGCTAACTGTCTCCAATTAATGGGTATTTCATGCAGTTCTATTTTTTTACTTCTCAAACATGTAAACCATGCATTGTCTCTAATTAAAGAATCTATGGATCACTAATATTGATAAACTATATAACATTACATGTGTCCCCAAATTCAAATGAATATGCATGTTTGATAAACAAATTTTTGTTATGATATTATCGATGTTGTGGTCTCTAGTTTAAATATTTGAATCCCCTTTAATCCAGATATTCGTATCATATAGCTATCACTCATGCTTATATATCTCTCTAGACCTATACGCCTTCATCGTCTCTCGGGTATCTCTCATGCTACTTGTATGTCGACATTGATCTTTTATCTATGTAACACACTGACGGTACTCTCTCCCTCGACCTTCACTCTATCTATCTCTAAGTATATACCTTGCTCTCTGATATGTGTCTCTAACTATGGTTCTCCCTGTGAAATCTCTTTCTCTCACACAAACACAAACTTCGTCTCCCGGGGTTTCATTTCTCTCTACTATTCCCGTGTGTGCAACTCGCACACCCCCTCTCACACAGAGATGTCTTGCGCTCCTTAGGTATGAGAAGGTACGACTCTGCTTCCTCTTAATTATCTCTTTCTCACACACAAATACAAACTTTGTCTCCCAGGGTCTCATATCTCTCCACATTCTCTTGTATGTCGCTCACACACTCTCTCTCTCCCTACAGATATTTCGTGTCCCCTGATATATCTCTCTAGCTATCACTCTGACGAGATCTCATTTCTCTCTCATATTTGTTTGTATGTGACTCACATGCACCCTCTCTCTATCTCTCTCACACCCACACACATAACTCAGCCTTCTGATCCACTCGACTCTTATCTCTAACACACACTAGCTAGTATCTTTATCTTTCTATTTATCTGTTTCTCCATCAACCTTCTTTTCTCGCCCTCACTCTTGCTTCCTATCATGCACATATATATGTTTCTCTCTACATGCAGTCATGCGCCCTCTTTTTATCTTTCTCTCACACACACATAACTTCACCCTCTGAACCACTCGGCGGTCATCTCTAACACACAAACTAGCCAATGTCCCTCTAGCTAGGATCTCTATCTCTCTATCTATTTGTAGTTTCTCTGTCAACATTTCTTTCTCGCACGCACTCTTGCTTCCTATCACGCGCGCTATGTCTGTCTATCCATACATGCGTCTATAGGTAGATCTCTTTTGCACTATCCTTTTGTCTCGCTCCCTCTGCTCACCATAGATGCATGCTCCGATCTAGCCCACGCCACTATCTCTTAAATACAAAAACACAAGCTCAATTATTGGTCCTTCTTCCCTCCACTCTCACATGCATGCATATTGTCATACCAATCCGTCTCTCTCGTGTCTTTGATCTTATGACTTATGTCTTATTTTATTTATCTCGATCATGCACGCGCGCACACACACACACACACATCCCACATATACATGTATACCTCTCACACATGCACGTTTAAGGTCTCCTATGTCTCAATACGTAGTTAATTACCCTCGGCCCTAACCCCACATCGAATCGTTCTCTTCTTGTGTGTAGCGACCAGACCTCAAACAGTCTGATCTCTGTGCATCAGTGTCATCCCTGGATCGGTAATGCTGACACGCACAGTACTTGAAGGATTTATAACAGAGTAGCAATCACACACTTATTACATCGTATGTCTCCAAAGAGAAACTTATTACAATAAATATGGCTTAGGGCCATCTAATAACGATAACAGCGGAAGGCTTGGAAGATAAGTGAGTCCATCAACTCCAACGGCATCACTGAATATAGAACCACGATCCTAAAGCATCTTACTCATCGTCTGAAAAGTCTGCAACACGAACATTGCAGCCCGAAACGGGTCAGCACATGGAATATGCTGGCAAAGTAACACATAGGTAAAAATGAAAGAGTAAAGCTATACTACATGCAGATATGGCTTGGTGGATAGCTCTATGGTTATAGTTTTTGCGTAAAGCCAATTTTTCCCTACTACAAAGGAAGAAATTATTTAACTATCATGGTGGTTGCTAAACATTGAGAATGGTTGACAGCATCCTCAATCCCAATTAAGCATCATTATTAAACAAACCCAACAATATTAATTAAAGTAACATGATGAGATTCACATGATAATCCAGGTACTAGATACTCAAGATGTCCATAACCAGGGACACGGCTAATCATGATTAGTTTATACACTCTGCAGAGGTTTGCACACTTTTCCCCACATGACTCGATCTCCTCCGTTGGTTTTCTCGCACTTCATGGTGTTTGAGAAACGAATGACCGAGACATAGTCTTTCAGAAGCGCGAGCACCTTACGATGGGTAGACCGGTACACCTACTTTCCCCTACATCTGCTAGTCTACCACTATAAGAGTTCGCATGACTTAGTCGACTATGCTAGAGCCCATAATAGCATGTGGCTGCACACGGAAGTTTCTAGCATGAATAATCTTATGATCCCTTTGAGTCTGGGTGGCGGTCCATAAAAAAACAGGCAATCCTGGTCTACCCAGGTGCCTAGACAGGCAATCCTGGAATAACCAGGTACCTCAATCCACCCAGATGTGTATTAATGTTGCCACCTTAAATAAACCTTTAATTAACAATCTCACATCTGTCATGGAAAAATCACTCACCCAATCCACGTCTACTAGCATAGCATGGCATAATAAGCAAATGTAGAAGTAACTCCCAAGGGTTTGATAATAATACAGGTAATAGGTACTACCTCATCTACTTCCCAAAACCCCACAATTTAATTAGATCCTATTCATGCAATGTTTGAGGATTGATCTAATGCATAAAAACTGGGTAGTAAAGAGGTATGATCAAAGTGTTACTTGCCTTGCTGATGATCCGCGTAACCTAGGGATTCGAAGTAGCAAGCGGCGCAATCCGGGTACTCTAATGCAAGCAAACAAACAAACAAGCACACAATAAGTACTCATCTAATGCATGGGCAAAACTCAAATAAGAGGTCTAACCAGAAAGTTCAACTTAAGAACTCCGGTTTGCAAAAAGAAACAAATCGAACGAAGAAACAAAACTCAAACGGCGAAAGAAACAAGCTTCGTTTACTAATCTGGACTTAAGTCAAATTTTAGAGAAGCAAAAACTAGTTTGAGAAGATTATTCGGAAAGAGGGTTTCGAGACGAAACTCTAGGCGCTTGAATCGCCTGATTCCGATAAACGAGCAAAATTTATACTAAAACAAAAATTGGATCAGAAATCACGATCAGAAAAATTGCGGAATAAATCCGAGAAAAAGAAAAACGACGAACAGATTAACGAACAAACGTTCGTTATCTGGATCTAAACGACGAATGCGTTCGTTAGAATGAACGAACGAGTGAACGCTCACTAATTAACCTAAACCAAAAAAACCGATCTAATAAAAAAACGGAAACTAAAAAAACCGACGAAAAACAGACGGAAAAACCGAGCGGTTTTCAAAAAGAAAACGGCGGCGCGGAAAATGGGGCACCTCGGGCGGCGGGTCGACGACGGTGGCGGGCGGCAGCTCCGGCGAGGCGGCGGCGTCGGGCGGTGGGCGACGGCGGCGGCGCAGGCGGTGCGGGCGGTGGGCGGCTAGGTTTAGGGTTCGGGGGCGTGGGTGGGCTGGAAGCGGCGCTGTTGGGCTGGGGCGGCTCGGGCGGGCGCTATTTAAAGGCTGCCCCAGGCGGAGTCCCGCTCGGGTACGGCCCGGAGTTGGTTCCATGTTTTAAAAAAAATATCGCGTAGAAAAACTAACGTAAGAAATACCAAACGGACTCCAAAAATTCCGAAATAAATTTTCCCCGGCTTCTAAAATCAAGCCGGTTTAGATGAACATTTATTTGGGCCTAAATGCAATTTTGGAAAACACGCATTTTTCCTAAATTCGAATAAAATAGCTAGAAAATCCAAAATAAAATCATATTTGATTTTTTTATTAAATCCTCAATATTTCTTTATTTTGGGAAAGTCACTTTATTCCCTCTCTCATACTTATATAATTGAAATAAATGAAGATAAAATAAATTAAATCAAATGATCCTACTTCCAAAATTTGAGAAAACTCAAATATGAAAATATCGAAATCCCCAACTCTCTCCGTGGGTCCTTGAGTTGCGTAGAATTTCTATGACCGAAACAAAATGCATTAAATATGATATGCAATAATGATCTATTTGTATAACATTCGAAATTGAAAATTTGGGATGTTACAAACCTACCCCCCTTAAGATGAATCTCGCCCTCGAGATTTGGCTTGGCTAGAGAATAGGTGAGGGTGGTCCTTCAGCAAATCTTCCTCTCGCTCCCAGGTGGCTTCATCCTCTGTGTGCTGGCTCCACTGAACTTTGCAAAACTTGATAACTTTCTTGCGGGTGACTCGGCTGGCATACTCAAGAATCTTGACTGGTTTCTCCTCATAAGTCAAATCACTGTCCAACTGGATCGCCTCTAGGGGCACTGTATCTCTCAGTGGTATATCAGCCATCTCTGCGTGGCACCTCTTCAACTGGGAAACGTGAAACACGTCGTGAACTCCTGACAATTCCTCAGGCTCCAACTTGTAGGCAACCTCTCCCATATGTTCCAAAACTTTGTATGGTCCCACAAAACGCGGAGCTAACTTCCCTTTAACACCAGAACGCTTAACTCCTCGAAGTGGAGATACCCAAAGGTAAACTCTATCCCCAACTTCGTAAACTATCTCCCTGCGTTTTGCATCAGCATATCTTTTCTGCCTGGACTGGGCTACCTTGAGCCTGTCACGAATCAACTTCACTTTCCATTCAGACTCCTTAATCAAATCTGGTCCAAACAACTGACAGTATCCAACTTCGTCCCAAGACAATAGGGTTTTGCACCTCCTTCCGTATAAGGCTTCGAAAGGGGCCATCTTCAAATTGGATTGATAACTGTTGTGGTAACAGAACTCTGCATATGGCAAATTGTCATCCCAACTAGATCCATAATCTAGCGCACAAGCTCTCAGCATGTCCTCTAAAATCTGATTGACTCTTTCGGTCTGTCCATCTGTCTGCGGATGAAAAGCGGTACTGAACTCTAGCCTGGTACCCAAGGTTTCGTGCAACTGATTCCAGAACTTTGAGCTGAATTGGGTTCCTCTATCTGATACAATGCTCCTTGGAACTCCATGCAGACATACGATCCTAGTCATGTAAATCTTGGCCAATTTGGCACTGGTGTAAGTAGTCTTCACTGGGATGAAATGAGCTACCTTCGTCAAACGATCGACTACCACCCAAATCGAGTCATAGCCTGAACGAGTCTTGGGCAATCCTGTCATAAAATCCATGCCTAGCTTATCCCACATCCATTCGGATATCGGCAATGGTTGGAACAATCCTGCTGGCTTCTGATGCTCTGCCTTTACCCTCTGACATACATCACAAACTGCTACATACTCGCAATGTCCTTCTTCATTCCGGTCCACTAGAAAGTCTCCTTCAAATCCAAGTACATCTTGGTATTCCCTGGGTCAATTGAATACGGCGAATCATGGGCCTCTTGCAAAATCAACTTCCTGATCTCAGTGTCATTGGGTACATAAACGTGGTCCTCAAACCAGAGGGTATCGTGCTCATCCTCAAGAAATCCCTTGGCTTTGCCCTTGTTCAACCTCTCCTTTATCTCTGCAATCTCCTTATCGGTCTTTTGAGCTTCTCTGATCTTATCCATCAAAGTCAACTGAATTTCCAATGTTACTATATAGCCTCTCGGAACTATCTCCAAACATAGCTCGCAAAAGTCCTCGGCTAACTCCTTTAGCAGTCCTGCGGTCATGAGTGTATTAACATGGCTCTTACGGCTCAACGCGTCGGCTACTACGTTAGCCTTTCCGGGGTGATACTGCAATCTCATATCATAATCCTTGATGAGTTCCAACCATCTCCTTTGCCTGAGGTTTAACTCTTTTTGCGTGAAGATGTACTTCAAACTCTTGTGATCCATGTACACCTCACAATGATTTCCGATAAGAAAATGTCTCCACGTCTTCAATGCATGCACTACGGCTGCTAACTCCAAATGATGTGTGACATAATTCAATTCATGAGGTTTAAGCTGTCGTGACACATACGAAACAACTCTTCCTTCCTGCATAAGTACTGCTCCAAGTCCTCGACGTGAAGCATCGCAATACACCTCATAATCCTTAGTCTGATCTGGCAGAATCAACACTGGTGAGGTAACTAGACGTTTCTTCAATTCCTGGAAACTAACCTCACATTCCTCAGTCCAATTGAACTTGGTATCCTTCTTCAACAACTCCGTCATGGGCTTTGCAATCCCTGAAAAATTCTCAATGAATCTCCGGTAGTATCCTACCAGTCCAAGAAAACTTCTGATCTCCCCAACTGTCGTTGGTGCTTCCCAATTAGTCACGGTGACAACCTTGGTGGGGTCTACTGCTATACCCTCTCCGGATATAACATGTCCGAGGAATCCAACTTCCTTCAACCAGAACTCACATTTGCTAAACTTGGCATATAACTGGTGTTCTCTGAGCTTCTCCAATACCAAACGCAAGTGCTCCTTATGCTCCTCTTCGTTCTTCGAGTAGACCAAGATGTCATCAATGAACACCACGACGAACTTATCCAGAAACTCCATAAATACTTTGTTCATCATGTTCATGAAATATGCAGATGCGTTAGTCAGACCAAATGACATAACAGTATACTCGTACAGCCCATACCTAGTGGTAAAAGCTGTCTTGGGTATATCCTGTTCTCAAATCTTCAACTGATGGTATCCTAATCGCAAATCGATCTTGGAAAACACCTTTGCTCCTTCTAGTCGGTCAAACAGATCATTGATCATTGGCAGTGGGTACTTATTCTTGATGGTTACCGCATTTAATCCTCGATAATCAACAACCATCCTTAACGATCCATCCTTCTTCTCCACTAGAAGTACTGGTGATCCCCAAGGTGAAGAACTTGGGCGAATGTATCCTTTATCCAGTAACTCCTTAATATGACTTTTAATCTCCTCCAAATCTTTTGCAGGCATCCTGTATGGTCTCTTGGATATTGGCCTTGTGCCTGGCAAAAGCTCGATCAAAAACTCAATGTCTCTGTCTGGTGGCATGCCTGGCAACTCCTCTGGAAATACATCCGGAAAATCCTTCACTACTAGTACTTCCTCCTGCACAACTCCTGATAAGGAATTTACGTGCATCCTCCTCGGCTCATGCCTTGATACATACCTTATCCTTTTCCCTTCTGGGGTAGTAAGCAGAATTGACTTACTGGCGCAATCAATGTTTCCTCCATACATTGATAGCCAATCCATACCCAGGATCACATCCAAACCTTGGGGTTCCAAAATGATTAAATCCGGGGGGAAAACATGCTTGCCTATACCCAACGGAACTTGAAAACATCCTCGACTAGCCATATACTCTGCTCCTGGTGAGGTTACTAGCATGGGTGTTTTTAGAACCCTAGTGGGAAGTCTATACTTATCCACAAATCCCCTTGATATGTATGAATGTGATGCACTAGTATCAAAAAGAAGGAGTGCAGTAAATGACTTAACCAAAAACTTACCTATTACTGCATCTGGCTGAGCTTCAACCTCCTCCATGCTAACGTGGTTCACTTGTCCTTTGTTGAAAGGGTTCGGCTTCTTCCTGGAGCTTCCATTGCCATTCCCAGTCTGGCCTTCAGAACATTCATTGGCGTAATGTCCGGTCTTCTAGCACTTAAAACAAGTGACTTGACTCAGATCTTTCTTGGCTGGTGTTGAGGGGTTGGTACGGTTCTGGCTACTACTTCCTCCATTCCCGGTACCATTTTTGGGTCCATTGTGATTGTGCGAGCTACCTCCTCCATGGTTATGCTGAAACTGTCCTCCTGACTTCGGAGTAAAACGGGGCTTCTGCTGAGCTCCAGAATTGTACTTCCCGTGTCCATATATCCTCTTGCGGTTTTCAATCTGCTGCTGCTTCCCTTCAATCATGAGAGCACGATCTACCAACTCCTGGTAGTTGTTGAAACTTGCTACCATCAACTGCATGCTCAGCTCATCATTCAGCCCTTCCAGAAACTTCTCTTGCTTAGCTGCATCCGTAGCGACGTCATCTGGGGCATAACGTGCTAGCTTACTGAAATCATCCACATACTGGCCAACTGATCTTCCTCCCTGGCGCTAGTTGCGAAACTCACGCTTCTTCATGGCCATAGGTCCTGCTGAAACATGGGTAGTACGAAAAGCCTGCTGAAACTGATCCCATGTGACAGTGTCTGCTGGATAAGTGGCTGTGAAATTCTCCCACCATGATGATGTGGGTCCCTCAAGCTGATGTGCGGAAAATCGCACCTTCTCCGCATCTGTGCATCCTGCAGTGATCATCTCCCTGGTTGTCTTGCGAAGCCAATCATCTGCAACAATCGGCTCGGTGCTACTAGAGAACACCGGCGGATTTAGTCTAAGAAAACGGGTTAAGTGATCAACAGGTGGTGGTGGTGGATTGTTGTTGTTGTTGTTCCCCTGATTCTGATTCTGGACTAGTATCTGCATCAATGCATTCTGCTGCTGGATCAACTGGGTGAGTTCTGGTGGGAAAGCAAATTCGTTGTCACGTCTCGGAGGCATCTGAGGGTTTAGAAAAGACGAGAATACAGAATAGAATGAGGTCTAGAGGGAAAACACTACCCGTATGCACATGAGGCAAATTGCAATCAAAACACTTCATTCAAACAAGCAAGGGCAAACAACGGTCTATCTATCGGTACAAAGTGCTCAGACTATAATAGATACATGGAGGGAAATTCTACTACTTTATGGTGGTCTACTAGAAAAACTGCTCCGATGAAGACTCCATGATATCTGCTCCAGCTTCATCAACAAAGTCATCATCACTATCATCCTGGTCCGAGTCGGTATCGTCGATGATGATGTAATTCTCGGGGCAAGTGCGATCTTCGTCTTCTCCAGTTACTGGAAATCCCATGAACATTCTTAGCTTCTTCTTTAGATCATCATTCTTCTCGACTAGAGTTGATATTTCCTCCTCATATCCATCGCGTGTAGACTTGAGTTCTTCCTCCACTTCCGTGATCTTGGTCATGGCTTTCTTCAAATCCATCATACCTGCACACATCTAGTTCTCCTGGTGTCGAATGTGTTGGTTTAACTCCTGGATGAAAGCTGCAACTGATCTGTCTTTCCTGGTGTTGACCATCTCCCATTGCTCATCTCGACGCCCACAAATCTGGTAGGTAGTATCCTTAAGCTCCTTGTGATAAACTTCTCCAATGCGTCCCATGGTGATGTGGGCTGCCATGCTCTTCCCTAAACTCCAGGTTGGTGCATCAAAGGAAAACTCTATAGGCTCAGTGACTGGCATGAACGTCCTTTGTGCAACTTGAATTTGAATCATCCAGCGCTCCTCTTCAGGTAGGGTGGCGTTGTAGGTTCCGGTGAAGCTTGGTATTCCGATTCTTCAAGTACTTCGTTACTTCCTTCAGGTGTCGTCCAAAGGGTGTATCTTCATCCGGTTGCATGAACTTGTTCCTTGCATCCGCCATCCTAGAAGAATAGAAGAGATGAGGAGTTAGAATGAGAAGAGAGAGTAGTGATCTATGGTCTTTGCTTAGTGGTCGTGTCCTACAGTCAGCGTGTGTTCTGATACCATCTTGTAGCGACCAGACCTCAAACAGTCCGATCTCTGTGCATCAGTGTCATCCCTGGATCGGTAATGCTGACACGCACAGTACTTGAAGGATTTATAACAGAGTAGCAATCACACACTTATTACATCGAATGTCTCCAAAGAGAAACTTATTACAATAAATATGGCTTAGGGCCATCTAATAACGATAACAGCGGAAGACTTGGAAGATAAGTGAGTCCATCAACTCCAACGGCATCACTGAGTATAGAACCACGATCCTAAAGCATCTTACTCGTCCTCTGAAAAGTCTGCAACACGAACGTTGCAGCCCGAAACGGGTCAGCACATGGAATATACTGGCAAAGTAACACATAGGGAAAAATGAAAGAGTATAGCTATACTACATGCATATATGGCTTGGTGGATAGCTCTATGGTTACAGTTTTTGCGTAAAGCCAATTTTTCCCTACTACAAAGGAATAAATTATTTAACTATCATGGTGGTTGTTAAACATTGAGAATGGTTGACAGCATCCTCAATCCCAATTAAGCATCATAATTAAACAAACCCAACAATATTAATTAAAGTAACATAATGAGATTCACATGATAATCCAGGTACTAGATACTCAAGATGTCCATAACCGGGGACACGGCTAATCATGATTAGTTTATACACTCTGCAGAGGTTTGCGCACTTTTCCCCACATGACTCGATCTCCTCCGTTGGTTTTCTCGCACTTCATGGTGTTTGAGAAACGAATGACCAAGACATAGTCTTTCAGAAGCGCTAGCACCTTACGATGGGTAGACCGGTACACCTACTTTCCCCTACATCTGCTAGTCTACCACTGTAAGAGTTCGCACGACTTAGTGAACTATGCTAGAGCCCATAATAGCATGTGGCTGCACACGGAAGTTTATAGAATGAATAATCTTATGATCCCTTTGAGCCTGGGTGGTGGTCCATAAAAAACAGGCAATCCTGGTCTACCCAGGTGCCTAGACAAGCAATCCTAGAATAACCAGGTACCTCAATCCACCCAGATGTGTATTAATGTTGCCACCTTAAATAAACCATTAATTAACAATCTCACATCTGTCCTGGAAAAATCACTCACCCAATCCACGTCTACTAGCATAGCATGGCATAATAAGAAAACGTAAAAGTAACTCCCAAGGGTTTGATAATAAAACAGGTAATAGGTACTACCTCATCTACTTCCCAAAACCCCACAATTTAATTAGATCCTATTCATGCAATGTTTGAGGATTGATCTAATGCATAAAAACTGGGTAGTAAAGAGGTATGATCAAAGTGTTACTTGCCTTGCTGATGATCCGCGTAACCTAGGGATTCGAAGTAGCAAGCGGCGCAATTCGGGTACTCTAATGCAAGCAAACAAACAAACAAGCATACAATAAGTACTCATCTAATGCACAGGTAAAACTCAAATAAGAGGTCTAACCAGAAAGTTCAACTTAAGAACTCCGGTTTGCAAAAAGAAACAAATCGAACGAAGAAACAAAACTCAAACGGCGAAAGAAACAAGCTTCGTTTACTTATCTAGACTTAAGTCAAGTTTTACAGAAGCAAAAACTGCTTTGAGTAGATTATTCGAAAAGAGGGTTTTGAGATGAAACTCTAGGCGCTTGAATCGCCTGATTCCGATAAACGACCGAAAAGTTATACTAAAACAAAAATCGGATCAGAAATCGCGATCAGAAAAATCACGGAATAAATCCAAGAAAAAGAAAAACGACGAACAGATTAACGAACGAACGTTCGCTGTCTGGATCGAAACGATGAATGCGTACGTTAGAACGAACGAACGAGTGAACGCTTGCTAATTAACCTAAACCAAAAAAAACCGATCTAATAAAAAAAGGAAACTAAAAAAACCGACGAAAAACCGATGGAAAAACCGAGCGGTTTTCAAAAAAAAACCGCGGCGCGGAAAACGGGGCACCTCGGGCGGCGGGTCGACGACGATGGCGGCCGACAGCTCCGGCGAGGCGGCGGCGTCGGGCGGCGGTCGGCGGCGGCGGCGCAGGCGGCGGCGCGGGCGGCGGACGACTAGGGTTAGGGTTCGGGAGCGCGGGTGGGCTCGCGGCGGCGCTGTTGGGCTGGGGCGGATCAGGCGGGCACTATTTAAAGGCTGCCCCAGGCGGAGTCCCGCTCGGGTACGGCCCGGAATCGGTTCCAGTTTTTTTTTAAAATATCGCGCAGAAAAACTAACGAAAGAAATACCAAACGGACTCCAAAAATCCCGAAATAAATTTTCCCCGGCTTCTAAAATCAAGCCGGTTTAGATGAACATTTATTTGGGCCTAAATGCAATTTTGGAAAACACGCATTTTTCCTAAATTTGAATAAAATAGCCAGAAAATCCAAAATTAAATCTTATTTGATTTTTTTATTAAATCCTCGATATTTCTTTATTTTGGGAAAGTCATTTTATTCCCTCTCTCATATTTATATAATTGAAATAATTGAAGATAAAATAAATAAAATCAAATGATCCTACTTCCAAAATTTGAGAAAACTCAAATATTAAAATATCGAAATCCCCAACTCTCTCCGTGGGTCCTTGAGTTGCGTAGAATTTCTAGGACCGAAACAAAATGCATTAAATATGATATGCAATAATGATCTATTTGTATAACATTCCAAATTGAAAATTTGGGATGTTACATTATGTGCACATAACTTCCGCCTAGATGGGTAAAGCACACAATCACACTTAACAATCTCCTCCTAGCTACCCCCTCTCTAACTCTTCCCCTATATCCCTGAAACCAATAAGACCATCCCTTCCTTGAACTCCCGCCTACATGCACCATCGATATATAGTAGTCTTCCTCAGTGTCTCTCGAACAAACACGTTCTCTCGATGTCGACTCCTCTCACGCGCACACGCCTTCTCTTCTCTCTCTATGGGCATCTTATCTTTCGCACCCCCTCGTTGGTGGCCTCTGCCATACACATCACCTCTCTAAGATGAAGCCACGCACACTTAAATTACTTTCTCCACCGAAGACTCCACTTCACACACACACACACACACACACACACACACACGCACCACCCTCCACACACAAAGACTCCATCTCACACACACACATGCTCTAGGCGGAGCATTTGTTCCTACCACCCTTCCTCCAATCTTACCCGTATGATAAACAAACACCTTAATTTACTTGTATGACATGGACAAATTCCACTTTACTTTAGTAGTTAGCAAACTTCTCATAATTATATAACGCAAATCACGAGCAGGAAGTGACATTCTTTTTACACAACCAAGTTAACATGGCCACGTAAATCACTAGCTAAACTGTAATACCATTATACTTATATCCCGATGCAACTAACATGTCCGAAGAGTAGAGTTGCACACATGCACTCTGTCTCTCAGAATCTCACACACATACGAGTTACGTGACGCCCCCTAAGCAGAACCGTATGTTACAATTTGTGCACCCGTGGTTACACGTGATGTGCGCATTTATTTAAGCCAGACCGTGAACCCAAACAGTAGTTGCATTCATTCCCCTCCTGCCTCCTCTTCTCTGGTCGTCGTTGCCCGATAGCCATGGCCCGGCCGAAGGTAACAACAAATGCTATACTCCCGCTAGAGCAGCGCTTTAATCTGGAGGCGGCGTGAAGCCCGGATTGCAGCCGACCTGCCTCCGAAGTTTGGACTAGGCAGAGCCGGACAAGGAGAGGCATTGGAGGAGGAGCAGCACATGGAGCCAGAGGAGGAGAACGAGGATGCGGAGCCAGAACAGGAGGACCACGATGCGGGTGAAGCGGAGCTGGAGGAGGAAGATGATTTCCATTATACTCAGACTTAAAGGGCTTTGAGTTTCACGCCACATTTATTTCAGAGAGACAAGAGAAAGGAAACTTGAGTGGTCATGCATGCATCTTTTTGTGCTAGCACTCTTATATAAGGGTTGACAGATCGCTTCCCGCTGACGTGCGCGAGAGGTCGAAGAGGAAGGAGCAGGGAAGCAGGCTGTGGAGTACGCCAATTGCAAGACGAGCTCCAAGGAACATGGCATACAGCAAACGGGACTCCACGAGGCTACTATTAATCCACCATCTTACTTCCTGCAGCCTCTACCTGTTACTGTTCATCCACCGTCGACTTCCTCCAGCCTCCACCGGCAATTGTTCATTTATGTTTGCCAGAACTACGTCGGTATTTCCCCAAAGAGGAAGGGATGATGCAGTATAGCGACTGTAGGTATTTCCCTCAGTGATGAAGCCAAGGTTACCAAACCAGCGGGAGAACCTCCTCCCACCACGTAAACAACATCTGCACATAAATAAAAAATACTCGCAACCCGGCGTGTTAAAGGGGTTGTCAATCCCTTCCGGGTACGACGCCTCAAGATTAGGCAAAAACGTGAGGTAAAAAGTGGTAGATAGGATAAATAGATCGCGGAACAAATAAATTCCAGCAATGTATTTTTGTATTTTTGGTTTATTATATCTGAAAATAAATGCAAGGGAAAATAGATCGCAAAGGCAAATATAGTGAAAAGAGACCCGGGGGCCGTAGGTTTCACTGGTGGCTTCTCTCGAGAAAAGTAGCAAATGGTGGGAAAACAATTACTGTAGGGCAATTGATAGAACTTCAAATAATCATGATGATATCCAGGCAATGATCATTGTATAGGCATCTCGTCCAAGATTAATAGACCGACTACTGCCTGCATCTACTACTATTACTCCACACATCGACCGCTATCCAGCATGCCTCTAGTGTATTAAGTTGACGGAAAAACGGAGTAATGCAATAAGAACGATGACATGATGTAGACGAGATCCGTTTATCTATTGCGGAGATATAGATCTCATCTTGTTATCCTTAGTAGCAACGATACTTACGTGTCAATTCCCCTTCTGTCACTGGGATCAAGCACCGTAAGATCGAACCCACTACAAAGCACCTCTTCCCATTGCAAGATAAATAGATAAAAGTTGGCAAAACAAAACCCAAATATCAGATAAGAAATACGAGGCTATAAGCAATCATGCATATAAGAGATTAAAGAAGACTCAAATAAATTTCATGGATAAAAACATAGATCTGCTCAAAAAATCAAAGTTCATCGGATCCCAACAAACACACCGCCAAAATACTTACATCATATGGATCTCTAAGAGACCATTGTATTGGTAATCAAGATAGAGAGAGGAAGCCATCTAGCTACTAACTACGGACCCATAGGTCTACAAAGAACTACTCACGCATCATAGGAGAGGCACCAATGGAAGTGGTGAACCCCTCCATGACGGTGTCTAGATTGGATCTGGTGATTCTGGACTCTGCGGCGGCTGGATCAATATTTCATCGACTCCCCTAGGGCTTCTAGAATATTGTGGTATTTATATAGCAAAGAGGCGGTTTGGGGGACACCCGAGGTGGGCAGCACCCACCTGGGCACGCCTAAGCCTCCTGGCGCGCCCTGGTGGGTGCTGCTCCCCTCGAGCAGCTCCCTAGGTGATTCATTGGCCCATTGGCTTTCTTCTGGCCCAAAAAAATCCTCCAAGAGTTGCGTTGCGTTTGGGCTCCGTTTGATATTCATTTCCTGTGATGTAAAAAACATGCAGAAAACAACAACTGGCACTGGGCACTATGTCAATAGGTTAGTACCAAAAAATGATATAAAATGACTATAAAATGATTGTAAAACATCCAAGAATGATAATATAACAACATGGAAGAATCAAAAATTATAAATACATTCGAGACGTATCAGCATCCCCAAGCTAAATTCCTGCTCGTCCTCGAGTAGGTAAATGGTAAAAACAGAATTTTTGATGTGGAATGCTGCCTAACATGCTCATTACATTCTTTTTCTTTACAGCATGGACATATGGACTTTGGTATAATTCAAAGCAATAGTCTAGTTTTGACATGACGACTTTAATACTCAAGCATACGAAGAAGCAACCAAGTCTTTCAAAATATCAACACTGAAGCAAGTTATCCCTAGCCCATCATGCTCAATCATTTATCCATTCATGAAACACACTCGAGTATTAGCTACACCCAATGCTCAAATACGATCATAGTGCCCCATAGTTAGTGCTTTATAAGAGAAGATGGAGACTCAAATTCAAAATAAAAATTACATAAGTAAAATAAAGGCCCTTCGCGGAGGGAAGTAGGGATTTGTAGAGGTGCCAGAGCTCAAAGCTTAAATTGAGAGATAAAAAATATTTTTGAGAGGCATACTTTTCCTACCAACGAAAACGACTAGGAGCATCCCAACACTTTCCATGCTAGATACATCATAGGCGGTTTCCAAACGGAAAATAAAGATTATTCCTTTTTCCACTGTAACTTTCACTCTCCATACCAACACTTTCCAAGGAATTTATTATCTGACAACATAAAGTAAATTCAATTTTCATTTTTGGACTGGGCACCCCTAATACCTTTGCCGTACTCTCATGCAATCACAAGTGAATAAACACTCATCGTGAGAATAACACATCTAGCATGGAAAATATTGGCTACCCTTTACCGACTCGCGAGTTGTAGTGCACACAAAAGAGAAATTTATTTTGAACATTAGAGATGGAGCATGCAAATTTGCTTAGAACGGCACGGAAATACCGCATATAGGTAGGTATAGTGGACTCATTTGGCAAAACTGGTTTAAAGGGTTTTGGATGCACAAGAGTGATCATACCTAGTGCAAAATGAAGGCTAGCAAAAAGATTGAGAAGCGACCAACCAAAAAGAAAAAAATATCATACCCAAGCATTAAGCATAAGTAAAACCGAATAATGCACCATAAGTAGGATATAAATTTCATTGCATAACTATTGACTTTTGTGCTTGCATAGGGAATCACAAACCTTAACATCAATATTCTTAGTAAAGCACAATTACTCATCAACATGACTCACATATCATATCATCATATCTCAAAACCATTACTAAGAATCAAGTTTATTTTGTCCAATGATATTCATGAAAGTTTTTATTATATCCTCCTTGTATATCTATCACTTTGGGACTATTTTCATATGTTGCTTTTGATAAGCTCAAACAAATATAAGTGAAGATCATGAGCATAATTTTTTTCTTTCTCTCAAAATATTTTAAGTGAAGCAAGAGAGAATTTCTTAAAAATTTACTAACTCCCAAATAAATATAAGTTAAGCATGAGAGCATTTATTCAAAACTAACAAAACACACCGTGCTCAAAAAGATATAAGTGAAGTACTAGAGCAAGTCCATGGCTCTAAAAATTTAAGTGAAGCATAGGAGCAAGCATAGCATAATTTTTGGATCTATTAAAAATGTGTGTCCAGCAAGGATTCAACACTTAAAACACAAATAAAAACAAGCAAAGACTCATATCATACAAGATGCTCCAAGCAAAACTCATATCATGTGACGAATAAAAATATAGTTTCAAGTAAAATACTGATGGTCGTTAGAAGAAAGCGGGGATGCCACTCGGGGGCATCCCCAAGCTTCCTTGCTTGCTACTTCTTTGAATAATATCTTGGGGTGCCTCGGGCATCCCCAATCTTAGCCTTTTTCTTATCCTTATTCCTTCATCCATCGTAAGATAACTAAAAACTTGAAAACTTCAATCACACAAAACTCAAACAGAACCTTCGTGAGATCCGTTAGTATAAGAAACTAAACCAATACTATAATTACTGTAGCAAACATATTCTTATTTTATTTTTGAATTATATCTACTCTATTCCAACTTTTCTATGGCAAAAACTCATCAAAGAAAACCATAGAATCATCAAAACAAGCACACAACGCAAAGAAAACAGAATCTGTCAAAAACAGAACAGTCTGTAGCAATCTGAAACATTCGAATACTTCTGTAAATCCAAAAATTATGAAATAAATTGGTGGACGTGAGGAAGTTGTCTATTAATCCTATTCAAAAATAATCAACTTAAAATCACTGTTCTGTAAAAAATGACAATGAATCTCGTGAGCGCAAAAGTTTCTGTTTTTCAGCAAGATGAAATAAACTTTCACCCGAGTCTTCCCAAAGGCCTTGCTTGGCACAAACACTAATTAAAACACAAAAAACACAATTATAACAGTAGCATAATTGTGCTAACACTCAAGAACATAAATCAAAAAGAAAAAATAAGTTTTATTCATTGGGTTGCCTCCCAACAAGCGCTATCATTTTACGCCCCTAGCTAGGCATAACGCGTAGGATCTAAGTTTTGTCATCTCGCCCCTTTTGAAACCAAAGAAAAAATATCTTATCAATGGCATCTATTTTTCAATTTTGTGAAAGCACATGACCATTAATAGTAGAGGAAATATTAAGCATGTTGCGAAAATTTGTATCTAAACTATCCTTCATCTCTTTGATTAATTCCTTTTGATAAAAACACATGAGGGTAGTGGGTTCAACATTCTTTTCCTTGGGGTGCCCAAATATGGTTTTCATCCTTTCATAAGTATCAATGGCATCCCCTCCAAGAAAACCGTTTTCAAATATAGAATCCAAAACTTGCTTGAAGGAAGAAGGTAAACCAATGTAAAAACTTTTCAAGTATATCTCTATTTGATATTGGGGGACAGAGCTAGCTCGGATTCTCAATAGCCTATCCCAAGCATCTTTCAAAGTTTCATCAAGTAAATAGCAAATATTCCTGGATCATCTTCATTGAAATCATTAGAATTTTCCTTAACAACCCCGGTAAGCCTTTCCATAGCATCATTTTTTATGAGCTTGGAGAGGACAGAGGGGCTATCCAAAGCATTAAAACTCGGAAAAAAAATCCTTAGCCTTTTTGGGGTCGGCCATTGCAACAAAGTAGAGAGCTTAAGCAGAAGAAAAAGAGGGCAAATAAAATGACAAATTTTTGTGAAGTGTGGGGAGAGTAAAACAAGAGGCAAATGGCAAATAATAAAAATTGTGAGGAGATGAGATTTGTGATTAGGAACCTGGTTGATGTAGAA
Source organism: Triticum aestivum (assembly GCF_018294505.1). Taxonomy (NCBI): domain Eukaryota; kingdom Viridiplantae; phylum Streptophyta; class Magnoliopsida; order Poales; family Poaceae; genus Triticum; species Triticum aestivum. Next base: position 32,646,783 of record NC_057813.1, on the reverse strand, counting down.
GATCCTCCCCGGCAACGGCGCCAGAAATTCCTTTTGGCGTGTGCTAGAACTACGTCGGTATTTCCCCAAAGAGGAAGGGATGATGCAGTATAGCGATGGTAGGTATTTCCCTTAGTGATGAGACCAAGGTTATCGAACCAGTAGGAGAACCTCCTCACACCACGTAAACAACACCTGCACACAAATAACAAATACTCGCAACCCGACGTATTAAAGGGGTTGTCAATGCCTTCCGGGTACAGCACCTCAAGATAGGCAAAAAACATGAGGTAAAGTGGTAGATAGGATAAATAGATCGCGGAAAAAATAAATTGCAGCAAGGTATTTTTGTATTTTTTGTTTAATAGATCTGAAAATAATTGCAAGGGAAAATAGATCGCAAAGGCAAATATGATGAAAAGAGACCCGGGGGGCGTCAATTTCACTAGTGGCTTCTCTTGAGAAAAATAGCAAACGATTGGAAAACAAATACTGTTGGGAAATAGATAGAAATTAAAATGATCGTGACAATATCCAGGCAATGATCATTATAGGCATCACATCCAAGATTAGTATACCGACTCCTGCCTGCATCTACTACTATTACTCCACACATCGACTGCTATCCAACATGCATCTAGTGTATTAAGTTCATGGAAAACGGAGTAATGCAATAAGAATGATGACATGATGTAGACGAGATCCGTTTATCTATAGTGGAGATATATATCTCATCTTGTTATCCTTAGTAGCAACGATACATACGTGTCGGTTCCCCTTCTGTCACTGGGATCAAGCACCGTAAGATCGAACCCACTACAAAGCACCTGTTCCCATTGCAAGATAAATATATCAAGTTGGCCAAACAAAACCCGAATATATGAGAAGAAGTACGAGGCTATAAGCAATCATGCATATAAGAGATCAAAGAAGACTCAAAGAACTTTCATGGATAAAAACATAGATCTCATCATAAACTCAAAGTTCATTGGATCTCAACAAACACACCGCCAAAAGACTTACATCATATGGATCTCCAGGAGACCATTTTATTGATAATCAAGAGAGAGAGGAAGCCATCTAGCTACTAACTATGGACCCGTAGGTCTACAAAGAACTACTCACGCATCATAGGAGAGGCACCAATGGAAGGGGTGAACCCCTCCATGACGGTGTCTAGATTGGATCTGGTGGTTCTGGACTCTGCGGTGGCTGGATCAATATTTCATTGACTCCCCTAGGGTTTCTGGAATATTGTGGTATTTATAGAGGAAAGAGGTGGTTCGGGGGACACCCGAGGTGGGCAGCACCCACCAGGGCACGCCTGGGCCTCCTGGCATGCCCTGGTGGGTGATGCTCCCCTCGTGCAGCCCCATAGGTGCTTCCTTGGCCCATTGGCTTTCTTCTGGCCCAAAAAATCCTCTAGGAGTTGCGTTGTGTTTGGACTCCGTTTGATATTGATTTCCTGCAGTGTAAAAAACATGCAGAAAACAGCAACTGGCACTGGGCACTATGTCAATAGGTTAATACCAAAAAATGATTGTAAAACATCCAAGAATGATAATATAACAACATGGAACAATCAAAAATTATAGATACCTTGGAGACGTATGTTCATCCAGCCTCCCATGGCGTCCTGTTCATCTAGCCTCCACCGGCTACTGTTCATCCAGCCCTCCACTTGGTCCTGTTTAACCAGCCCCTCCATGGGATCCTGTTTAACATGCCCTCCACGTGATCCCTCCACCGGCTACTGTTCATGCACCCCACCTCCTCGATCGGGGTCCTGTTCATCTAGCGGCAACGGCCTCTACTACCATGAGATCCTATTCATCCAACCCCCACCGGGAACTGTTCATCCAACGCCAATCACGTACGTTTCGACTCGTTCAACCAACCATCACGTTCATTGTTCATCAAGAAGCATCAGGTTTGGTCGGCTTCAGTTAGCAGCAGTAGTGAATGAATCACTTGGGTTTAGTTAACAACAAGGGATCGATCGGGGTTCCATAACGTAGCTAGTGCAATCGCTTGGGTTCAGTTAGAGCTAACGCCTCACTCAGGTTCAGTTAGAGCGCAACGCCTCGCACACACACATGCACATGTACGAGAGAAATGTGCAAACCTACGTGCATCGCTCGGCCCCGACCACCCACCATAACCGGGAAGTCCCTGAAATTTTCCTCGCCCTTGCTTCTACCATGATTTTTTTTCGTCATGGACGTCCCAAAGAATGTCATGCTGGTGCGTCTCCGGCCCGCCCAGGACGAAAATCCCATTTTCTGTCATGACTTTTTGTTATAGAAGTAGGAGCCCACCACATCTAGATGATACATGGTTTTGATATAATTATCATCAGCGAAGTGTCATAAGTATGACAGAAAACAAAAATCGTTTGGCCCTAAATGTCACGGATGTGTATTTTTTTATAGTGCATTGTGTGCTTCCTCCAAACCGGAGTGCTTCCCAGCGACCAAGGCGAAGCTGAAAAAGTAGCCCGGAGGGCCAATATGTATCAGTTTGTCGATGACCCTCTGTATAGAAGGAGGCCCAACGGTGTGAAATTGAAGTGCGTCTGCCAGGAAGAAGGAAAGGAACCGCTGGTTGAGATACACAAAGGCATGTGCGGCTCCCACATTGCATCAAGGGCATTAGTTGGGAAAGCATTTCAGTAATGATTCTATGGGCCCACAGCCCTCCAAGATGCGGTCGAGCTAGTCACAAAGTATGAATCCTACCAGTTCCATTCCAAGAAAACCCACTTGCCTGCCCAATCTTTTCAAACAATCCCTCTATCATGGCCATTTTCGGTCTGGGCGCTCGATATCCTCGGCCCCTTCCCCCAAGCAATCGGGGGATTTGAATTCTTGTTCGTTGCCATCGACAAGTTTACAAAGTGCCTGGAAGTGACTGCTGTGAGAAAGGTGACTGCTCAGTCAGCTATCAAGTTCTTGAAAGATCTGGTGTGTCGTTTTGGAGTTCTGGCAAGGATCATCACCAACAACGGCACCCAGTTCACGAGCTGCGCCTTCATGCAATATGTTCATGCCCTCGGATGCAAGATCTCATTCGCCTCTGTGGTACACCCCAGGAGCAATGGACAAGCTGAGAGGGCGAACACTGAAGTGCTGCCTAGACTCAAAACAAGAACCTTCGATACGCTATAGAAGCACGCCAGGCGGTGGATCGAGGAGCTACCGGTAGTTCTCGGGTCCGTCAGAACGACACCAAACCGAGATACCGGGCAGACTCCCTTCTCGCTGGTCTACGGGGCAGAAGCATTTATCCCCATGGAACTCATTTATGGCTCGCCTTGAGTACTTGCATACGATGAAGTAGTGCAAGATCAGCACCGGCGTGACGATGCTATGCTACTCGAGGAGAACCTTCTCCGGGCTGCGACGCATGCTGCACGCTATCAGCAAGCCCTGTGTCAATATCATAGCCGCAGGGTTCATGACCGGTAGTTTGAGGAAGGTGACCTTGGCCTTAGGCACGTTCAGTTCGCCAAGGGTACAAACAAGTTGTCACCAAAGTGGGAAGGCCCTTACCGGGTAGTACGAGTCACCAGACCTAGCGCAGTCTGTCTCGAGATCGGAGATGGGACTTAGTTGCAAAACTCATGGAATATTGAGCATCTCCGCAAGTTATAGCCGTAAGGCACGAGGCTGTCGGGCCCTGCCCGACAGCCAACCATTTGTACAGGCCTTGCCTCAGCTGCATGTAACCCCTTGTACAAAGCCAGGGCGACGACCCCGTGCAAGAGAAAATAAAGAAGCACTGTAGGGGGCCCCCAACCTAGACTACATGCATGCATGAGCATTCCAAGATCACTGCATAAGCATTTCATGAGCATTTTCATATGCATATAGATAGGATCGCATCCTGCATTCATTCTCATCTACATGAAGCTGCAGGTTCTTGCTGTGAACTTGGCTTCAAAAAGGAGTTGAAAAGATTGCCTGACACTGTGATCCCCGACAAGCCAAACAGATAAGTTCTACTTCTTGTCCATTCATGTTCTGTATGCTATAACTTATGCATTAGAAAACCTCACCACTCTTTTTAAACTTAGGTGCTCCCATCCCTGACTTGAACGTTGATTCGGTCAGAATGGTCACAGTGGCCTTTGATAAAGGATAGTTGGTGGGGGTCTGGTCCCTTTGTCTGTAACCCGACAAATGTAGCTCTCCGGCAGACAAAAAGCGGGCCGACAAGATGGCCTGCCGGGGACTCGTTTATTTACATTAAAGGGGCATCTCGCCTTTGCATGGACATGTACATGCATGGGTTCCCGGAAGGGTCTATCTTTTTCATTAACACAACGATACAAGTACTAGCATTACAGAACACAAAAATGGACTTGAGAGATTACATTATTTGAATTAAAATTTGGCAACTGCCTACAGATTTAAGATTGAAAAAATATAAGTGCCCCGTAAAGCCTTTGCCCCTCTCCATCTCCTGTAGGATAAGGTCGAAGAGGCAGGAGGCGGGCCCAGCCGGGATTCCGCGCCTCCCTAGGATCAGGATGGCACCGCTGCATGGTAAGGAGGCAGAAACCAGAGGGTGAACGCAGATGGTGATGCTGCCGGAGGACCAGATGGCAGACACGGAGTCACCGGCAAACATGACTTGTCGGAATGGACGCCCCCATTCTTGATGCGTCGTGGTTTGCCGCCGCCATCTGCATCACTACCACCCGAAGACCTCAGATCTACAGCCACACCAGAAGTCGTGCTCTCTGGCTTACCCCACAAAGAGCATGGTCGTCCCCAGTGGTCCTAACATCGGACGTGTATGAAGACGAGAAGCCCTCCTCCGCAAATAGACGAGGACGCTTGGTAGAACCAAATCCACCCTCACCAACGGCAGGCCTCCCCCAAGGCTCTTCCTCTGCGTCACGGAGGAGCGAAGAATGAGGAGCGACTGACTACCACAGGCCGCACCCGCCGCGGGCCTCGGCATGGTGTCGTTCGCATCCCCTCCCACCAGAATCAAGGCTACAGGCGGCACGACGACAAACGCGCTGGAGTCGCCACCTCCAGCGTTATTGCCGTGCCGCCCGGGCATCCTCACGAACACGAAAAGTCCTAAGCTAAAGCCCGGGAGCCAGTCCCGGGCTGTCCCTTCCAGCATACCCAAGACGGAGCAGGGCAGAGGAGAAGAAGAGTGCAGATGAATGCCTCCACTCCTCCCCCGCTCTTCCTTTTATAGGCAAGCGGGGGCTGGGGGCTGGTTCCGCAACGGGTAGCCACCGCCCTCCTACACCAATTCAACGAAGTCGGGCCCTTGCCATTATGCTCTCCCGCACCACGCGCCTCTGTTACCTACCCCGCGCGATGCATGTAGCATATGTCACTAAGGATAAGGGCATGGTGGGAAGATTGATTGGCAGTTTCTACCCCATGTGTAAAGTCATTCACGGGCCATTACCGGAGCGGCCACACCACTATTGGCTTTACACGATGTGCGGGGAAACCGGAAACTGGCCCGAAATCAGGACTAATGAAGAAGCAAAGAAGATCTCAAGAGCCCAGCCTCTTCAACAACTCTGCATGTGCACTTGCTAGTCCCTACCCCGACAACGCTCAACAGTGCGTTCGGGGCAGGCCCGAGGGCTTCTATCGATGCAACGAATCCTAGGTCTGTTGCCATGACTGTGCACAGGAACAGGATCAAGATTGAAGCATCAACCCAAGACAGAGTACAAGAAACCAAGAGATTCGAAGGACCAATGAGCAGATCAGAGGGACCAAGGCCAAGCCTGTGAAGCAAGACACCATCAAGAGAGAGGCCTCCTTTGCTGGGCAGGCAAGCAAGGCAACGGGCGAGGCCACCCCCAGAAGAAGATGACCAAGGCATTCTGGCAGAGCCTACCGGGACTTGCGGAGACCAAACCACCTCACCAACCACTCCACCACGACTCACGTTGTTGATCAGTGCGGTGTCAAGCTGCAGAGTAAGTGGCAGCCACTCGCCACATGGCAGCCCCTTTCTACGAGAAAACTCATAGATGACACCCATCCTATGACGTGTCAGACGAGCAGGCGTGGAGCTGACAAGATAGCCCGGCAAGACTTGCCGGGCAACCAACGACGTGACGTTGAGCGGCGCATTAAATGCGCCCTATCAGCTTGTATAGTTAGGTATGATATCACTATTTGCTATCTTATCAGTGTCTAATGACTGATTTGCCATTGTGGTGACCCCTTAAACTATAAAAGGAGGCCCATGGCAACGGGTCGAGGGGTTAGAAAGTTGGATAACTCACAACCACATACGCGCGTAGTCGCCGCCGCCCTGAGGCAACCCTTGCCGGGCAAGTGTACTATGCTCCACCACCACATTTTCTCCATCAATCCACCAAAGCAGGAGTAGGGTTTTACGCCTCGCGGCGGCCCGAACCTGGGTAAAACTTCCCGTGTTATCTCTGCCGTGCTGCCCCATGTTCGTCTTCTCTTTGTATAACGCGACGCTCCCTGCCGAACCAGCAAGGGGCCATCCTGGTCCCTGATACGTCCCCAACGTATCTATAATTTTTGATTGCTCCATGCTACTTTATCTACTATTTTAGGCAATATTGGGATTTATTATCCACTTTTATATTATTTTTGGGACTAACCTATTAACCGGAGGCCCATCCCAGATTTGTTGTTTTATGCCTATTTTAGTGTTTCGTAGAAAAGGAATATCAAACGGAGTCAAAACGGAACGAAATCAACTGGAGAAGTTATTTTTGCAAGGAAAGCAACCTGATAGACTTGGAGTGCACACCAGGGGAGTCCCGGGCTGCCAACGAGGGTGGGGGCGTGCCTACCCCCCCTAGGCACGCCCCCTGCCTCGTGAGCACCCCGGAGGTCCACCGATGTACCCCTTGCACCCATATATACCTACGTACCCTAAAACTTCCAGAACAGGAGATAGATCAGGAGTTTTGCCGCCGCAAGCCTCTATAGCCACCAAAAACCTCTCGAGAGCCCTTCCCGACACCCTGCCGGAGGGGGGATCATTCACCGGTGGCCATCTTCATCATCTCGGCGCTATCCATGACGAGGAGGGAGTAGTTCGCCCTCGGGGCTGAGGGTATGTACCAGTAGCTATGTGTTTGATCTCTCTCTCTCTCGTGTTCTCTCTCGTGTTCCCTCTATGGCATGATCTTGATGTATCCCGAGCTTTTCTATTGTAGTTGGATCTTATGATGTTTCTAACCCTCTACTCTCTTGTGATGAATTGAGTTTCCCCTTTGGAGTTATCTTATCGGATTGAGTCTTTTAGGAGAACACTTGATGTATGTCTTGTCGTGATTATCTGTGGTGACAATGGGATATCATGTGCCACTTGATGTATGTTTTGGTGATCAACTTGCAGGTTTCGTGACATTGGGAACCTATGCATAGGGGTTGGCACACGTTCTAGACTCTCCGATAGAAACTTTGGGGCACTCTTTGAAGTACTTTTATGTTGGTTGGATGAATATGAGATTGTGTGATGCATATCGTATAATCATGCCCACGGATACTTGAGGTGACAATGGAGTATCTAGGTGACATTAGGGTTTTGGTTGATTTGAGTCTTAAGGTGTTATTCCAGTACGAACTCTTTTATAGATTGATCCGAAAGAATAACTTTGAGGTGGTTTCGTACCCTACCATAATCTCTACGTTTGTTCTCCGCTATTAGTGGCTTTGGAGTCACTCTTTGTTGAATGTTGAGGGCTTGTTATATTATCTATCTATGTTATTATTTTTGAGAACTTGCACTAGTGAAAGTATGAACCCTAGGCCTTGTTTCCTATCATTGCAATACCGTTAGCGCTCACTTTTACCTTTAGTTACCTTGGTGTTTTTATATTTTCAGATTACAAAAACCTTTATCTACCATCCATATTGCACTTGTATCACCATCTCTTCGCCGAACTAGTGCACCTACACAATTTACCATTGTATTGGGTGTGTTGGGGACACAAGAGACTCTTTGTTATTTGGTTGCAGGGTTGCTTGAGAGAGACCATCTTCATCCTACGCCTCCCATGGATTGATAAACCTTAGGTCATCCACTTGAAGGAAATTTGCTACTGTCCTACAAACCTGTGCACTTGCAGTCCCAATAACGGCTACAAGAAGAAGGTTGTGTAGTAGACATCAGTCCCATAGGTGGCCGTGGTTTCCTGCGACACCATGAACATAAATATCATGGAGGCTATGTTGGTTTTGATTCAACTACATGCGTGAACATGTGCCAAGTGAAGCCACTGAAATATTCAGAGGAGGATACCATATCATCATACTATATCACAATCATTTCAATCTCTAATTATTCACTCCTAACTACTTAATCATGGCATGAGAAACTATAATCTCTAATTGTCATTGCAAACATGTTTGATCATAATATACTGAATCATGGATACTGAATTAAACGTATTTACAAAAACAAAAACAAGTTGAGCTCATACCCGCTTTCCTCTGGCACAATCACTTCATTGGATATCGTCATTATTGCCTTTCACTTGCACGACCGAATGATATGAAAATAATAATAGTGCAAGAATGTCGTGGACTAAGCTGGAATCTGCAAACATTTTATTCAAATGGAGAATACAAGGCAATTTGGGCTCTTTGTTAGATCAAGAAAACTGCATATGAGAGCCACTTAACATTTCATCACGGTCTTCTCCAAGGTACGACTCAATAAAAAGAAAAGAATTTCAAAGAAACACACTGAAATATTTTTGGAGTTTTTTGTTTTTCTTGAAGAAAGCAAATTAAAGGAAAAACAAAAACAAGAAAAAGTATTTACATGGGAAAGCTCCCAACAAGCAAAAGAAGAATTGAGAAATAGTTTTGGATTTTCTTTTAATACCGCAACTAATTAAGCTAGAAAGAAAAATTGAAAAGAAGCAAGAAACATTTTTGGATTTTCTCAAAAAATTTCAAACACACAAGAAACAAGCGAGAAAATAAATATAGCATGGATAATACAATGAAACGGTATGGACACCGACAATTGGAATAAAATGTGTGAACATGAATATAATGTCGTTGGAAATACGTACTCCCCCAAGCTTAGGATTTTGGCCTAGCTTGGTAATCACCATCCGCGGCCTGGATAATATTCAGAGTGATGACTCACGGAGAATCTTGGTGAGGCCTCCTCAGCTCGTTGAGCAGCCTCGGCAGCCACGTTGTACTCGCGGGCCTTGCTCTCAAGGACGTAATATCTTCTTTTACTATTATAATCAAAGAGAGCAAGTGCAGGCAAAATAACATGCACAATGGGATTTTTATTGAAAATTAATTTGTAAGTGTAGTCAATGGTTGTGGGCTTAAGGAACTTATGGCATTTCATCGCCTCAAAGTCTAAGTATTGAGTAGGTAAAATGGGATCATTAGGCAAAGGTGACACACCTAGATATTTAGCTAACCGAGAGGCATAAATCCCACCATAAAAACATCCACTATCAGCATTGCATTGCAACCTCCACACAACGATTGCCCCAAGATTATACTATTTAATTCCTGTCAGAGCAGAGTGTATGAGGCTCAAGTCAGGGGCACACAATTTGCTACTATCTTGTTTGCCTATGATGCATTTGCCATTAAAGAGTGCAAAGTAGTGAATTGATGGAAAATGTAAACTTTTTATTCTACGTTGAGTCACTCCTCTATTCTCTCTGTAACAGAGACTAGTCAAAAATGACTCATACTCATATCTTGTTGGTTCATTCAGCAGACCCCAATATGGAATTTTACATGCAACACAGAAAGCTTCTAGAGGCATGGTGAAAGCATCTATTATATACATAACATAGAAATCAAACAAACAATCACGTTGATCCACATAGATTAAATTATCTTGGCCGTAAATTATCCATATTAACGGCTGATATTTAAAAGATGTAGCATTACATATAAATATTTTTACAAAGAGTTTGACACGTCATGTTGTCATGATATCGTGTTGCACATGTAATTTGTTCAAAGCATATTAGCTTTTTTCTATTAAAAATTCAGACCCTCACCCAACTAACACTACAAAAAAAAGACACATACGTGACATTTTGGGCCGAACGAATTTTTTTTCCATCATACATATGACACTTCTGTGACGATAATTGTGACAAAACCCGATATCATCATAGATGTGGCGGGCTCCTACTTCTATGACAAAAATCATGACAGAAAATGGGCTTTTCGTCCTGGGCGGGCCGGAGACGCAACTGCATGACATTCTTTTGGCCGTCCATGATGGAAAAAAACATGGTAGAAGCGAGGGCGAGGAAAATTTTAGGGAGTTCCCAGTTACGGTGGGAGGTCGGGGGCCAAGCGACGCGCGTTTCTCTCGTACACATACGCACGTGTGTGTGAGGCGTTGGCTCTAACTGAACCAGAGCAAGGCGTTGGGCTCTAACTAAATCCGAGTGATTTCACTGCAGGCTACGTGTTACTGAACCTGAGCGATCGATCGATGGCTGTTAACTGAACCCGATCGAGCGATTCCTTCGCTACTACTGCTAACTGAAGCCGATCGATTGAATGAACAGTGAGCGTTGCGGTGGGGGGGGGGTGGATGAACAGTGAGCAGTGGCATTGCCTCTGGATGAACAGGACCCCGTGGTGTGGAGGGCTGGATGAATAGTAGATGGTGGAGGGGTGCCCGTGGAGGGGTGGTTGAACAGTAGCCGGTGGAGTAGCGCACGATGCAGGCTGGATGAACAGGAGCCCGTGGAGGCTGGAGGAGGTCGTCGGTAGCCCAAGGAGGCTGGAGGAGGACGACGGTGGAGATGAACAGTATCCCGTGGAGTCCTGTTTTGCGGTAGGCCACTCCCCTCCCGATGAACAGGACCCTCGTTTCGACCGTAGCGCTCCAACACAAGTCCGTTTCGTCCATTTTGCGGTACGCCACACCCCTCCCGATCAACAGGACCCTCATTTCGACCTTAGGAGGTCCATTTCCTCCATTTTGCGGTACGCCAGACCCCTCCCGATGAATAGGATCCCGTTTCGAACATGGCCGGTCGAACACAAGGACGTTTCCTCCATTCTGTGGTACGCCAAGCCTTGTTTCCGTCGCCTGTTCCATCCAAGCCCTCCCGACGAACACGACGACACATTTCGTTCTGACCCAGCCGGTTGGTTCCCCATGAACACGACGACGACACTGTTTCTCCATTCCGACCCAGCCATGTACACGATCCATGGCCGTCTGTATGCGCGAGTAAGCGTTTGAGAACCCGCCCGCATGTACACATACGTGGCCGTATTTTCTTTCTTGCACACTGGCCGTTGTACGTACGTGTACATGTTGCGTGCCGCCTCTACTACGACACGTGTGTGCCTCTACATTGACCAGTATATATGTACGTACACATTCGCGACCAGAATGACAACGCTATGTATGCTTCAACTAGGTGGGTCCCGACTGTCAGGCACTTCCTTGCGTGCGAAGATGTAGCTGGTGGGTCCCAGCAGTCAGGTGGGCGAATGGTTTTTTTGGACGCACTTCCTTGCATGCGAAGATGTAGCTGGTGGGTCCCAGTAGTCAGGGGGCAAATTCCTTCGCTACTGCTGCTAATTGAAGCCGATCGATTGTATGAACAGTGAGCGTTGCGGGGGGGTTTGGATGAGAAGTGAGCGGTGGCGTTGCCTCTGGATGAACATGACCCAGTGGTGTGGAGGGCTGAATGAACAGTAGACGGTGGAGGGGTGCCCGTGGAGGGGTGGTTGAACAGGACCCCGTGGTGTGGAGGGCTGGATGAACAGTAGACGGTGGAGGGGTGCCCGTGGAGGGGTGGTTGAACAGTAGCCGGTGGAGTAGCGCACCGTGGAGGCTGGATGAACAGGAGGCCGTGGAGGCTGGAGGAGGTCGACGGTAGCCCGTGGAGGCTGGAGGAGGTCGATAGTGGAGATGAACAATATGCCATGGAGTCCTATTTTGCGGTACGCCACACCCCTCCCGATGAACAGGACCCCCGTTTCGACTGTAGCGCTCCAATACAAGTCCGTTTCGTCCGTTTTGCCATACGCCACGCCCCTCCTGATCAACAGGACCCCCGTTTCGACCGTAGGAGGTCTGTTTCATCCGTTTTGCGGTACACCACACCCCTCCCGATCAACAGGACCCCTGTTTCGACCATAGGAGGTCTGTTTCCTCCTATTTGCGGTACGCCACAACCCTCCCATTCAACAGGACCCCCGTTTAGACCGTAGGAGGTCTGTTTTCACCGTTGTGCGGTATGCCAGGCCTCGTTTCCATCACCTGTTCCGTCCAAGCCCTACCGATGAACACAACCACGCATTCCGTTTCGACCCAGCCGGTTGGCTCCCACGCGTTCCATTGCCTCCCGATGAACATGACGCATTCCGTTGCCTCCCCATGAACACGACGCATTCCGTTTCCTCCCCATGAACACGACGACGATGCTGTTTCTCTGTTCCGACCTAGCCATGTACACGAGCCCTCGCTGTACGCATGCGCGAGTAGGCGTTCGAGACCCCACCCGTATGTACACATATGTGTCCATATTTTCTTTCTTGCACCCTGGCCACTGTACGTACGTGTACATTCTACGTGCGCGCCTCTACTACAACACGTGCGCGCCTCTACATCCACCAGCATATATGTACGTACACGTTCGCGACCAGAATGACAACGCTACGTACGCTTCGACCAGGTGGGTCCTGACTGTCAGGCACTTCCTTGCATGCATAGATGTAGCCGGTGGGTCCCAGCAGTCAGGGGGGTGAATCGTTTTTCTTTTGCACGGATGCACTTCCTTGCATGCGAAGATGTAGCTGGTGGGTCCCAACAGTCAGGGGCGCGAATCGTTTTTGTTGCCCGGACGCTCTTCCTTGCATGCGAAGGTGTAGCTGGTGGGTCCCAGCAGTCAGGGGGGAAACATTTTTTTTCGTGAAATACAGTGGCATGTCTGATGGGTCCCAGCTGTCAGGTGGAGGAATAATTATTTTGCGCGTAATAAGGAGGCACTTCCTTGTGGCCGCCGTGGACCCAGCTGTCAGCCTCTCCATCCACAGTACTCTTCCGATGGAAGTCGGTCGTTGACCACATTGACCACGCCGCGCCGAGAGCACCACGGCAGTGGACGACGGCGAGGCCTAGGAAGGGGACGACGTGGAGCTAGGGAAGACACAGCAGTGGATGCCCACGCGAAGAGAAGTACGAGGGTTCACTGGTTCGGCTGTGGTGTCAGGTTGCCGTCGCCGCAGAATAACAGGGGGTGTGGGTGAGTAGAGGGATGGCCTGGCTAGCGGTGGGAGTAGTAGGGGGCAGTGAGGCCTCCGCGGTATCACAGCCGGCCATGGGAGGCAGGAGCATGCGGCACGATCGGTGCTGCTTTGGGCGGCTGGAGAACGAAGACCAGAGGTTGAAGACGCACTACGGCCGTTGGATGGACATCGTACGGTCACTTGAGTATTAACTAAGTTGACAAAGCCCTCCGTCCCCGTCAACTTAGTAGGCCCACAAGTCAGCCTGCCACTATACTGGGTCCCAGCTAGCAGGGGGAGTATTCATTTTTTGGGTAATAAGGAGGCACTTCCTTGCGTGCGAAGGTATAGCTAGTGGTTCCAAGCTGTCAGCGGCGGTAACTTTTTTTTTGCGAAATACAGAGGCCCTTTCGGTGGGTCCCAGATGTCAGGTGGAGGAATCATTATTTTGCGCGTAATAAGGAGGCATTTCCTTGCATGCGGCCGTGGACCCAGCTGTCAGCCTCTCCACGTACAGTCCACTTCAGATGCATGTCAGTCATTGACCATGTTGACCAGGCCGCGCCGTGAGCACCAGGGCGGTGGACAACGGCGAGGCCTAGGAAGGGAACGACACGGAGGCAGGGAAGACTCGGCAGTTGTTTCCCACGTGGAGGGGAGTACGACTGTACGAGGGTTTACTAGTTCATCTGCCGTCGCCGGAGACTAACAGCAGGTGTGGGTGAGTCGAGGGATGGCTAGGCCAGTGATGGGAGTACGGTGTGGCGGTGAGAGATGCGCGGCAGCACAGCCGGCTGTGGGGAGGAGGGAGGAGGCAGTCCCACTGGCGCTTGTTTGAGCGGCTGGAGTAGGAAGAGCAGAGATTGAAGAAGCACGACGGTCGTTTGATGGACATCCAACAGTCACTGCTTGTGCGTCAACCTTTTTTTTATGAAAGCCTCAAATCTGTGGAAAACAGCATACAGCCCATCTGCCATTATTTCTAATAATTTACAGCCCATTTGCTAATTCTTAAGGTTTTTTAGCCCATATTCTTTTTGTTAGCATTACAGCCCATATTGTGGCCACGGTTAAAAAATTATATGAAATTTTGCATATTTCGGTGCGGTCCGAACTGTTTTTAATCCCGAAATTTCTACTTACATTCAAACTGATTTTAAAAATAAATGTATATCAGTATAAAATCCAACAAATTCTGAATGCATAAAATTAATGTAATTTAAAATCTTGAAATGAAAAAAAGATATTTGACACTAATTGCCGATTTGATGTGTTTTAAAAATGTACAACCCATTTCTCATTAATGATGGGCCATTTTCTCGGCCAGCCGAATGAAAGCCCTCCTCGTCTTGAAAGATTTGCAGCCCAACAGTCCTGACAAAGCGACTTACTTGACCATGCTCTCAGCCTCTCCACATACAGTACTCTTCCGATGGAAGTCGTTCCTTGACCACGTTGACCACGCGGCACGGAGAGCACCACGTACAGTACTGGGCTGTGGCCGTGGACCCAACTGTAAGCCTCTCCACGTATAGTACTCTTCCGATGGAAGTCGTTCCTTGACCACGTTGACCACGCCGTGCGGAGAGCACCACGACGATGGACGACGGCGAGGCCTAGGAAGAGGACGATGTGGAGCTGGGTGATACGTCTCCAACGTATCTATAATTTTTGATTGTTCCATGCTATTACATTACCCCTTTTGGATGTTTATGGGCTTTATTTTACGCATTTATATCATTTTTGGGACTAACCTACTAACCGGAGGCCCAACCCGTATTGCTGTTTTTTTGCCTATTTCAGTATTTCGAAGAAAAGGAAATCAAACGGAGTCCAAACGGAATGAATCTTTCGGGAGCGTGATTTTTGGAACGAACGTGATCCAGAGGACTTGGAGTGCATGTCAAGAAGCAGCCGAGGCGGCCACGAGAGGGTAGGGTGCCCCCCCCTACAGGGCGCGCCCCCTGTCTCGTGGGCCCCTCGGGCGGCCATCGACGTACTTTTTCCTCCTATATAAGCCTACCTACCCCGAAAACATCCAGGGAGCAAACAAAACACAATTTCCACCGCCGTAACCTTCTGTATCCGTGAGATCCCATCTTGGAGCCTTTGCCGGCGCTCTGTCGGAGGGGGAATTGACCATGGAGGGCTTCTACATCAACACCATAGCCCCTTCGATGAGTTGTGAGTAGTTTACCATAGACCTTCGGGTCCATAGTTATTAGCTAGATGGCTTCGTCTCTCTTTTTGGATCTCAATACAATGTTCTCCCCCTCTCTTGTGGAGATCTATTCAATGTAAACTCTTTCTGTGGTGTGTTTGTCGAGATCCGATGAATTGTGAGTTTATGATCAAGTTTATCTATGAGAAATATTTGAATCTCCTCTGAATTCTTTTATGTATATTTGAGTTATCTTTGCAAGTCTCTTCGAATTATAAGTTTGGTTTGGCCTACTAGATTGATCTTTCTTGCCATGGGAGAAGTGCTTAGATTTGGGTTCAATCTTGCGGTGTCCTTACCCAGTGACAGAAAGGGTTGCAAGGCACGCATTGTATTGTTGCCATCGAGGATAAAAAGATGGGGTTTATATCATATTGCATGAATTTATCCCTCTACATCACGTCATCTTGCTTAAGGCGTTACTCTGTTCTTATGAACTTAATACTCTAGATGCCGGCAGGAGTTGGTCGATGTGTGGAGTAATAGTAGTAGATGCAGGCAGGAGTCGGTCTACTTGTTGCGGACGTGATGCCTAAATACATGATCATGCCTAGATAATCTCATAATTATTCGCTTTTCTATCAATTGCTCGACAGTAATTTGTTCACCCACCGTAATACATATGGCCCCTGGGTCTATCTTTTATCATCTTTGCTTCCAATCTACTTTTTTGCATCTTTAATTTTTGCATCTATATTATAAAATACCAAAAATATATTTATCTTATCATACTATCTCTATCAGATCTCACTTTCGCAAGTGGCCGTGAAGGGATTGACAACCCCTTTATTGCGTTGGTTGTGAGTTCTTTATTTGTTTGTGTAGGTGCGTGGGACTTTTGAGGAGCCTCCTACTGGATTGATACCTTGGTTCTCAAAAACTGAGGGTAATACTTACGCTACTATTGCAGCATCACCCTTTCCTCTTCAAGGGAAACCAACACAAGCTCAAGACGTAGCAAGAAGGATTTCTGGCACCGTTGCCGGGGAGGTCTTCTCTCAAGTCAAGACGTACCAAGTACCCATCACAAACTCATCTCCCTCGCATTTACATTATTTGCCATTTGCCTCTCGTTTTCCTCTCCACCGCTTCACCCTTGCCGTTTTATTCGCCCTCTCTTTCCCAATCTCCTCCTCTCTCTCTCTCTTTCGCTCGCTTTCTTCCTCCTTGCTTTTGTTTGCCGTTATGTCTGAAATTGGGGAGATTATTGTCGATATGGACAATAATGATAACATGGAAAATTCTGAGGCTCCGGCCGAAGAACCCCCTATCTTGCATACTAAAAAGTTTCGGAGTGGTAGTGGTAACATCATTGGAAAAGGTGTTATTCAAGATTTCATTACTTGTGCCGGTGCTTTACCTTCCATGGGTGGTTCTATTCTTCATAGAACTAGTAGTCTTGCGGATGCTATCTCTATGCTTGTAGTTGAACTTGAAAGACAATTTATGCATATGCATACTTGCATACAAAGAATTTTCCTAGAATTTTCTAATATTGAGCATTCTTCTGTTAAGCGTGATGTTACTATCTTTTTGGCTCATGAGTTTAGATTTATCATAAGAGAGGCCAAAGAAATCTTTGTGCACTATAGGGTGGACGCCTGTCGTCCTCCCATAGAGGCGATCCTCTATGATCAAGAGGAATTTAGGCGTTTTCAATCTTCGGACTATGTTGCTTTCAATGAAAACCTTAGAAAAAAGGTTCCTACCAATGTCTTGGTCGATAGAATTTCCGGACTTAATAATGATTTTTCTCTTCGAAATAATGAGCTAGGATACTCTCTTGAGTATAGGCTCATGAGATTTTGCCAAAATAATGCTTTTAGTGATGAATTACTTGTGCATTATGAAGGGCCAGGAGAGGAACCCGTTCCTCCTGAGATTGATCTTCGGGACTTTTGTCCCGCTAAATTTATCCCTATTGATTACTTTTGCTTGCCTCAAAGAAAACTTGCTGCCGAACATAGGGAATATGAGATGAGCTTTCAAGATCTATCTTATTATTATGGCACTACTTAGATCTATCTTCGCTTTTATGCCTAGCTAGGGGCGTTAAACGATAGCGCTAGTTGGGAGGCAACCCAATTTTCTTTGTTATTTCTGTTTTTGTTCCTGTTTAGTAATAAATCGTGCATCTATCCTCTGTTTAGATGTGTTTTTATCTTTTAACTAGTGTTTGTGCCAAGTAGAACCTATAGGATAACCTATGATGATAGTTGATTTGATTCTGCTGAAAAACAGAAACTTTGCACGCACGAATTTAGTTTTGTTAAATCACAGAAACGTGCTTTTTCATTGATTCATTTTTATGCTGATCAATAGACAAATTGTCCAGGACTTCCTATTTTTTTAGGATTTTTAGAGTTCTATAAGTTTGCGTTAGTTACAGATTGCTACAGACTGTTCTGTTTTTGACAGATTCTGTTTTTCGTGTGTTGTTTGCTTATTTTGATACATCTATGGCTAGTAAAATAGTTTAAAACCATAGAAAAGTTGGAATACAGTAGGTTTAACACCAAAATAAATAAAGAATGAGTTCATTACAATACCTTATATGGTGGTTTTGTTTTCTTTCACTAATGGAGCTTATAAGATTTCCTGTTGAGTTTTTTGTTGTGAAGTTTTCAAGTTTTGGGTAAAGCTTTTATGGACTATGGAATAAGGAGTGGCAAGAGCCTAAGCTTGGGGATGCCCATGGCACCCCAAGATATTCAAGGATAGCCAAAAGCCTAAGCTTGGGGATGCCCCGGGAAGGCATCCCCTCTTTCGTCTTCGTTCATTGGTAACTTTACTTGGAGCTATATTTTTATTCGCCACATGATATGTGTTTTGCTTGGAGCGTCGTGTATTCTGATAGTCTTTGCTTTTTAGTTTGCCACAATAATCCTTGCTGTACACACCTTTTTGGAGATACCTACTTTATTAGAATTTGCTAGAGTACTCTATGTGCTTCACTTATATCTTTTGAGCTTGATAGTTTTCGCTCTAGTGCCTCACTTATATCTTTTAGAGCACGGCGGTGAATTAATTTTGAAGAAATTGCTAGTCTTTCACGCTTCACTTATATTATTTTGAGAGTATTTTAGAACAGCATGGTATTTGCTATGGTTACAAATTTGGTCCTAGAATGATGAGCATCCAAGTTGGGTATAATAAAAACTATCATAGAAAGTGAATTGAATGCTATGATCAATTTGATGCTTGATAATTGTTTTGAGATATGGAGGTAGTGATATTAAAGTCATGCTAGTTGAGGTGATTATGAAAAATACTTGTGTTGAGGGTTGTGATTCCCGTAGCATGCACGTATGGTGAACCGCTTTGTGATGAAGTTGGAGCACAATTTTATTTATTGATTGTCTTCCTTATGAGTGGCAGTCGGGGACGAGCGATGGTCTTTTCCTACCAATCTATCCCCCTAGGAGCATGCGCGTAGTACTTTGTTTTTGATGACTTCTAGATTTTTGCAATAAGTATATGAGTTCTTTTGACTAATGTTGACTCCATGGATTATACGCACCTTCACCCTTCCACCATTGCTAGCCTCTCTTGTGCCGCGCAACTTTCGCCGGTACCATACACCCACCATATGCCTTCCTCAAAACAGCCACCATACCTACCTATTATGGCATTTCCATAGCCATTCCGAGATATATTGCCATGCAACTTTCCACCGTTCCGTTCATATGACACGCATTACTTTTGTCATATTGCTCTTTGCATGATCATGTAGTTGACATCGTATTTGTGGCAAGGCCACCTTCGTAATTTTCATAAATGTTGCTCTTGATTCATTGCATATCCTGGTACACCGCCGGAGGCATTCATGTAGAGTCATATCTTGTTCTACCTTTGAGTTGTAATTCTTGAGTTGTAAATCCATAAAAGTGTGATGATCTTCGTTATTAGAGCATTGTCCCAGTGAGGAAAGGATGATGAAGACTATGATTCCCCCACAAGTCGGGATGAGACTTCGGACTTTACAAAAGAAAAAAAATGAAAAAAAGAGAAAGGCCAAAAAAAGGAAAGGCCAAAGAAAAAAAAAGAAAAAAAGAGAAAGAAAGAAAAATGAAAAAAATGAAATGGGAGAAAAAGAGAGAAGGGACAATGCTACTATCTCTTTTTCCACACTTGTGCTTCAAAGTAGCACCATGATCTTCATGATAGAGAGTCTCCTATGTTGTCTCCTTTCATATACTAGTGGGAGTTTTTCATTATAGAACTTGGCTTGTATATTCCAATGATGGGCTTCCTCAAAATGCCCTAGGTCTTCGTGAGCAAGCAAGTTGGATGCACACCCACTTAGTTTCTTTTGTTGAGCTTTCATATATTTATAGCTCTAGTGAATCCGTTGCATGGAAATCCCTACTCACTCACATTGATATCTATTAATGGGCATCTCCATAGCCCATTGATACGCCTAGTTGATGTGAGACTATCTTCTCCTTTTTTTGTCTTCTCCACAACCACCATTCTATTCCACATATAGTGCTATGTCCATGGCTCACGCTCATATATTGCGTGAAAGTTGAAAAAGTTGGAGATTATTAAATTATGAAACGATTGCTTGGCTTGTCATCGGGGTTGTGCATGATTAAAAACTTTGTGTGATGAAGACAGAGCAACAACCAGAGTATATGATTTTGTAGGGATAACTTTCTTTGGCCATGTTATTTTGAGAAGACATGATTATTTTGATTAGTATGCTTGAAGTATCATCATTTTTATGTCAATATGAACTTTTATTTTGAATTATTTGGATCTGAACATTCATGCCACAATAAAGAAAATTACATTGAGAATTATGCTAGGTAGCATTCCACATCAAAAATTCTGTTTTAATCATTTACCTACTCGAAGACGAGCAGGAATTAAGCTTGGGGATGCTTGATATGTCTCCAATGTATCTATAATTTTTTATTGTTCCATGCTATTATATTACCCCTTTTGGATGTTTATGGGCTTTATTTTATGCATTTATATCATTTTTGGGACTAACCTACTAACCGGAGGCCTAGCCCGTATTGCTGTTTTTTTTGCCTATTTCAGTATTTTGAAGAAAAGGAATATCAAACGGAGTCCAAATGGAATGAAACCATCGAGAGTGTGATTTTTGGAACAAACATGATCCAGAGGACTTGGAGTGCAAGCCAAGCAAAAGCCGAGACGGCCACGAGAGGGGAGGGCGCGCCCACCCCTACAGTGCGCGCCCCCCTGTCTCGTGATCCCCTCGAGCGGCCACCGACGTACTTCTTCCTCCTATATAAGCCTACGTACCCCGAAAACTTCCAGGGAGCCAAGGAAACACAATTTCCACCGCCGTAACCTTCTGTATCCGTGAGATCCCATCTTGGAGCTTTCATCGGTGCTCCGCCGGAGGGGGAGTCGACCACGGAGGGCTTCAACATCAACACCATAGCCCCTCCGTTGAGTGTTGTGAGTAGTTTACCACAGACCTTCGGGTCCATAGTTATTATCTAGATGGCTTCTTCTCTCTTTTTGGATCTCAAGACAATGTTCTCCCCCTCTCTTGTGGAGATCTATTCGATGTAAACTCTTTTTGTGGTGTGTTTGTCGAGATCCGATGAATTGTGAGTTTATGATCAAGTTTATCTATGAGAAATATTTGAATCTCCTCTTAATTCTTTTATGTATGATTGAGTTATCTTTGCAAGTCTCTTCAAATTATCAGTTTCTTTTGGCCTACTAGATTGATCTTTCTTTCCATGGGAGAAGTGCTTAGCATTGGGTTCAATCTTGCGGTGTCCTTACCTAGTGACAGAAAGGGTTGCAAGGCACATATTGTATTGTTGCCATCGAGGATAAAAAGATGGGGTTTATATCATATTGCGTGAATTTATCCCTCTACATCATGTCATCTTTCTTAAGGCTTTACTCTGTTCTTATGAACTTAATACTCTAGATGCAGGCAGGAGT
Source organism: Triticum aestivum (assembly GCF_018294505.1). Classification (NCBI taxonomy): domain Eukaryota; kingdom Viridiplantae; phylum Streptophyta; class Magnoliopsida; order Poales; family Poaceae; genus Triticum; species Triticum aestivum. The sequence continues at coordinate 32,625,417 of NC_057813.1, read as the reverse complement.
TGGTCGATGTGTGGAGTAATAGTAGTAGATGCAGGCAGGAGTTGGTCTACTTGTTGCAGACGTGATGCCTAAATACATGGTCATGCCTAGATAATATCATAATTATTCACTTTTCTATCAATTGCTCGACAGTAATTTGTTTACCCACCGTAATATTTATGCTATCTTGAGAGAAGCCACTAGTGAAACCTATGGCCCCCGGGTCTATCTTTTATCATATTTGCTTCCAATCTACTTTTATTTGCATCTTTACTTTTTGCATATATATTATAAAATACCAAAAATATATTTATCTTATCATACTCTCTCTATCAGATCTCACTTTTGCAAGTGGCCGTGAAGGGATTGACAACCCGTTTATTGCGTTGGTTGCGAGTTCTTTGTTTGTTTGTGTAGGTGCGTGGGACTTTTGAGGAGCCTCCTACTGGATTGATACCATGGTTCTCAAAAACTAAGGGAAATACTTACGCTACTATTGCTGCATCACCCTTTCCTCTTCAAGGAAAACCAATGCAAGCTCACTAGGGAAGACGCGGCAGTGGAAGCCCGCGCGGAGAGGAGTACGAGGGTTCACTGGTTTGGCTCCGTGTGAGGCTGCCGTCGCCGCAGGGCCTGGCCAGCCGTTGGAATAGTAGGGGGCGGTGAGGCCTCCGCGGCAGCACAGCCGGCCAAGGGAGGCAGGAGCATGCCGCACGACCGACGCTTCCTTGGGCGGCTGGAACAAGAAGACCATAGGTTGAAGAAGCACTACAGCCGTTGGATGGACATCATACGGTCACTGGAGCTAGAATCGTTCATATTGACTAACTTGACAAAGCCCTTCGTCTCCGTCAACTTAGTAGGCCCACAAGTCAGCCTCCCACCAAGGTGGGTCCTAGCTAGCCGAGGGAGTATTCTTTTTTTGTGCGTAATAAGGAGGCACTTCCGGTGGGTCCGAGCTGACAGCGGGGGGAACGTTTTTTTCACGAAATACGGTGGCCCATCCGGTGGGTCCCAGCAGTCAGGGGGAAATGTTTTTTCCACAAAATACTGGTGGCCCGTCCGGTGGGTCCCCGCTGTCAGGTGGAGGAATAATTATCTTCTGCGTAATAAGGAGGCACTTCCTTGCGGCTGCCATGGACCTAGCTATCAGCCTCTCCATGTACAAACTCTTCTGATGGAATTCGGTCGTTGACCACATTTACCATGCCGCGCCGAGAGCACCCCGGCGGTGTACAACAGCGAGGCCTAGGAAGGGGACGACGCGGAGCCGGGGAAGACGGGGCAGTGGATGCCACGCATAGAGGAGTATGAGGGTTCACTCGTTCGGCTGCGGTGTTAGACTGCCGTCGCCGCAGAATAACAGGCGGTGTGGGTGAGTGGAGGGATGGCCTGGCCAGTGGCGGGACTAGTAGGGGGCAGTGAGGCCTCCACGGCATCACAGCCGGCCACGGGAGGCAGGAGCAGGCGGCACGCTCGGTGCTGCTTTGTGCGGCTGGAGCAAGAAGACCAGAGGTTGAAGAAGCAGGATGGCCGTGGGATGGACATCGTTCAGTCACTACAGCTAGAATCATTCATATTGACTAAATTAACAAAGCCCTCCGTCCCCGTCAACTTAGTGGGCCCACAAGTCAGCCTCCCACCGAGGTGGGTCCCAGCTAGCAGGGGGAGTATTCATTTTTTTCTGCTTAAAAGGAGGCACTTCCGGTGGGTCCGAGCTGACAGCGGGGGGAACGTTTTTTTCGTAAAATACGGTGGCCCATCAGGTGGGTCCCAGCAGTCGGGGGGCAAACATTTTTTCGCAAAATACGGTGGCCCGTACAGTGGGTCCCTGCTGTGAGTTGGAGGAATCATTATTTTCCGCGTAATAAGGAGGCACTTACTTGCTGCGGCTGTGGACCCAGCTGAGACTCTCCACGTAAAGTATACTTCCGATGGAAGTCGTTCCTTGACCATGTTGACCTCGCCGCGTTCCGTTGCATGCATGCGTCCATGGGCGTGGTGCGTCCCCACTGTCAGCCTCTCACGTACAGTCATCTTTCGATGACTCTCGGTTGTTGACCATGTTGACCACACCGTGCCGCGCACACCCAGACTGGAATGACCCGGAGATGGGGAAGACGGGGCAGTGGAGTCGCAGATGGAGAAGAGTGGGAAACTTCACTGGTTCGGGCGCACGTCAGCACAGCCGTGGTGCCGCCCACGGGAGACAGGAGCAAGAATAGAGGTTGAAGAAGGAGCACGGCTATTGGATTAACATCCAACGGTCCATCTTCTAGAATCATTTGTTGATTAAGTTGACAAAGCCGTGCGTACACGTCCAATTAGTAGGCCCACAAGTCAGTCACCAAATCTGATGGGTCCCAGCTGTCAATGGGATGAATAATTTCTTTCACAAAATAAGGAGGCACTTCCTTCCATGCGAAGATACAGCCGGTGGGCCTAGCTGTCAGGTGGAGGAAACATTTTTTCAGCTTAATAAGGAGGAACTTTCCTTGCGTGCGACCATGGACCTTATGGGTCCCAGTCGTCAGGCTCTCCACGTACAGTCCTCTTCTGATAACTCTCGTTTGTTGACCATGCCGCACCGAGAGCAGCGAGGCGGTGGACGATGGCGAGGCCCCGGACGGGAACGACTCGGAGATGGGAAAATGTGGCAGTGGAGTCGCAGATTGAGAGGAGGAGAAGTGTTATAACTAGTTCTGTTGCAACATGGGGCTGTAGTCTGTGGAGAATAACAGGAGGTGTCGAGGGGTGGAGGGATAGCCTGGCCGGCGGTGGGGTAGCGCTTCGCAGCGATGCGTGCTAAGCAGAGCCGCTAGCCGCCGGAGGCCGGACCAGGCGGTCCCGGCGACGCTGGAGGAAGAAGACGAGAGATTGAAGGTGCATGCCGACTGTTGGATATAAATCCAATGGCTGTGGATGACACAATCATTTGTTGACCAACTTGACAACGCCCAGCGTAGCCTTCGACATATTGGCCCACATGTCAGCCTGCAAAAATGTGGCATATATTTAACCCATGTTTTCTAGAATATACAATCCATTTGCTGGGCTGGGTGAACAAATAATTTCGCGTCAATCAGGCTCATTTATATTTTCTAAGAAATCCCTGCCCATTTGCACTTCCTTGAAATACACATATTAGGTGGGCTCATTATATATATAATGTTATGTTAGAAGGAGCAATTAATATCAAAGAATAAACCGGAGAGGCACATTTTTTATATGTATAATTAGCAAATTAGCGAGTTATTGCTCAAAATAAAAATGAACGCGTTATTATTAAATTGGTCCTTAAAATCTTCACAAGCTTTTGTACGCAATCACCAGGATTTTCCTTGCCTATGATTAAAAAACAACCAGGATTTTCCTTGCCAACTTCCATTAAACATTTACTTTTATAAGTTAATAATACGTGGGATGTTTTTATAATGTATATATAAGTCTCTATAAAATATACGATAATAGTAATAACATAAATATATATAATGTGGTTACAAGGGAAAACATAAATTGGACATAGCATTACTTTTATAAGAGACCTGCGTTTTATACCCCATAGTAGGCATACTAACAAGTTCACACACAAATACAACTGAAAAGGTAAACATTCATATCAAACTCAGGTTCACAGGACACATTCATATTCATAGCCAACATTCACTATCAACAACTCAAAAGATTCATATATACACAAGCTCAGCATATCTATGCATCCAAATGATTGATAGATCACACGACAATATTCATACATAATTCACAAAAAGATTCAGATATACACATGTTCAGTATGTTTATGCATCCAAATGATTGAGATCACAACCAATATGATCCATGGGCGAACTTTAATTACCTAGGGTACAGACTGGTAAATGGTGTTCAATCGGAGGTACTTCTTGCCAAAATTAGTTCTTGTACGAGTAAACTATCGAGTACATAAGAGGCAGCACAGACAATCTGAACTTTGCTTGTAGGTTTATCCTCAAATAGTGGCCTCGTGCCGAGGGAGGTTTGAGCAACTTGGCCACTACTTTCATCCAACTAGTTTACTGGCTCATCTTGGTCCTGGATCTCACCAAAATTCTACATTGCAGGCGAGAAAGGAGGCGGTTGAGAAAATGAACCACCCAAAAATTTTGTGCAGTTCAACTGAAATGGAGCATCCTTGGCATGCAGACTGATTAAGTGCCAGATGAATATACGCGTCAACCAACTTGTCTGCAATCTTTAGACTCCATGCCATATAGTTTGCTACCATATGTGCCGATAACCAAAAGGCACAAGTTGGGACCAAAGACTGGACTGCGTTTTTCTGGGCTATGCACCAAGCAATATTTTTGGCGTTCACTCTCCTAATACTTGGAGTTTGACAATTGGTTGACGCCGGTTGATACTCGAATGAATATAGGCACTTCTTGTCAACATCGATGCTTGTCTGAGTGAACTTTGGAGTACATAGCAGCAGCATAAGTACCTATCCATCTGATAATTTTGTGTAGTTCTACTGAAATCACCCGATGTAATGATTTGCCTGTATGTTCAGGCTCCAAATTTCTCCTTTATGAAATCGGCAAACAGTAGCACAATACCAAATTACCAATACATATGACAGGAACAATAATCAGGATAAAGACCAGTACCAACCTGTGTGAGGTAGCATATCAATTACTATTTCCTTTGACTGGAAGCCAAGATAAGCCAAGCGACTGACAGCAAAGGAAGAAAGCAAGCGGAGATTAGCGACTAACAGGAAATGACAGAAGCTGTCGAGGCAATGAAGCACCCAAGGTTTTTGTGCAGTTCCACCAAAATCGAGCATCCCTGTTGGCACATATATTGAGAGAGTGAAATTACTGTAATAGTGGGACTAGTTGATGAAACATACACTAACAAATAGAAGCACCCTCATTATCTTAATGGGTAAAGTTAGCAACATAGTAGTCTTGCTTAAAGAGAGGTATTATTTTATTTAATTAGTGCCAATTAGCTCAACTCAACACTCAAAGCATTGCCATTTATCATAGGTTGCAAAACTTTAACGTGCAAAGATAAAGGAGTTTCTCATGACAGTAGCACGATACAAATAGAGATGACAGCAAACTAATATGGATGAAGGCCTTAGGCCCGTACCAACCTGAGACAAAATCTTATTCATGTAGTCCCATAAGAGATGATAAAGCACTCACTGGAATCACACAATAGTATATATTTTTATGCACTTCAAATGTATGGTTGAAATCACTCTTGTTACCAGTGCTGAGATTATATCGAAAGATTATCAAGAACTTCCAGCAGGGTTAAAGCAGTGGCTGGGATATAGTTTATTGTATTGTCTCGTGTAGTTCCACTAAAATGTATGATTGGCACAACATGATCCCTGTTTGCATAAGTAGGAACAAGGTGAAACCTTCATTAGCTTAGTGAGAAAGGATAGGAAGACATTAGCATATTACTCAAATAGTAGCATCAAATTCATGATGGACAATATGCAAAACATTGCCTCATTGAAACAATGGCAATAAATTGACATGCAAAACAATAGCACCATTATGTCATGACACTAATAATATTCCCTCCCTGCTCCACCACATGATTCACCTCCATAGACAAACATACACACGTACATGATTCAGCATAGGGTCCTACTAAAGATTTGTTTAACTCCAACAGGAAAATTAGGTAGTAATAAATTTTGGTACTTAAGTACTCCTAATTAATTAAGTGAGACAGTAGAAGTGGAAGGGCTCCCTAGAGGATCGTCTCACATGTAAGGTAGTCGTTGCCGGATCCCTTGAATGGCCTCGACTGAGTCCTCTGGCTTCGGCAAGATCGCCTTGGCACTGTTTATTCTTCCTCTTCTTCCTCTTGATGCTCTGTTTCTCTTTCTCCTCACCAGTTGGTGAAACCAAGTACATGATTGGCCTTCTAATTCAGAATTGGTTTTGTCAGTGAGGGAGTACAAGTGTACTAGTAAAAAACAACATTATTTTCTCATGGCAGTCGGAAAATAGAGATGAACACATGCATTAAATATCATTCTTACCTAAAGGAAGGTTATGGCGCCAATATGGATGATGAGGATTGGAACATAGATCTCCCTTTGTGCAGTTTCACCGAAATGAACCAACTGTTCCATTCTGACATTCCAGTTAAACAACACAAAAGTCATTTTTTTTAAGAAGAGTTTTGTGCAGTGCACCAAAACGTCACAACAGCAACCAGGTGAATTGGATATCCTTGTTTGCAAAAAAAGGTACAGAGGAAACAGTCAGAGTCTCAAACAATCACAGGCAAAAACATTTGGCTAAACTTGTCATGTCTTATAACAGTGGCATGGCTTCATTTTTACCAGGGACATTAGATTAAGAACAACTAAGGCTGCGTTCGGTTCACAGGTTTGGTATAGGATTTTCGTAGGAACACAATTCCTACGGTATTCTTTCCCTTCCAACCGTTCGGAACATGGGAAAGGTGAATAGTGTCTCGTAGGAAAGCTGGTTTGGTAGTACTGATTCCATAGGATTAGAAACATCCACGCGCTTAGACGGGTTGCTGTGATGTGTTTGCCGAAATAAAAAAAATCAACCTATGTGTGGTACGTGTGGTGAGGACAAGAGTAGTCACTGTGCAGCTGAATAAACAAATAGCATCTCATACTGCCAAGCATGCTACTCTTAAAAAACAAATTTGTACATTTTGTAGTCCATCCGAACACATTCTCTTGGGAGTTTCCTCCAGTTCGCTGTTCCATAGTTTTATACCTACATTCCTTTCCTATTCCTCTATTTTCATCAAGACCTATGTTTTCTGCCCCTTTATTCCGAATGGAGCCTAAATATTTGGTATAAGTGCATGGGACAGTGGGTGCACCAGCAGTCCAACACCATGTACGTAAACATGGGCATAAAGTGGTGATTCATAGTTTGTTGCCCCGAGAAACAAACATCCAAGAAACATATCTGGGTTGGTCCTATTTTTGTTCACTCTAGCCACCTACTCCTATATGTGGATAGCAATGTAGTCCTGGTCATACCACTGCATACAGCGTTACCCCTATATTTCCCTTTTCAACCAAGAGACCGGTTGGATGACCAGTCTGTACTACTTTCACCCCCTTTCCTTCCTGTTTGTTCCAAGTCCGATGTACATACTAAACTCCCCCACCCCCACTTTATTTCTTGTTTGAACCAAGTACTCCCTCCGTCCGGAATTACTTGTCATCAAAATGGATGTGTCTAGAACTAAAATACATCCAGATACATCCATTTCAATGACAAGTATTTTCGGACGGAGGGAGTACAAGATTCGATTCCATGAAGTAGCTTTACCTCTAACAATAGAAGAAAAAAAATAGGTGACGTTGGACCATCTGATCAAGAGGGGCTGAGAGGTAGAAAATGATGCACATGCAGCAACGTAGCAAGCTGGGGAAGTAGAGCTAAGGAAGTTTCGAACGAAGATATACCTGAAGGTCGTCGGGATGTGGATAGGTGGGCGGCGGGAGGCCGTATCCGCCCACAGGCAACGACGAAGGGATCAGAGGGACCTCCCGCGCTCGACCAGAGATAATGTTGCGGCCGGCAGTGGGTCTCCTCCCTCGCTATCGACGACGGCCTAAATGCTGCCCCTCCTCCCCTTCACCGGCGGAGGGGGATACGTCCGGATTTGTAACTAGCGGTGAGGATAGAAAGCCAGTGCTTTTTGAAGGGAGAACGATAGTGTTACTACCCCTATCTTGTTTAGATCTGGAGCGGATGAGAGTGTGCGAATAGAGCAACCCTAGCAAGCAAGCGCGGAGGCTTCGGCCTATATATACATAGTGGGGTAGTTTTCCTTTTTCACTCCATCAAAACAATCATTTAAAATTGTGTACTACTACATGCCAGGTCGCGGTTTTTTTAGTTGTTTGTTTTTTGAGATAGCTACATGCTTGTTCCAAGTGGTGTTATGGTGTGCCAGGTCACACTTTGTATCGTTCAAGTCTGGTACTACAAGTCCCTCCATTAAATGAACAACCACCCCCTCGTAAAAATTGTGAACAAGCCCACGGCAAAAATTAGCGGAAATGTGGGTTGCCCTGCTACCTCTTGAGAACTACGTTGGATTTCCCCGAAGAGGAGAGCATGATGCAGTAAAGCAGCGTAAGTATTTCCCTCAGTTATTGAGAACCAAGGTATCAATCCAGTAGGAGACCACGCACAAGTCCCTCGTACCTACACAAAACGATAGCAACTCGCAACCAACGCTTAGGGGTTTTCAATCCCTTCACGGTCACTTACGAGAGTGAGATCTGATAGAGATAATATTTTTGGTATTTTTGTTAGATAGATGCAAAGTAAAAAGTAAAGGAAAAGTAAAAACAAACAAGTAAATAAAGTGATATAGATTGATATGATGAGAATAGACCCGGGGGCCATAGGTTTCACTAGTGGCTTCTCTCAAGAGCATAAGTATTCTACGGTGGATGAACAAATTATTGTTGAGCAATTGACAGAATTGAGCATAGTTATGAGTATATCTAGGCAATGATCATGTATATAGGCATCACGTCCAAAACAAGTAGATCGAAACGATTCTCCATCTACTACTATTACTCCACTCAACGACCGCTATCCAGCATGCATCTAGAGTATTAAGCAAAAACAGAGTAACGCCGTAAGCAAGATGACATGATGTAGAGGGATAAATTCATGCAATATGATAAAAACCCATCTTGTTATCCTCGATGGCAACAATACAATACATGCCTTGCAATTCTTTCTGTCACTGAGTAAGGACACTGCAAGATTGAACCCAAAGCTAAGCACTTCTCCCAACGCAAGAACTACCAATCTAGTTGGCCAAACCAAAAAGATAATTCAAAGAGACTTGCAAACATAACTCAATCATACGTAAAAGAATTCAGAGAAGAATCAAATATTTTCCATAGATAATACTGGATCATAAACCCACAATTCATCGATCTCAACAAACACACCACAAAAAGAAGATTACATCGAATAGATCTCCATCAGGGAGGGGGAGAACATTGTATTGAGATCCAAAAAGAGAGAAGAAGCCATCTAGCTACTAGCTATGGACCCGAAGGTCTGAAGTAAACTACTCACACTTCATCGGAGGGGCTATGGTGATGATGTAGAAGCCCTCCGTGGTGGATGCCCCCTCCGGCGGAGCTCCGGAACAGGCCCCAATATGGGATCTCATGGATACAGAAGGTTGCGGCAGTGGAATTAGGTTTTGGCTCCCGTTCTGATCGTTCGGGGATACGTAGGTATATATAGGAGGAAGGAGTACGTCGTTGGAGCTCCGAGGGGCCCACAAGGTAGGGGGCACGCCCAGGGGGGCGCCCTCCACCCTCGTGACCTCCTCGGAAACTTCTTGGAGTAGGGTCCAAGTATCCTGGATAACGTTCTGTTGGAAAATCACCATCCCGAAGGTTTCATTCCGTTTGGACCCCGTTTGATATTTTGTTTCTTCGAAATACTGAAAAAGGCAAAAAATAGCAATTCTGGGGTGGGCCTCCGGTTAATAGGTTAGTCCCAAAAGTAATATAAAAGTGGAAAATAAAGCCCAATATAGTCCAAAACAGTAGATAAAGTAGCATGGAGAAATAACAAATTATAGATACGTTGGAGATGTATCAGGCATCCCCAAGCTTAATTCCTGCTCGTCCTCGAGTAGGTAAATGATAAAAAAATGATGCGGAGTGATACTTTGGCATAATTTCAATGTAAATCTTCTTAATTGTGATATGAATATTCAGATCTCAAAGATTCAAGACAAAAGTTCATATTGACACAAAAATAATAATACTTCAAGCATATTAATCAAAGCAATCATGTCTCCTCAAAATAACATGGCAAAAGAAAGTTCATCCCTACAAAATCATATAGTTAGGCTATGCTTCATTTTCGTCACACAAAGATGTTCCCAACTTCTATACCCCCGATGACAAGCCAAGCAATTGTTTCATACTTAAATAATCTGAAACTTTTTCAACCTTCATGCAATACATGCGCGTGAGCCATGGATATAGCACTATGGGTGGAATAGAATATGATGATGGGGATTCTGTGGAGAAGACAAAAAAAGGAGAAAGTCTCACATTGATGAGGATAATCAACGGGCTATGGAGATGCCCATCAATTGATGTCAACATGAGGAGTAGGGATTACCATGCAATGGATGCACTAGAGCTATGAATGCTCAACAAAAGAAAACTAGTGGGTGTGCATCCAACTTGCTTGCTCACGAAGTCCTAGGGCATTTGAGGAAGCCCATCGTAGGAATATACAAGCCAAGTTCTATAATGAAAAGTTTCCCACTAGTATAAAAAAAGACAACTTATGAGACTCACTACATGAGGAACAAGGTGCTACTTTGAAGCACAATATATGAGACTCACTACATGAAGAACAAGGTGCTATTTTGAAGCACAAGTGTGGAAAAAGAGATAGTAGCATTGCCCTTTTTATTTTTTTTATTTTTTTTGGGCCTTCTTTTTTTCTTTTTGGCCTTTCTCCTTTTTTTGGGCAATGCTCTAATAATTATGATCATCACACTTCTATTGATTACAACATAAGGATTACAACTCCAAACTTAGAACAAGATATGACTCTATATGAATGCCTCCGGCGGTGTACCGGGATGGTGCAATGAATCAAGAGTGACATGTATGAAAAATAATGCATGGTGGCTTTGCCACAAATACGATGTCAACTACAAGATCATGCAATGGCAATATGACAAAAGTAATGCATGTCATGATGATGATGGTGGAAGTTGCATGGCAATATATCTCGGAATGGCTATGGAAATGCCATAATAGGTAGGTATGGTGGCTGTTTTGAGGAAGATATAAGGAGATTTATGTGTGATAGAGCATATCATATCATGGGGTTTGGATGCACCAGCGAAGTTTGCGCCAACTCTCAAGGTGAGAAAGGGCAATGCACGGTACCGAAGAGGCTAGCAATGGCGGAAAGGTGAGAGTGCATATAATCCATGGACTCAACATTAGTCAAAAGAACTCATATACTTATTGCAAAAATTTAGAAGTCATCAAAAATTCAAGTACTACGCGCATGCTCCTAGGGGGATAGATTGGTAGGAAAAGACCATCGCTCGTCCCCGACCGCCACTCATAAGGATGCACAAGCCAGGTACACTTCATGTTTCAAATTTGTTACACAACTTTAACCATACGTGCATGCTACGGGATTTGCAAACTTCAACACAAGTATTTCTCAAATTCATAATCACCCAACTAGCACGACTTTGATATTATCACCTCCATATCTCAAAACAATTATCAAGCATCAAACTTATCTTAGTATTCAATTCACTCAAAAGAAAGTTTCACATATCTTGAACACCAAGTATATTAACATTAAGCAAATTACCATGCTATTAAAGATTCTCAAAATAATCTAAGTGAAGCATGAGATATAAAATAGTTTCTTTAAAACAAATCCACCACCGTGCTCTAAAATATCTAAGTGAAGTACTAGAGCAAAAATTATCACGCTCAAAAGATATAAGTGAAGCACTATGAGCAAAACTACCAAGCTCAAAAGATATAAGCAAAACACATAGAGTATTCTAACAAATTCCAATTCATGTATGGCTCTCTCAAAAGATGTGTACAGCAAGGATGATTGTGGTAAACTAACAAGCAAAGACACAAATAATACAAGACGCTCCAAGTAAAACACATATCATGTTGGTGAATAAAAATATAGCTCCAAGTAAATTACCGATGGAAGTGGACGAAAGAGGGGATGCCTTCCGGGGCATCCCCAAGCTTTGACTTTTTGGTGTCCTTGGATTATCTTGGGGGTGACATTGGCATCCCCAAGCTTAGGCTCTTGCCAATCCTTGTTCCAATATCCATCAAAAGAATTCACCCAAAACTTGAAAACTTCACAACACAAAACTCAACAGAAATCTCGTGAGCTCCGTTAGAGAAAGAAAACAAAAGACTACTTCAAGGTACTGTAATGAACTCATTATTTATTTATATTGGTGTTAAACATACTGTATTCCAACTTCTCTATGGTTTATAAACTAATTTACTAGCCATAGATTCATCAAAATAAGCAAACAACACACGAAAAACAGAATCTGTCAAAAACAGAACAGTCTGTAGCAATCTGTAACTAACGCAAACTTCTGGAATTCTAAATTTTTTACCAAAATAGAAAGTCCTGGAAAATTTGTTTATTGATCAGCAGAAAAAGGAATCAACGCAAAATCACGTTCCTGTGATTTATCATAATTATATTCGTGCGCGCAAAGTTTCTGTTTTTCAGCAGAATCAAATCAACTATCATCGTAGGTTATCCTATAGGTCCTACTTGGCACAAACACTAATTAAAACATAAAACCACATCCAAACAGAAGGTAGATGGATTATTTATTCCTAAACAGAAGCAAAAACAAAAAACACAAAATAAAATTGGGTTGCCTCCCAACAAGCGCTATCGTTTAACGCCCCTAGCTAGGCATAAAAGCGAGGAAAGATCTAAGTTGTGCCGTAATAATAAGATAGATCTTGAAAGCTCATCTCGTATTCCCTACGTTCGGCAGCAAGTTTCCTTTGAGGCAAGCAAAAATAATCAAAAGGGCTAAATTTAGCGGGACAAAAATCCCCAAGATCAATCACGGGAGGAACGGGTTCCTCCCTTGGCCCTTCATAGTGCACAACTATTTCATCACTAAAAGCATTCTTTTGGCAAATTCTTGTGAGCTTATACTCAAGAGAGTATCCTAGCTCATTATTTCTAAGGGCGAAATCATTATTAAGCTCGTTAATGCAATCAACTAAGACATTTATAGGGACCTTTTTTCTAAGGTTTTCATTGAAAGCGACATAGTCCGAAGATTGAAAACGTCTAATTTCGTCTTGATCATAGAGGATTGCTTCTATGGATGGACGACCGGCGTCCACCCTATAGTGCGCAAAGATTTCTTTGGCTTCTCTTATGATAAATCCAAATTCATGAGCCAAAACAATAGTAACAGCGCGCTTAATAGAAGAGTGCTCAATATTAGAGAATTCTAAGAAAATTCTCTATATGCAAGAGTGCATATGCATAAATTGCCTTTCAAGTTCAACCACAAGAATAGCTATAGCATCCGCAAGGCTACTAGTTCTATGAAGAATACAACAGCCCTATCTTGTTTAGATCTGGAGAGGATGAGAGTGTGTGAATAGAGCAACCCTAGCAAGCAAGCGCGGAGGCTCCGGCCTATATATACATAGTGGGGTAGTTTTCCTTTTTCACTCCATCAAATTAATTGTTTAAAATTGTGTACTACTACATGCCAGGTCGCGGGTTTTTTAGTTGATTGTTTTTTGAGATAGCTACATGCTTGTTCCAAGTGGTGTTATGGTGTGCCAGGTCACACTTTGTATCGTTCAAGTCTGGTACTACAAGTCCCTCCATTAAATGAACAACCACCCCCTCGTAAAAATTGTGAACAAGCCCACAGCAAAAATTAGCGGAAACATTGGTTGCCCTGCTACCTCTTGAGCACTGCGTTGGATTTCCCCGAAGAGGAGAGGATGATGCAGTAAAGTAGCGTAAGTATTTCCCTCAGTTTTTGAGAACCAAGGTATCAATCCAGTAGGAGACCACGCACAAGTCCCTCGTACCTACACAAAACGATAGCAACTCGCAACCAACGCTTAGGGGTTTTCAATCCCTTCACGGTCACTTACGAGAGTGAGATCTGATAGAGATAATATTTTTGGTATTTTTGATAGATAGATGCAAAGTAAAAAGTAAAGGCAAAGTAAAAACAAACAAGTAAATAAAGTGATATAGATTGATATGATGAGAATAGACCCGGGGGCCATAGGTTTCACTAGTGGATTCTCTCAAGAGCATAAGTATTCTATGGTGGGTGAACAAATTATTGTTGAGCAATTGACAGAATTGAGCATAGTTATGAGTATATCTAGGCAATGATCATGTATATAGGCATCACGTCCAAAACAAGTAGATCGAAATGATTCTGCATCTACTACTATTACTCCACTCATCGACCGCTATCCAGCATGCATCTAGAGTATTAAGCAAAAACAGAGTAACGTTGTAAGCAAGATGACATGATGTAGAGGGATAAATTCATGCAATATGATAAAAACCCCATCTTGTTATCCTCGATGGCAACAATACAATACGTGCCTTGCAACTCTTTCTGTCACTGAGTAAGGACACTACAAGATTGAACCCAAAGCTAAGCACTTCTCCCATTGCAAGAACGACCAATCCAGTTGGCCAAACCAAAAATATAATTCGAAGAGACTTGCAAAGATAAATCAATCATACATAAAAGAATTCAGAGCAGAATAATATATTTTCCATAGATAATACTAGATCATAAACCCACAATTCATCGGTCTCAACAAACACACCGCAAAAAGAAGATTACATCGAATAGATCTCCACGAGAGAGGGGGAGAACATTGTATTGAGATCCAAAAAGAGAGAAGAAGCCATCTAGCTACTAGCTATGGATCTGAAGGTCTGAAGTAAACTACTCACACTTCATCGGAGGGGCTATGGTGATGATGTAGAAGCCCTCCGTGGTTTATGCCCCCTCCGGCGGAGCTCCGGAACAGGCCCCAAGAAGGGATCTCGTGGATACAGAAGGTTGCGGCGGTGGAATTAGGTTTTTGGCTCCCGTTCTGATCGTTCGGGGATACATAGGTATATATAGGAGGAAGGAGTACGTTGGTGGAGCTCCGAGGGGCCCACGAGGTAGGGGGCGTGCCGAGGGGGCGCGCCCTCCACCCTCGTGACCCCCTCGGAAACTTCTTGGATTAGGGTCCAAGTCTCCTGGATCACGTTCGGTTGGAAAATCACGATCCTGAAGGTTTCATTCCGTTTGATATTCTGTTTCTTTGAAATATTGAAAAAGGCAAAAACAACAATTCTGGGCTGGGCCTCCGGTTAATAGGTTAGTCCCAAAAGTAATATAAAAGTGGAAAATAAAGCCCAATATAGTCCAAACAGTAGATAAAGTAGCATGGAGCAATCAAAAATTATAGATACGTTGGAGACATATCATGCCCCAACATGCATTATTATTTATATTTTCTACTCCCTCCATTCCTAAATATAAGTCTTTTTTATTAGCCACACCTAACACAAGAATTCTTTTATTAGCAGTGAACCCCACATGTCATAGACATAAAAACTATGGCAAGATTCCCTTAGGCAAGCCAAAGTGTGTCTAACAATTTGAGCAACTCGGGTTAGGCAAGTGTGGCAAGTGTGGCAAGTGTGGGAAAAATAATGTGGAAACATAAGACAAACATAGTCACAATCCAAACAGTCCCGTAATTTTTTGTGACATGCATGAAAATTTGGTTAGTTAAATTTATAGTCAAAATTTGGCAAGGTGCATCAAATCAACACATGCAAGTATCAAAAGGAAAGTCGCGGCATGCATGCATGCATTGTACTCCCTCCGTTTCCAAATATAAGTCTTTTTAGAGATTGCAACAAGTGACTACATACTAAGCAGAATATGTCTACATACGAAGTAGCCCATTTGAAATGTGTAAAAAGACTTATATCGAGTGCAGTGCTTTGATGTGTCGCGTCAACTCGTACAAGACTGAGAAATTTGATTACTACAACGCCCTCTCCCTCGCGGACTGAGCTCTGGTGCCTTAACTGCACCTGCCTTTGGCCGCATGATAGGAGGGCCAACCACCTATTGGGCCCACCTATCATAGACGCAAAGGAAGGAGCAGTAAGTAGAAGCTTTCACTACACGCTATCCCTCCCATACAAGGTGGACGGACATGCAGCAGTGGATTCGATACTGTAGAAGTAGGAGTAACATCATTGTTCGTCTTCTCGAAGAGGCGAAGAGCCAAGCGCAACCCGAACATGGCAGTTGCGAACGCTCGCGTGGTGCGGTTCCTTGGAGCATGCATATACTAGCCAAGCTCTTGCATGAGACAAAATTGCTATTTTTTAACAATTAAACTCCATTATCCATTGGTTGATACTCATTCTGCATAGGTCCACGCGCTTAGCACCGTTTCCTCCTGGGGTCACCAATGTTTATTTGCTAATTAATAGCATTGCATGCAATGAACTAGCCATTGCAAGTCATTAAAACCATGCACACCTCTCATCTCTTATTGGTTGATATGTCAAGAAACAAGAAACAAGGTAGAAGTTAATGCACTGCACCTAAGTGTTTTGGGACTATTTGTTTTTGTAAGATGACTTACACAACTAGACGGAGGGAGTAGTATAGCCCTGTAAACCGGAAAGGAGTATATGCCTTTCTAGAGATTTAAACAAGTGACTAGACTACACCGTGTGCAGTACTCCCTCCCTTCCGGTTTATAGGGCTCAAATCTCAAATCTCATGAACCAAGGCATTTTGCGATTGGAGGAATGTATTTCATACTTTACAAAACTACCCTAATTAAACTCATACATTAATTACATAGTCCTCTTGTTTTCCTCTCCGCCTTGGTCGCGGTGCACAATATTGAGCACTCCTATATGACTAGCCGCTCTATCTACATGCGGGACATTTCAAAGCATTCGGACCCACGTGTCATCCACCAAATCACAGTGAGGTGCTATAGTCGAGACTCACCTTTCACCCTGTTGTGGCCGTCATGAACCGTCATATCACAAAGCCCACACATTTACCAGCAGTGGTAAGGTGGCCTCCAAGTTGGACTGGACGAAGCAACCATCATTTCACTGGAACGCTCGTTCAAGCCCTTTCTTCCCTTTCTTGAAGAAAACCTCACTCCAGGCTACTCACTTCTGCCATTTTTCTTCTGTACCGACGAAGGAAAGGTGGGCGAATCAGTTATGCTGCTATATTTTCATTCCAAGAATCTTCTTTTTGTGAACCACCGACCGATTCTCACATCCTATTCTTTTCCTATTTTCATTGCGATTGTGGTTTCCTTTCGATTGCTTGTTGTTTGTCAGTTCATTGATGGATCCTAGAGCACTAGGCAAAGAGTTGCCAGCGGACAAGCCACTAGAGACAGCGATCTCCAGGAAGCGAGCATCGACCAACGAGTTGACCATGTTGGTGGGCCAACCCATGGAGACGAAGAACTCCAAGAAACAAGCACTGTCCAAAGAGTTGAGGACGTTGGCGGACGAACTCCTCACAGAAAGTTGGAATAACAGCAATGGCCCCACCGTGCCTACCCGAGGAACTCTGATTGCCACCTATGTGAGGCGCAAGACCGAGTTTGAGGAGATAGTCGCCGTTGAGAAGTAGTATTCCCCTGGCAAGGTGATGGCCCCCATCGAGGACGAGGAGATGGCCCCCGGAGGGATGAGATCACCCGGTGAGCTGCACAAGGTAAAAAATAATGGCTTATTACCATAGTTGTGGTTTTTGATTATTTGCAATGTGCTTGCTAATATGTTAGGGTTGTGCAGGTGCCGGTGGACGTCCTTGATGATTCCCGTGTCGTGGCCCGTCCTGTTTGCATCGCCCTAGAGATCGATTCCGATGCCGCTATCCATCCTGTGGACATCGCCCCAGAGATCGATTCCGATGTCGCGGTTAGTCCTGTGGACATCACCCCAGAAATCGATTCCCATGCCGTTGTCCGTGCTGTGGTCATTGCCCGAGACATCGATGACAAGAAATAGTTGGTCGCGCTAATCCTTCAGGGTAGTTTGCATTGCCCTGTGTTTAATTACCAGAATGATGCGTGTTATCAAACCATCTTAGGGCTAGTGCACTATCTTGCGTGGGCGGATCTTGCTACTTTTGTTTGATAGTGAATCATGCGATGAATCATGCGAATCCTCTCCGAGTTATGGAAATAGATGTATCCTCACCAGCTTTTGATGTAATATATGGCATGCTTAGATGTAAGTTAGAACTATTTATCATATCAGCAGGGCTTGTTTGATGATTCTTGGTGTTAGTAGGCTAGCTACTATGCGAGCTATAGTACTTGCAAAACACTCACCGAAGAGAAATGTTGGGGCTGATGAGCTCGTGGTACGCTTATACTTATCCCTTGTCGATCGACCAATAGCCCTAGCTCCTAAAATTGTAGGCTTAGCGATTGATTAGACAATAGTCAACATACATTCAGGACTCATTTGGTTCATAGGGTAGGAAAATTAGTAGCAAAAGTACAGAGAACGTGCAACACAAAATCATAGCAGTGCAGAGACGTACTCCCTCTGTTCCAAAATAGATGACCTAGGCGGGCTAGTTTGGACAAGTGGGTTTCAGTGATATGACGTGGTACAGTGCCGTCCAGTCTTCGCGTGTGGTAGCAGTATTGCGGGTACAGTAAGTTTTCTTGAAGAAGCGGAATTCAACAAAGTCATGATGGTTCCTTCTTCCGAACAACTTACAGTGGGAAAGGTTGTGCCTGCGATACGACCGGGGTAGACCAGAATAATTTTGTGCATGGCAGGTGGACCAGGATGGTCGATGTCCCACATGTCGGTGAATGAAGGTATTCTTTCCGATATAGAGGACGAGCAATGAGTATTCATTGTTTATTTTTTATGAAAGCTATTATCTCCACTGTTACGACGGAGGAGTGTGAAACCCGGAAGCCTAGTGAACTTGGCATGTGCACCACTCCCTCCTTCCTCATGTAATGCCCAGGTTACTGCTTTTTTCACTTTCTCTCTATCTATTTCCTCTCAAATGTTTTTTACCTTTCTTTTTTTAAGACATAATTGTTTTTTATGCCTTTTTTAGAATTATTTTTTTATACCTAGGATCACGTGTAGAGACGGGCTCTTGCAGAGCCCACTCCTTGACTTTGTCAATGCCTCTCTCTCCTCCACATAAGGAGTACTGCTTGCTATGCATGCATGCGGTGGGCAGCTGGCGTCTTGAGGGGCCAGGGTGGTGAGAGCAGGCTCCGGAAGCGGTTCGGACTCCAACATGGCCCACCTCACATTATAACCATATATTGCTTGGAGTCCGTGCGTGGCGGGCGGGCAATCTCTTCTCCCTCCCCCGTTTCTCTCTTCTTAGCCGACGCCCAAGACAACGCGTGTCCCCTCTGGTGAGCGGCGTGCGAGCCGGACTGTCGGGGTTGCAACGCGTACGAGTCGTAAGTGTGCTACCTTTTCCTTGAAAACTTGCGAAGCGTAACATTTTCGCGCGATCGATCGATAGAAATCCAGAACAAAATGACGAGGGCGATGCTTTCCCACTCGTTAGGTGGGCTAGTTCGAGTGATATGACGTGCTACAGTGCCGTCCACTTGCTCCATTTTTATGTAAGCAAGAGTTTACACTCTTACGCAGGAGGAGTGCGAAACACCACGGATCTGATTTTGATCGAGAGATAACTGTTCCCTGCCAAATAATGGAGGATTGTTAGCAATTATAGCATGATAGTTAGGGCATCTCCAACGCTGGCCCACAAATTTACACCGGCATCTGTCCGGGGACTGATGGATGCCCACCGATGCTACCCGCATACCTTTCGACAACTATATGAACTAACCGGATGAAATTCGTGCAAACAAAGCAAATTTCAAATTAACCGGATGAAATTCATTACATTTCGAAAACTTTTCCTACAAACTGGACGAAATTCATTACATATTTCGCACGAACCATACTAAAACCTACTGTAAACCTAATCTAAACGATCGCCGGCGCCCGACCACCAGCGATGAACCCGAGAAAGCCGGCCATTGCCTTTGCCTCCTCCTCATCTACCTCGATAACCTCCTCCTCCGGAGCACAAGGTTCTGAAGATTTCCGCCTCCACGTTGCCGTCAAGCGGCTAATCGGGCGCTGATGTTTACCCCACCAAGCTTGGCGTCGACTGAGTGGAGTAGCGGCGGCCTTCCAGGGACAAGAGCGGCGGCGACCTACCGTGTACTACTCTTCCTCGCTGTTGTCTATGCCCGTGCACACGCACCGGCTTCGTGGTCATGGCGGCGGAGGGCGTCCGGGGGGTGCCGGCGATCTCCTTCGTTTACTCCTGCGATAGTACGTCGAAGAGAGCTTTGGAGCGCGCCTGGAGCGGAGCCGCCAATGTCCCTCGTCTGCTTCTACGACAGTACGTCCAAGAGAGCTTCAGAGCGCCAGGAGGCCATGATTGGAGTGGTGCCGACAGAGGGAAGGGATTGGAGGAGAATAAGTGTGGGTCTTTGACTATGTCTGGGAGCTGGGGCTCAAGTTAATATAGCGGGCGAATGGCAATGAGCTACGGAAGACGGATGGACAACTCGCGCCGAAGTAGGTTCGTCGGGCGTGAATGCGAACGCTGCTTCAGTGACTTAACTGCAGATGCGTTTGGGTTACTGACATGTGGGCCCAACGGGCATCTAGCCCGCATGTCAGTGACACACCAATTTCACCTGCAGTTAAGTCCGTTGAATGCGGCATTGACATTCTGGAGAGACGGTGACCGTTTCAGGCGGGAAGCACGCACAAGCGATGGAAGGGGTTTCGGTGTGCAGTGGCACTAAGATCGGTCGCTCACGATAGTACATACTCCGTACCATACTACCATAGTACCCTCTCTAGCTTAGGTTGTTTTATAGATTGTCATTGTGATGGACAATATACATGAGCAAGGCGGTCCGAGTATGACCATTGGTGTTGAGCCAGGTGAATACATGCTCGGCGTTCGAGTAGGCCTCCATCAAACGTCTAAACAGTAATGTCAGGCATCGCCGGGGCGCGCAGGTGATGGGCTCACCATTTGTGTTGCGCCATGAGTAGGAATTTGATTTAGAGGGCGACGTGCATGCATTAGCATGCTTTGATAGCGTGAGCGTGTGTGTCTGATGCGAACTATTTCATTTTCATTTGGCTGACGAGGGTGCATTGCAGCGACGAGTCCGTGGTTTGATTCCCCACATTCGCATAATTTTGGTTTTTACAGTATTTCTTTCTCCATTGACAGGTAGGCCCGCGTAGATAGATAAAGAACACGAGCTGATGAGGCGCATGCGGACTATTTGACTGGTCAACCAGACAAATACAAAGCTATACGTTGAGCCAGTGACCGTATAATCACCATATCTCGTATACAGTGATCAAAGTGAGCTATCAAGACAAGTTCGATCACCGCCAATGCATTTTACTCAGTAATAAATGACCAGGATTGAAGGGGAATCCGAATTTGCTTCGTCTTCTGTCCTTGAGCTCTTGACAAACCAATGCACTATACGGTTGTCCAGCCACTCCACCTTAGAGCTCTCACCAAGCTTCGTTCATGCCATCGCGCGGCACACTAACCGGTAAGTGTCACGACCGGTTTTTCAATAAAAATATTTATTGAGAAAACCAATCTTTAAATCCAAGTATAGGAAAAGTCATCCTTTCTGGTAGACAAAAGCTTGATAAATAGAGAACCAGTGCATCAAATATATTACAGGGTTGAGCTGAGGTTGCTCAACACTTTATTACAGACTCGCCAATAAATTACATATGGGCGGTTATGACACAGGGGTGGGGTGGCATGGTACTAGCTCGAGGGAAAAGTGGTGGTGGATAACTTGACTTCTACTGGTAGTACATCGAGTGTCGAGGTGAGGCTCGATGAATTTATTCGGGGTTGCGGAAGCGGATAATACAATGACCAAGACAGGATCGCACGGGACTGACTGGGACTCCTCTAGGCGTCGGACTCGCTATCAAACTCTTCATCCATGAGATCGCCTTCATCAGCATCTGGCCGAATCAACAAGCCAGGTGAGTACTTGAAAGTACTCGCAAGACAGTTCGGACAAAAGATAAAATCAATGAATGCATGAATGCGTCATGAACAAGTATGATACTCAAATAACAACGGTAATATTGCAGAACTTGATGTATCAAAATTTAATGACTGAAAACCGATCGGGTGTCTGGAGCAACGCCTCGAAAGGTAATTAAACAAAAATGCATGCCGTAGTCGGGCGTCTTAGCGACACCACATAAAGGGCTTTAAAAAGAAATGCCACAGTCGGACGTCTGAGCGACATCACAGACAGGGCTTTAAAAGAAATGCCACAGTCGGACGTCTGAGCGACATCACATAAAGGTCTTTAAAAGAAATGCCACAGTCGGACGTCTGAGCGACATCATAGACAGGGCTTTAAAAGAAATACCATAGTTGGACGTTTGAGCGACATCACATAAAGGGCTTTAAAAGAAATGCCACAGTGCGACATCTGGGCGACATCACACAAAGGGCTTTAAATGAAATGCCACAGTCGGACGTCTGGGCGACATCACATAAAGGGCTTTAAAAGAAATACCACAGTCGGACGTCCGTGCGACATCACAGACAGGGCTTTAAAAGAAATACCACAGTCGGACGTCTGAGCGATATCACAGACAGGGCCTATAACAAAAGTAAATAGCAGGTATGCCACCGTCGGACGTCTGAGCGACATCACAGACAGGGCTTGTAATAAATGTAAATAATGAGATTAGTCCATCCACAAGAATAATCTTTTAACCGGATTTATTACCCATAAATCCCACCGGAGTTTTGTCACTGAGGCTGATACCTGACAAGATAAGATAATAATAGTACTTGAACAAAGTACAAGATGATTGAAAGATTGAGGCTCTGCAGAGTTTGGAAGAACTGAACACAGCCAACGGATTTCCGTAGTCACGAAGGACTAGTTCCGTTTACGGTATTTCAGTAGAAACACATTTAACTAGTACACACCCATTTCACCTCACGTTGCCAGGAATCACCCTGGCCAACGTCCAAGAAAAACTTTGAGACGGGGAGGCCACAACCTCGAATAGCATGGGATCAAATTTCTATACGCGCGCTCTAAGGGGTGCCTCCCTCTCGGTCCCAACCGGAAACACCCATGCCCCCTGACCGGATGACGGGCTTTAATCCAGGGCCATGGAACCCTCATCCCGGCCTCTCCACTTGGTGTGTACCAGGAAAACGATTTGCAACTTACTATGCCATATTCCTTTCGGAAAACATGTGACAGTATAGGATGGAATGAATGGGAATGTGAATTGTGTCATGACGACACGGAAGTCAAATAATCTGGCATAAGACTGGCATGTCACAACACTGCCATCTTACCCATCCTCATACCAACACATGGCTTTGCAAATATGTATCCAACAACATAATGCTTTCCGAAACTTACTTTCCGATTATGTGCACGAGATATATCATGCAAAGTGATGTTCATAAACATGCCATGACTATACTAAAATGCAAACATGCAACAACACTCATCATATCAAGAGTTCAAACATGCTTTCCTAGTTCGGAGTAGTCGGAGTCTAACTGTGCGAAGTTTGCAGCTCCGTCACCTCCTCCGGTATCTACGGTATAAGAAAAATACGTACGCAACATAAATACCGTGAGTGTACAGAAAATTGTTCCAAATATTTTTCAAATAAAAATGATAAAAAACTAGACAAAAATCTAAAGAGAACAGAAAAAGAATTAATCAAAAATACTTTTCTGATCAAAAGTTATAAGAGTTTTGGTCCAAGGACCCATCTGTAATGAAACAGAAAACTTCCAGGGGGCTATGCAGAAGAATCCAGAAAAACGGTTCAGAGAGGAAGCGTATTTCCAGAGTACGCCTTCTGCAAACGATTTAAAAAAAAACAAAAGAGAGGCTGACGGGCGGGTCCCACCCGTCAGGTTTGAAAGTTCAAACAGGGGAGTCGGGGCTCGTCGGCGCCCGAGAGCCGCGGTGGTCGCCGGCGGCGATCCACGGCAAGGCAGGGAGATCGGAGTGTACCTCCATGATTAGGGCGCCATTCCGCGTCTGTGGGAGGTGGTGGTGGTCGCCGGCGAGTACCACGTCGGTGGCGATGCTTGCTCCGGCGGACGGTGATTCGGGTGGTCGTGGATCTCGCCGGAGAGAGCTGCGGAGGTGGAATTGGTGACGGGGTTAGACTCGTGATAGCATGTGGAGGTATCTGACGAGGATAGGGCGCCGGAGAGGGCCTTACCGGAGTGAATCACGGTGGGGGCCGAGGCGGAACGGAGTGGCCGGAGTCGCGGAAGGAGAGCTCCTCGTGGCTCGTTCAGTGGTTGTGCGGGGTCTGATGAGGTAGAGGAGGTGTGCCGCGGGCGAGAGCAGGCTCGGGGTGCTATATATAGCCGCCCCGAGGCGGTTGCCGAGAACGGGGTTCTCCGGCGAGGTGATTACGGCGGCGCTGCGGTTGCACGGGAGGTTTCAGAGGCTGAACCTCGTCGTGGGTGTTCCGTGGTTCCGTTTTGGTGCTAACTGCGTCGGGATTTGGGGGTTTAGGGGGAGCTCGACGGAACGGGGCGGCGCGGGCCCGTCGGCGGCAGGGAGCGCTCTCTGCGCCTGCCGCGCCACGGCGACAGTGCTGCATGCGTTCGCTGGCAAGGAGGTGGCCACGAGGAGCTACCAGGAGCTTGGGCGGCGCCGAACGGCATTGTGCCGCCGTTCTGCTTCCTGTCGGCCGCTATGGTGCTACGGCCGCCGCAAGACACGTCGGCGCAGGCGGGCCAGGGCGCCACCGATGCCAGGAAGGCGCCAAGCGCGCGTGTGAGGCTCCGGACAAGCAAGCCTGGCCGTGAGCTACGTGCCAAGCGCACTGTGAGCTCGTGACTGAAGTTACTGACGAAGATCGACACTGAACTTCTGAATTTAACTGAATATGACTAGAACAGTGCATGCAAGGTGTTTGACAGAATGATCCAGGCATGTAGGGATTTTTCCTTGAGCTGGTTTTTGGTGGAGGGGCCTCTCATTGCATCTAGAGGCTGCCTGAATATTTGTGGAATTTTTGGAGAGGTATAGATATGAATTTCACCAAATTTGGCAAATCTGGCCCAAACTTGCAGTGAGTGCAATTTGAAATATTTGAATAGGAGAAGAGTGGATCAAGATGGTTCTGGGTTGTGGGTTCAAAGGACTATCCAGGAGTGTTGAGTTGAGGTCAAAAATCAAAAGCATTAGGGCACTTGCTTGCAATCCACCTAGGCTCAAAAGGATTGACAGATTTATTTTGGGAGGAGAAATAGTTGGAATAAAATCCAAAAATGGATTTTATTAGTTTGGACAGAATGTTAGGGTTGTACCAAAGTGGGAGGAAAGTATTTGGGAAAATTTCACCATAGGAAGCATGGTGAAATTTTTTGGAGGGATCAAAACCAAATAAAAGCCAAAACTAAAAGGGTTTTCATTTTAAAAGATACCAAATCCAAGAAAAGGATTTTTGAGAGGGCAAACTTAGAAGATGGTTTTTAGGAAGGGTTTAAATGACCTCCTTTCAAACCAAGCAAGGCTCTTTTGAAAAAAACAAACCACCAAAAATTTTGGAGTGTCACAGCACCTACCCCCTTAGGAAAAATCTCGTCCCCGAGATTTCAGCTGATCCTTAAACAAGTGTGGGTGCTCTGTCCGAAGAAAATCCTCGCTCTCCCAAGTTGCTTCATTCTCGGTGTGATTACTCCATTGAATTTTGAAAAACTTAATGGTCTTCTGTCGGGTCCTCCTCTCAGACTCTTCTAATATTTTTATCGGGTGCTCCCGGTAAGTGAGATCTGGTTGCACGTCAATATACTCATGTGAAACTTGCTTCTCTGGGTTGCTTATGTATTTTCTCAACTACGAGATGTGAAACACGTTGTGGATACCGGATAAGTCTCCGGGCAGGTCCAGTTGGTAGGCTACCTTGCCTTGTCGGGGCACTATATGAAATGGTCCGATGAATCTTGGTGCTAGTTTCCCCTTAATCTTGAATCGTTGCAGACCCTTCATAGGAGAAACTCTGAGGTATACCAATTCTCCAGGTTCAAAACTGATTTCCCGATGCTTTCGGTCGTAATAACTCTTTTGCCGACTTTGAGCTGTTTTGAGTTGTTCTCTAATCGTCTTAACTTTCTCCTCGGCCTCCTTGAGCATATCTGGGCCAAAGATATGGCTGTCTCCGGTCTCTGACCAATTTAGCGGGGTACGACATCTTCTCCCATATAGAGCTTCAATGGGTGCCATTTGCAAGCTGGCTTGATAGCTGTTGTTGGATGCGAACTCTGCATATGGCAAACTTTCTTCCCAACTGTTCCCGTAGGTGAGGACACAGGCTCTTTGCATGTCTTCTAAGATTTGGTTTACGCGTTCCGTTTGTCCATCAGTCTGGGGATGGTATGTGGTACTGAAGGCTAGTTGGGTTCCCAGTGCCTATTGTAGGTGATCCCAGAATGTAGAGACGAACTGTGTGCCTCTATCGGAGATAATAGTCTTAGGGACTCCATGTAGGCAGACGATACGGGCAAGATAAAGTCTGGCTAGTCTTTGAGTGGTGTAAGTTGTTTTTACCGTAATACAATGTGCCACCTTGGTTAATCTGTCGGTTATGACCCATATGGCATTGTTTCCGTGTTGTGACCATGGCAGTCCAAGGATAAAGTCCATTCCAATCTCGTCCCATTTCCACACGGGTATCTTATTTGGCTGTAACAGTCCGGCTGGTTTCTGGTGCTCGGCCTTGATACGTTGACAAGAGTCATAGCATGCAATGAACGTGGCTATATCTCTCTTCATACCGTGCCACCAAAAAATTTACTGAAGGTCTTTGTACATTTTTGTCCCTCCAGGATGGATTGAATACGGAGCTGTGTGACTTTTAGTTAATATCTACTGTTTGAGGTCCTTGACATTTGGTACGCATAGCCTTTCTCCGTACCACAATATTCCCTTCTCATCTATGTTGAATTCTGAGGCTCTTCCCAAACTCACTTTTCTTTTTATGCCCTCAATGCTGGGGTGTCCGTGCTGGGCTTCCTTGATACTATCCATTAGGGTAGGCTGTAGTTCTATATTCGACACACTGCCTTCGGTAACCATTATTAGATTGAGTCGGGCAAATTCTTGTTGAAATTCTCGCCTCAACTTTGGGATATTGTCATCGTCCGTGCTGGAATTTTGACTAAGTGCATCTGCCACAACATTTGCTTTTCCGGGATGATAGTGGATTCCAACATCATAATCCTTCACCAACTCTAACCAGCGTCGTTGCCGTAAATTTAACTCTGGCTGCGTGAAAATATACTTAAGACTCTTATGGTCTGTGTATATCTCACAACGATTCCCAAGTAGGAAGTGTCTCCATTCCTTGAGTGCATGGATGACCGCTGCCAATTCCAAGTCATGAGTGGGATAATTTTCCTCATGCTTGTGTAGTTGTCTGGAGACATACGCAACTACCTTGCCTTCTTGCATCAATACGCATCCGAGGCCTTTCCGGGATGCATCACAATATACCTCAAAGTTCTTGTGTATATCTGGCACAATTAGTACTGGTGCCGTTGTTAATTTTCTTTTTAGCTCTTGGAAGCTTTTCTCACATGCTTCTGTCCATTCAAATTTCTTGCCTTTCTTGAGTAATTGTGTCATGGGCTTTGCTATAGTGGAGAATCCGTCAATAAATCTCCGATAATAGTCTGCCATTCCCAAGAAACTCCGTATGTCCGTTACGTTAGCTGGCGGTTTCCAGCCAAGTACGGCCTTGACTTTTTCCGGATCTACTGCAATACCTTCTTGGGTTAGCACGTGGCCCAGAAAACCCACCTGCCTTAGCCAAAATTCACATTTGCTGAATTTGGCATACAGTTGATGTTTCCTGAGTTCTCCGAGTACAATCCTGAGATGTTCGGCATGCTCTTCTGGTGTTTTGGAATATATCAGAATATCATCGATGAACACCACAACAAACTTGTCCATATACTTCATAAACACTTTGTTCATGAGGTGAACAAAATATGCGGGGGCGTTGGTTAGCCCAAATGGCATTACGGTGAACTCATACAGCCCATATCTGGAGGTGAATGCGGTCTTGGGAATATCTTCTGTTCGTACTTTTAACTAGTGGTATCCTGATCTCAAATCAATTTTTGAGAAGACTTTGGCCTATGCGAGCTGATCGAATAAATCATTTATTCGGGGCATTGGGTATTTGTTCTTGATTGTGACCATGTTGAGAGCTCGATAATCCATACACAACCTCATTGTTCCATCCTTCTTCTTGGCAAATAAAAGTGGAGAACCCCAAGGTGAGGAGCTGGCTCGTATGTATCCTTTCTCCAATAATTCTTTTATTTGCTTCTTCAACTCTACCAATTCGGATGGTGCCATTCTGTAAGGTTTCTTGTAAATAGGAGTGGTCCCCGGTGCTAGCTCAATGCTGAATTCTATCTCTCGGTCTGGTGGCATGCCTGGTAGTTCTTCTGGAAATACATCTGGAAATTCACATACCACTGGAACCTTGTTCAGCTCAGAAACGTCCACCTTGTTTAATCTAGGTTGCCGAGGTATTTGTCTCTCTTTGGCTGAAACTTTTATTTTCTTCCCTTGATGGTGGGTGAGAATCACGGTACGGTTGAAGCAGTCAATAAAACCTTTGTTGGTGGTCAACCAATCCATTCCTAGGATGACATCTAGTCCTTTGCTTTCCAGTACAATAAGGTTGGCGTAAAATTTCAATCCTTCAAATTCAATAACCACACCTTGACAGTAACTCTGGGTCACTTGCTTAATCCCAGGGGACTTGACGATCATCGATTTTTCCAAGGGAAGCATCGAAAAATTATTTTGCAAAGCAAAACTTTTCGAAACGAATGAGTGAGAAGCTCCAGAATCAAACAAAACCATGGCAGGTATTGTGTTGACGGGGTACGTACCGAGTACGATATCTGGGGCGTTATGTGCTTCCTCTCGGGTCACGTGGTTCAAGTGACCTTTCCGGTGGTTGTTGTTGGGGTTGAAATTGCTTCGCTTTGGTGCTGAATTATTTCCACCATTATTGAGCTCCGGGTTTGTGTTCCTTGGCTTGGGACACTGCTTGGCATAGTGCCCTTCTTCTCCACAAGCATAACAGGTAACGCCTGGGCGATAGGTGAACTCTTTGTCTCTTGCATGGAAATTCTTGGTTGGACATGAATTATTCACCGGGGTTTTGTGTGAATCCCCCTTCTAAAATTCCTTCTTGCTTCTGTGATTGCCAGAAAAATTAGTCTGGTCCCTTTTCCATTTGCGGATATCTTCCAGGCTACGTCGCTCATTTTCCAGGGTAATGGCCTTATCCACCAGTGCTTTAAAATCTGGAAAGGTGTGCACAACTAGCTAGTACTTAAGGGCGGGTGCCAGGCCTTCCAAGAATTTTTCCATCTTCTTGCTCTCGGTCATGCGTTCTTCATTGGCGTAGCGAGACAGCAGTGTGAATTGGCTGTTGTATTCTGACACTGTCATGGCTCTTTTCTTGAGTTCATCAAATTCCTTCTTCTTGATTTTCATGACGCTCTTAGGAATATGTGCCCCACGAAAACCTTCTTTGAAATTTTCCCAGGTGATTTCATTTTCGTTGGGGTGCATGTGTAGAAAGTTTTCCCACCACGATGCAGCTGCACCTGTGAGATAATGTGGTGCATACAGTACTTTTTCACGGTCTGAACACTGTGCGATAATTAATTTTCTCTCCATGTCTCGAAGCCAGTCCTCGGCCTCAATAGGCTTGTCAGTATGAGAAAATGTTGGAGGACTCGTCTTTTGTAACTCAGATAATTTGGATTGCGGTTGATACTGACCACGGTTACTTCCCATATTGATGAATTGGTTCATCATTTCCTGGTGTTGCTGCTGACTCTGTTCATACAAACGACAAACTTGTGTAAAAGCTGTTTCACTGTCCTGTTGACTTGTCTTACCATGAGTGAAATTCTGGTTCTGCGGTGTGCCATAATTTTCTTCTGGCTGAGTTGGCATGGAGCGCGTCCAAGGACGAGTCATCCTTCACTCTGGGGATATATTTTTGTGAACTCGTAAGATAAGAAAGAGGGTCGCAGAAGTCAATAAAATCACACCCGAAAGACATTTTTAAACTCCATGGTATTTTTTTGGAAACACATGATTGCACGCGGAGAAGGACTAGTGCATATCTTACACGCGGGCATAATTATACATTACATCACTCAGGATATGCGTACATAATCCTGACATGTTATTTAAACTAGTGCACTCCTCCAGATCCTACGTGGTACGCAAACAGGCTACTTCTCACAACCTATGTACATAAAAACATATTACACAAGTTGATACATCGCATGGCGTCTATGCGTACTTAGTCGGAGATGGTGAGGATCTCCCTTGGCCTGCCGAGGGTGAGTCGCAGAGACGCTGGGGAATCAACCTCCTCCTCGCTAATAGGTTCCAGACGAGAAATGTTGTGCTGAGCTGATGGAGCAGGTGCCGTAGGCGGAATAACACGAATACGAGTGGGTGGAATAAGTGGGGTAGCACGTATGGGAGTGGGTGCAACAAGTGGTGCAGAGCGGACGGGAGCAGGTGCAATAGCCTGGTTAAATTCCTCTGTGGTAGGAAGACGACGAGCAGAGGCGAGTATGGTAGGTGAGTGAGAGGCTGTGGATGACACAAAAGTCAGTGGTGGAGCGGTGTGCAGGAGTTCCCTCTTGTTAGCAGCACAGCCATGAACTCAGTCCATGCGTGCAGCTACGAGGTCATGCACCATGCAGTCGAATGCTGCCTCCAGGGCTCAGAGGTACTCGACAAGCATCTCAAAGGCTTCGTCTCGCTCTCCTTTGGGGCAAGAGAAAGAGTAGTGACAGGTGTAAGGCACATGGCATGGAAGGTAGCGGTAGCGACGGGTCTTCATTGCCGGAAGAACATCCCGAAGACGGGCTATCGTCTCGCGGGCAGCCATCTGCATAGCGTGCCTTTCTATAGGCATGGCTCTCCCCATGAATGGGAGGCGGCGTATTACAGCATGGCCTCCCCTGAGTTGCACCGCGACCTGGTGCATAGTCAGACTGTCGTTGATCTTGTGTGGATAAAGCATGAAGACTGTGCGCACGGATGGCCCCATCGCGACCTGAACGATGAAGGAGAGGAGTTTGACGAACCCTTCGGGCACGTTGGCGAACATCTGAGACTCGCAGTCGTTGCCGGCCATCTACAAAAGTAGGCAAAAATTCTGAGTGGTCAGATCATAAATTTTATGCTGACTGTCAGAAAATGACTACATTTGTAAAAACATGAATAACTCTATCATGCTAATAACCAATTAGCGATCGCACCTAGTGGCTTCCTACAGTCAGCCTGGCTCTGGTTACCAAGTCTGTCTCGACCGGTTTTTCAATAAAAATATTTATTGAGAAAACGAATCTTTAAATCCCAGTATAGGAAAAGTCATCCTTTCTGGTAGACAAAAGCTTGATAAACAGAGAACTAGTAGCATCAAATATATTACAGGGTTGAGCTGAGGTTGCTCAACACTTTATTACAGACTCGCCAATATATTACATATGGGCGGTTATGACACAGGGGTGGGGTGGCATGCTACTAGCTCGAGGGAAAAGTGGTGGTGGATAACTTGACTTCTACTGGTAGTACATCGAGCGTCGAGGTGAGGCTCGATGAATTTATTCGGGGTTGCGGAAGCGGATAATACAATGACCAAGACAGGATCGCACGGTACTGACTGGGACTCCTCTAGGCGTCGGACTCGCTATCAAACTCTTCATCCATGAGATCGCCTTCATCAGCATCTGGCCAAATCAACAAGCCAGGTGAGTACTTGAAAGTACTCGCAAGACAGTTCGGACAAAAGATAAAATCAATGAATGCATGAATGTGTCATGAACAAGTATGATACTCAAATAACAACGGTAATATTGCAGAACTTGATGTATCAAAATTTAATGACTGAAAACCGATCGGGTGTCTGGAGCGACGCCTCGAAAGGTAATTAGATAAAAATGCATGCCGCAATCGGGCGTCTTAGTGACGCCACATAAATGGGTTTAAAAATAAATGCCACAGTCGGACGTCTGAGCGACATCACAGACAGGGCTTTAAAAGAAATGCCACAGTCGGACGTCTGAGCGACATCACATAAAGGGCTTTAAAAGAAATGCCACAGTCGGACGTCTGAGCGACATCACCGACAGGGCTTTAAAAGAAATACCACAGTCGGACGTCTGAGCGACATCACATAAAGGGCTTTAAAAGAAATGCCACAATCGGACGTCTGCGCGACATCACATAAAGGGATTTAAAAGAAATGCCACAGTCGGACGTCTGGGCAACATCACATAAAGGGCTTTAAAAGAAATGCTACAGTCGGACGTCTGGGCGACATCACATAAGGGCTTTAAAAGAAATACCACAGTCGGACGTCCGGGCGACATCACAGACAGGGCTTTAAAAGAAATACCACAGTCGGACGTCTGAGCGACATCACAGAGAGGGCCTATAACAAAAGTAAATAACAGGTATGCCACCGTCGGACGTCTGAGCGACATCACAGACAGGGCTTTGTAATAAATGTAAATAATGAGATTAGTCCATCCACAAGAATAATCTTTTAACCGGATTTATTACCCATAAATCCCACCGGAGTTTTGTCACTGAGGCTGATACCTGACAAGATAAGATAGTTATAGTACTTGAACAAAGTACAAGATGATTGAAAGATTGAGGCTCTGCAGAGTTTGGAAGAACTGAACACAGCCAACGGATTTCCGTAGTCACGAAGGACTAGTTCCGTTTACGGTATTTCAGTAGAAACACATTTAACTAGTACACACCCATTTCACCTCACGTTGCCAGGATTCACCCTGGCCAACGTCCAAGAAAAACTTTGAGACGGGGAGGCCACAACCTCGAATAGCATGGGATCAAATTTCTATACGCGCGCTCTAAGGGGTGCCCCCCTCTCGGTCCCAACCGGAAACACCCATGCCCCCTGACCGGATGACGGGCTTTAATCCAGGGCCATGGAACCCTCATCCCGGCCTCTCCACTTGGTGTGTACCAGGAAAACGATTTGCAACTTACTATACCATATTCCTTTCGGAAAACATGTGACAGTATAGGATGGAATGAATGGGAATGTGAATTGTGTCATGACGACACGGAAGTCAAATAATCTGGCATAAGACTGGCATGTCACAACACTGCCATCTTACCCATCCTCATACTAACACATGGCTTTGCAAATATGTATCCAAAAACATAATGCTTTCCGAAACATACTTTCCGATTATGTGCACGACATATATCATGCAAAGTGATGTTCATAAACATGCCATGACTATACTAAAATGCAAACATGCAACAACACTCATCATATCAAGAGTTCAAACATGCTTGCCTGGTTCGGAGTAGTCGGAGTCTAACTGTGCGAAGTTTGCAGCTCCGTCACCTCCTCTGGTATCTACGGTATAAGAAAAATACGTACGCAACGCAAATATCGTGAGTGTACAGAAAAGTGTTCCAAATATTTTTCAAATAAACATGATAAAAAACTAGACAAAAATCTAAAGAGAACAGAAAAAGAATTAATCAAAAATACTTTTCTGATCAAAAGTTATAAGAGTTTTGGTCCAAGGACCCATCTGTAATGAAACAGAAAACTTCCAGGGGGCTATGCATAAGAATCCAGAAAAACGGTTCAGAGAGGAAGCGTATTTGCCAGAGTACGCCTTCTGCAAACGATTTAAAAAAACAAAAGAGAGGCTGACGGGCGTGTCCCACCCGTCAGGTGTGAAAGTTCAAACAGGGGAGTCGGGGCTCGTCGGCGCCTGAGAGCCGCGGTGGTCGCCGGCGGCGATCCACGGCAAGGCAGGGATATCGGAGTGTACCTCCATGATTAGGGCGCCATTCCGCGTCCGTGGGAGGTGGTGGTGGTCGCCGGCGAGTACCACGTCGGCGGCGATGCTTGCTCCGGCGGACGGTGATTCGGGTGGTCGTGGATCTCGCCGGAGAGAGCTGCGGAGGTGGAATTGGTGAGGGGGTTAGACTCGCGATAGCATGAGGAGGTATCTGACGAGGATAGGGCGTCGGAGATGGCCTTACCGGAGTGAATCACGGTGGGGGCCGAGGCGGAACGGAGTGGCCGGAGTCGGGGAAGGAGAGCTCCTCGTGGCTCGTTCAGTGGCTGTGCGGGGTCTGATGAGGTAGAGGAGGTGTGCCGCGGGCGAGAGCAGGCTCGGGGTGCTATATATAGCCGCCCTGTCGGGGAAACTAATCCACGGGCACCTATGGGGCCAGCGGACCGTGGCCCCTTTCGGTTCAGTGGGGGGCGGAGGTCGCACGAAGAGCAGATCAAGGCGAAGCACACGAGCAGTTTACCCAGCTTCGGAGCTCTCCGGAGAGATAATACTCCTACTGCTGCTTGTCTGATTCTATTCTGTTCTTGCTCGAGAGAGCTAAGTGTTTTTCTGGCTTCCGAAAGAGTCGAACCCCCTCTACGTTGCGCGTGGGCCTCCTTTTATACGCTAAAGGGGTCACCGACAGGTGGCAACATAGACAAGGGTACAAATGTAAAAAGAGAGGTGGTTGGTACAGTTACCTGTACAGTGTATCCTACCTAACCCTGACGGCAGGGGGCAAGGGCATTAAATGCCCGTCTGTGTCGGCCAAACAGTGCAGAAAGGTACCGTCAGGGACGCCACCGCTCGCCACGATGGCAGTCTTGTCAGCTTCGCATGCCACCGCACACCGCTGGCTGCACAGCCTCCCGCCACGCACGCCTGGAAAGGCCCCCAGAGCGACACGTTGGTGGATGTGCTGGAGCATGGGTACGGGGTGGCCGCCTGCCGCAGCAAGCGCCTTGCCGCGGCCGTCGTCTTGTCGCTCCTGGAAGCTTGTCGCCCACCAGGCCTCGAGATGCCCTAGTCGGTCTTCCCGGCAAGCTCCTCTTGCCGGGGCCTTGTTGCCTTGCCGGGACGTCTGGCGCATCGCGGCAAGTTCCTTAGGATGCCTTGGTTGGCCTTCCCGACAAGCTCCTCTTGCCGGGGGCTCGTCTCCTTGGCTTGAATACTTTGTTTCTTGAATGGCTCCAAGGGAGCCACGGAGGACCTTGGCGGTCGTCCGGCAAGCCTTGCCGCGGGGTGCTGCAACTGCCCGTGCACAAGTTCGGGGTACTAGGGTACCCCTATTCTAGTACACCAACAGGAGCCCCTGGGCCTGGGGCATACACGGTGCCGAGCGCTGTTAGGCCAGGCCCAAAACAGGGCACGGGCACATGCGGCCTGGGTTACGCGGTATCTGACTCCGTATCCACCGCTCCCTCCCGAACGGCACGCGTCGAATGCGGCTTCGTGGGAGAGATCGTGGGTGGCTTCTTTATTCGGAAGGGCGAAACGTCCGCCCCCTCCCTCTTTATAAGCAGGGGAAACAGGGGCAGTTCGCCCATCTCGCCGTTTGTTGCTCCAACTCCAGAAATCTCCTCCGCTCCCCCCTTCTTCTCGAAGCAGAAAGAGAGCAGCGCCCCGCCCCCATTGCCAACAGCATCACCAACGCCGCCGATCTCACCCCCCACCTCCGCCATGGCTCCAAAAGCCGACAAGGGGAAGGGCATGAAGTCGGCCGAGGCGCAGCGGCTCGCGGCACTGCGGAAGGAGCGGGCCCTCTTTCCCCCTCAACTCAGTGCGCAGGAGCTGAGGGAGTACTACTACCTCTTCTGGTCGACGGAGACGCATGCGCATCCGCGCACGAGGGTACTCCCGGCTGCAGCTTCGGAACTGGCTCCAAGCGGGTACCCGTTCTTCGCATTTTTCTTCTACTGCGGGCTCTGCCCGCCCTTTTCTGATTTCTTCTGCGACATCATGAACACCTACGGGTTCCGCCTCCTTGACTTCACCCCCAACGCCATTCTGACCATGGCAGTTTTCTCACATTTGTGCGAAAACTTTGTCGGAGTCCACCCAAATGTAGCCCTTTTCCGCCACTTCTTCATGCCTCGGGTCGAGAGAGGAGAGCCTCTTGCCGGAGGGATCGCCTGGATCTCGAGAGTCGGCAAGAAGGAGGCGTATCTGGAGGGTGAGCTCCGCAGCAAGTGGGAGGAGTGGAGAGCGGAGTGGTGCTGGACCATCGAGGAGAACCCGCAGCCATTCACTGCCCTGCGCCAAGCCCCAATAGTGCGTGGTAATGATTGGAGCAATGTGGCCCCGGAGGACGACAGGCTGAAGATTGCCGTCACCCGAATCCTTCTCCTTAGGCTTGCCGGGCTCACTGTAGGCGCCGTCGGTGCAGATTTCCTTCGTCGCCGCATCGCCCCCCTGCAGGAGAGGAGGAGACCCACCTGGGAGTTCAAGAACTCGGCGGATATCATGAGGCTGCGCCCAGGCCTCAACTTCAATTTCACGGTCTTGGAATTGGACGCGATGCTTCTGGAGCTGTTCAAGCGCGACCCTCAGCACCCTTTTATGTTGCCGCGGAATGTCGTTCCGCTGTGCAACAATTCTTCACTTGACCGCATCCGTGCGATGATGCCGTTGTGCGATTCGCACGGAATCGCCCCAACTTGGCAAGAACCTGCAGATGACGTCGTGCGGGCGTTCTTTGATGACTTGGTAGAAGTGCCGGTCCGCGCCGATGAATAGAAGAGCCTCACCCGCGACACTACCGATGCGGAGCTGCAGCGCATTGCCACTAGGACGGAAGAGGCTGCGGCAGCAGCTGCCGCGGGCGAGTTTGGGTTCACCGTGGAGGAGGCGGAGGCAGCAGAGGCGGCAAGCCTTGCCGAGCGCGAGGAGTTTGCCGGCGAGGAAGATCTTGCCGGCCCTGAAGCTGAGCCGAGTGAGCCCGGCGAGGAAGAGCCCGAGCCTTCAGACAGCTTACCGCAGGTGGAGCCCCCGGCCCCGCCAAGAAGGCGTCTCCGCAGGGCCGGGGACGTAGCGGGGCGGCAAACGAGCCAACAGCCGCCAAGCCGCGCGACACGCTCTACCACGGCAAGCAATGTTGCCGCGGGAGTGCCTCATGCTGCTGCGGCAACTGGAGCGGGATCCTCCCGGTCCACCGCCATCGCCCCTGCCAAGCGGGCGAGGGAGCCTACTCGCCGCATCGGAGGCGAGCCGGACTTCGATCTTTCCGCGCTCAGCTCTGACGACGAAGAAGAAGAGTAAGATCCCCTTGATGTCCTCGTTGTTCTTCAATTATTGCTATCTTGTCTTGTATTTGACCTGCTCTGATCTGAACCTATTCCTTTTCAGGACGCTGGCCCAGTGAGCGGCGAAGAGAGCCAAGGCCTCGGTGATTGTCATCGAAGATGACCCCACCGTGTCAGCAGGTGGTGTGTCTGAGACCACCTTGACGGACCCGGCAGCTACTCCCCAAAGCAGCCCCCAGCGTAAGTACATGGTTTACTTCTCGCTGACAGGCGCTCATGATTGCTCTTTTCTCTACTGATATCTTGCTTGTTGATTTGTGTAGGAGCAGAACAGCCTCACTAGGAGGGCCCGGAAGCTGCCCCCGAAGTGCCATCCACTTCGACTACGCCGCCAAGGGAGGAGTCCCCCGCAAGGGAGCGCTCTCCGGCAAGGGAGAACTCCCCGGCAAGGGACAGTTCTCTGGCAAGGGACGGCACCAGTGATCCTCCGGCGGTTGAGACCGCGACTGCAGATCCTAGTACAGGTAATCTTCTTGCCTGAAATCTTCCCTTGGGCCCTTCTTCTTCTGAATTCCCTTTCTTGGATTTTTGCTTGACTTTTCTTCCTTTTTTTTCGTTCTTCAGATCCATCTGCTGCGGAGCAAATGGAAGCCGAGGACGCCGACGAGGAAGGCGTGCGCGGCAACAACGATGACGCCGTCGCCACTGAAGAAGAGGCCGGTGCTGATGAGCCCGCCGGCGAAGAGGCCGCCAAGGCTGCCGCCGCAGAAGCTGGCGAGGGGTCAGGCGATCGCACTGACGGCCCTGAGGCCGTAGGAGCGCCAGGCGCTGCGCCGACCGCTGATACCTCCGCCGCTGCCGCCGAGCCAGGCTCCGAAGAGCCCCAGCCCGGTGCCTACTTGAAGGCCGGCGACGGTATCTTCATCAAGCTTCCCTGGGCGTCGAGCTCCAGGGCACCGGTCGAAGGAGAAGCTTTTGACGAGGAGGTGCTTGCCTCCGCTGGGTTGGCGCTGGTCGATGCGCCAAGCAGCAGCAGCGGCGAGTCTGAGGAGGAGCTGCTGCTGCGGAAGCTGCTGTCGCTCTACCGCGCCCGACAAACCAAGCTGGCGTCCCGAGAAGCACTCGTCGCGAGGGCGGGAGTCTACATCGAGAAGCGCGCGGAGGAGCTCCGGGGTCTTAGGCAGGAAACTCTCCGGAGCTTGGCAGAGGAGCGGGAGCAAGTCGCCGAGGAGAGGAAAGCCTTCCTCCTCGCGAAGGCTGAGGTTGAAGAGCAGCAGCGGCTTGCTGCCGAGAGGCTATCTGTGTAGGAGGGAGAGTTGGTGCAGCGCAAGGTCAACCTTGACAGCCACGAAGAGCAGCTTGCCGAGCGCAAGCAAGCAATTGGCTGGGCGCTCAAGGAAGCAAAGGACGCTGCCGCAGCTGCTGAGGCCACCAAGAAAGAGCTGGAGGCGAAGGTGCCACAGCTGGAGGCCAATATCAAGAAGAGCGGCGAGGAGCTTGTCACACTCAAGCGTGAGCGCGAGAAGGATGCTGCCGCCCATGGTGAGCTCCAGGGTCTTCTCGCTGAGAGGAGCAAGGAGCTCAGCACCGCCAAGGACTCCAATGCGGATCTCGAGTTGAAGCTGGCTACGCTGACTCAGACACTGGACGGCGCCAAGGAGCGAGAGGTGACCTTGTCGGAGAAGGTCAAGGCCGACGAGGCGCTGCTAGCGAGTATCGCCGTTACCCAGAACTCATTCAGGGAGACTGTGGAGCACTGGACTGAGGGCTGGTGAATATCGCCGCAGTCATCGACGGGGAGCTGGCGCAGCTGGGGATGGAGGACTTTGGGTATCCCTCCGACGAGCATCTCCAACCCAGCGCCAAGCTCAGCCTGTTCTTCAAGGGCGTGGCGACGGCACTCCAGCGACTCCGGGAGAAGCTCCCAAAGCAGCTGGCCGACGAGTCGCGCAGGATCTGCGCGGGGGTTCTTCAGAAGGTGCTGGTGAAGGTGGCCTTCCGCAATCCAGGCCTCAACCTCACCAACGTCCTCAAATCCTTACCGCCGGATGCCGATCTGGATGCGCTCAAGGCCCTTGTCGCACCCATTGTGGACAAGGTGAGCGAGATCAAGAGGGTTGAGGGCGATCGCGTAGACTACGCCGCCTGTTTTCTCTTTCTCCTTGTCGCTGCTAGCCATATTATAAGATCAATCTGTTAGAGCTGCGACAAGTTATTTTGTAATATAACTCTATTGCTGGTATTGATTGCTGCGTTATTTCCTTTACTAGATTCCTTCCTTTGTATGTTTTTACCCTACGCTTTTAGGGAACTTGTCGGCGCAGGCACCCGAGCCGCGAGCGCTGAGTGTGGGACGTCAGCAGCCTGCTGGCGGTGCCTCTTCCGACAAGAAACCTTGTCGCGACTAGCTGCAGCACACTTAAGTTGTTGAGCGGACTCGAAACAAAGTAAGGGCGCAACTAGCTACAAGTTGGTTCCTCCGCGCACAGGTTTTCCATACAAAGTCCGGTCGTTCGAGGAAGATAACTTAAAAATTAAAACTAATTGCTCAAACTTTGGCAACTTAGCTTTTCTGTCGTTTGCTTCCCGGCAAGGCGAAACTTCCTTAAACGATGCCTGGTCCACACCATCATCTTCTCTTTCCCCCCGGCAAACTTGTGTGCGAGGGAACCTTCCTTTCCTTTGTTGAGAAAAAGAAAGAGGAGAAAATAAAGATATGGAGCCTTTCGGCTCGTTATTGCTTACCGGAGGTAGGTGCTACACAAAGTGTCAGATAACGCATGCAAGAAATTATATAATGCATGAAATTGACAAGATCTGCGGAGCACATGAGCTTTACTTATGCACGGGATCTGCGCTCGGCTTTGTACAAAGGATTACATGCAACATCGGCAAGACTTGTACAAAAGGTGGTTGTCGGAACAGGTTCCGGCAACTGCGCCCTACGGGTAAAACTTACGAAGATGCTCAACGTTCCAGGAGCTGCTCACCGGAATGCCATCTTCGGTCTCAAGGCGGACAGCGCCGGGCCTGGTGACTCGTTTTACCCGGTAAGGGCCTTCCCACTTTGGCGTCAACTTGTTAGAATTCTTGGCAGATTGAACACGCCGAAGAACAAGGTCGCCTTCCTCGAAGCTTCTGGCTTTAAATTTGCGGCTATGGTAGCGGCGCAAAGCTTGCTGGTATCGAGCAGCTCGTACAGCAGCCTGAAGACGATCCTCCTCAAGGAGCAGCGCGTCATCTTGTCGCAGCTGCTCTTGCTCAAGCTCATCATAAGCAAGCACTCGAGGTGATCCGTATATGAGTTCCGTGGGGAGAACTGCCTCTGCTCCATAGACTAGAGTGAAAGGTGTCTGGCCAGTGGCTCGATTTGGCGTCGTCCTGATCGACCAAAGAACTACTGGCAGCTCCTCGATCCAGTTCCTTCCGCACTTGCGCAGCCTGTCGAAAGTCCTGTTCTTGAGCCCGCGCAGCACTTCAGCATTTGCCCTCTCTGCTTGACCGTTGCTCCTCGGATGAGCAACAGAAGCGAAGCAGACCTTGGCGCCAAGATCTTGGACGTACTGCATGAAGGTGCGGCTCATGAATTGCGTGTCGTTGTCGGTGATGATCCTGTTAATGATCCCGAAACGGCAAACAATCAACCTGAAGAACTTGACTGCTGACTGTGCTGTCACCTTCCTCACTGGTTCTACTTCCGGCCACTTTGTGAACTTGTCGATTGCAACGTACAAGTACTCAAAGCCCCCGACAGCTCGGGGAAAGGGGCCGAGGATGTCGAGCCCCCAGACCGAAAATGGCCAGGATAAAGGGATCGTCTGGAGAGCTTGAGCTGGCTGGTGTATCTGCTTGGAATGGAACTGGCACGCTTCACACTTGGTTACTTGTGCAGTTGCATCCTGGAGGGCTGTCGGCCAAAAGAAACCTTGTCGGAACGCTTTGCCGGCAAGTGCTCTTGCGCCAACGTGGTGACCACATATGCCTCCATGTATCTCTGCCAACAGCTTTTGTCCGTCTTCCTAGTGAATACACTTCAATTTCACACCGTTGAGTCTCCTTCTGTATAGTGTGTTGTCGACAAACTGGTACATACTTGACTGTCGGGCTACTTTTTCCGTTTCTTCTTGCT
This sequence comes from Triticum aestivum, assembly GCF_018294505.1. Lineage (NCBI taxonomy): Eukaryota > Viridiplantae > Streptophyta > Magnoliopsida > Poales > Poaceae > Triticum > Triticum aestivum. The sequence continues at coordinate 32,584,428 of NC_057813.1, read as the reverse complement.
CATCGGGAAGTTCTCCTGTCTAAAGGAAATGGACAATTTGTTGTGCCCATACTGGAGCTTGTGGCTCGACAACAAGGACTAAAGGCACATCTGCTGCTGCGGGAGCATCCACTTCTACGTCAAGAACCTGCGGCTCTGCCGGAGCTTGATGTTCCCTGGCAAGCTTGCTGGAGCAAAGCTTGTCGGGAGCGTCTGCTACGACGGAACAAACCATAAGGCTTGCCGGAGCAGACTGCTCCTCAGCATCTTTGGCGTTGATCTTGGGGACCTTCTTGGCGGCGGCTTCAGGGAGCTCTGCTTGAAAATAGTCACCAGAAATCAACTTCCTCTTCTTGTTCTGTCCAGTTGATGGCGTTACGGACGGTTGAGTCAGCTTGAGCACAAAGATCCCTGGTTCCATAGGTAACTTAAGTGCGGCGCACTTTGACAGGCCATCAGTGATGTTATTTTGAGCTCTCGGGACATGCTCCATCTGTAGGCCGTCAAAGTGCTCTTCCAGCTTTCTCACTTCATCAACATATGCTTCCATCAACGGACTCTGATAGTTCTTGTTCACTTGGCGGACGACAAGCTGTGAGTCACCCCTGACAATGAGCTTCTTGATCCCAAGGTCTGCTGCGATCCTGAGACCGGCAAGCAATCCTTCATACTCTGCAGTATTGTTAGTTGCTTGCTCCTTGGGAAAGTGTATCTGGACTACGTACTTGAGGTGCTCTTCGGTGGGTGCGACAAGCAGCACGCCCGCACCGGTGCCTTGCAGCGAGAAGGCACCATCAAAGTACATCAGCCAATCTTTGCTCGCTTCCTTGACGGGGATGCTCGTCTCTGGAATTTCTTCATCTGGCGTTGGCATCCACTCTGCTATGAACTCTGCAAATGCTCTGCTTTGGATAGTTGAAGTGCTCTCAAACTTGAGGCCAAAGCTTGACAGTTCCAGTGCACACTCTACAATCCTGCCTGTTGCTTCGGGATTTTGCAGTATCCTCTTCAGCGGAAAACGAGTGACGACTGTGATCTCATGTGCTTGGAAGTAATGGCGCAGCTTTCTCGAGGCCATGAGGAGGCCGAAAAGCAATTTCTGCACACCAGAGTACCTTGACCTAGCCCCCTGCAGAAGGGAGCTGACAAAGTAAACTGGGCCCTGCACCATTCTCTTCTGCATCTTCTCATGCTCTTGCGCAGATCCATCCTTGTCGGGACCAGAACTTGCCAGCGAAGCCCCCTGTTTGTCGCTGGATGCATCTGCCGTGGTTGTTGGCTCGTCATCTGCCTCCCTCTCTGCCACTAACGCAACACTAACCACTTGATTGGTTGCCGCTATATACAGCAGCAACTTCTCTTGTGGCTTAGGTGCGACAAGTGTTGGAGTGGAGGACAAGTATTTCTTCAAGTCCTGCAGCGCAGCCTCCGCCTCCGGAGTCCATTTCATTGGACCTGCCTTTTTCAATATTTTGAAAAATGGCAGGGCGCGCTCAGCAGATCTAGAGATAAACCTGCTGAGAGCAGCCATGCAACCGGCAAGCCTTCGTACATCCTTGACGCGCTTTGGTGCTTCGATCTGCTCAATGGCCTTGATCTTGTCGGGATTGGCTTCAATTCCCCGCTGAGACACGAAGAACCCAAGAAGCTTGCCGGAAGGGACTCCAAACACGCACTTCTCGGGGTTGAGCTTGAGGTTGATCTTGCGCAGATTTGCAAATGTTTCATCCAAATCTTGAATCAGAGTTGCTTTGTCCTTGCTTTTGACCACTATGTCATCCATGTATGCCTCCACATTTCTGTGCATTTGTGGCTCAAAAGCGTGGTGGACTACCCTTGCAAATGTTGAACCAGCATTCTTCAAACCGAAAGGCATCCATACGAAACAGTACATGCCACACGGGGTGATGAATGCGGTTTTCTCCTCATCCCCTTCTGCCATGAAGATCTGATGATATCCAGAGTATGCATCAAGAAATGAAAGCAAGTCACATCTGTCCGTGGAGTCAACAATCTGATTGATGCACGGCAAGGGAAATGGGTCTTTGGGACAAGCTTTATTAACATTGGTAAAGTCGATACAAAGCCTCCATTTCCCATTAGCCTTGCGCACGACTACAGGATTGGCCAACCATGTAGGATGGAGCACTCTTCTGACAAGGCCTGCTGCTTCCAACTTCTTGATTTCCTCCGCAATGAATTCTTGGCGCTCCACTGCCTGTTTCCTGAATTTTTGCTTGACGGGCCGCGGATGAGGACAGACGGCAAGGTGGTGCTCAATTACTTTCCTGGGAACATCGGGGATGTCAGACGGTTGCCATGCAAACACGTCGACATTCGCCCGCAGGAAAGCAACGAGCGCGCTTTCCTATTTGGGGTCGAGACTCACACTGATGGTGAAGGTACCACTAGTGCCGTCCTCCTTGGCGGACACCTTCTTGGTCTCAGGTGGAGCAGCCATTGCCTTTTTACACTTGCCGGTGGAGCTCGATGGTGCATCCTCGATGGTAGCGCAGCACTCCGAAGAGGTGCGCTTGCCGGAGTGGGCATCAGAGCTCTTGCCGGACTTGGTCTTCTTCTTCGCCCCGGTAGCTTCAGCGGCAAGTGACTTGCGATTTGTTGCGGCTGTTGCTTCCCGGTAGATCTTGTCGGTGCAGATAAGAGCATCCTTCTTGTCACCAGGGACAGAGATGACACTTATCGGGCCTGGCATCTTCAGCATGTTGTAGGCATAGTGAGAGGCTGCCATGAATTTGGCGAGTGCTGGATGGCCGAGTATCCCATTGTATGGCAATGGAAAGTCAGCAACGTCGAAAGTAACCCTCTCAGTCCTGAAGTTCAACTCGCTGCCAAATGTTACCAGCAACGTGATCTTTCCCTTTGGCTTGCTCCTTCTCGGATTGATTCCTTGGAACGTACCGGTTTCTTCGAGCTCGCTGTCAGGGATCTGGAGTTTCTGGAGCACCGCGGAGGAGATCAGGCTCAAGCCGGACCCGCCGTCAACTAACATCTTAGTGACCTTGAGGTTGCGGATAGTTGGTGAGACCAACATCGGCAAGCACCCGACCGCAGTTACACGATCAGGGTGGTCCTCAATATCAAAGATGATAGGCGTGCTGGACCATTTCAGAGGCTTGCGTGACTCGAGGGGTGGTTCTGCTGCATTAACTTCCCGCACCCACTGCTTGAGCTGACGGTGCGAAGTATGCAGAGAAGCACCGCCGTCAACGCACAGGACCTCTTTGGCTTTCTGGAACTCCTGCTCATCAGTCTCCTCATCATCCGTGTCTTCATCGTCGTCGTCATCTTCATCCTTGTCGCGGCCGCGAGGAGGTCTGTCTCCTTGCCGCTGCTTGGCCTTGCCGTGGCGCCCTCCTCTGCCGGGACGTTTCTTGTCGGATCCTCCAGCACCTTCCTGGGCTTTCTCCTTGTCGCGCCGCTCGTATTCAGCTTTCTGTTGCTCAACAAGCTGCTCGACTTTCTTGCAGCTCTGGAGGTCATGGCCCTTGGTGTGATGGATCTTGCAGTATTGCTTGTTGGTGCTGTCCTGCTTATCGGCGACCGCCACAGCCTCTACGGTAATCTCCTTGCCGGAGTCACCAGCTTTGGCTTTCTTGGCGCCACCACCGTTGTCGGACTGCTCGACGACTAGCACCTCTTTTCCTTTCTTCTTCCTGTTGTTCCGCCGCCGGTTTTTCTTTGCCAGGGCAGCATCATCACTGTCAGATCCTCCTGCTCCTATGTTCTCTCCCGGGAGTCTCCTCCCTTCCTCAGCACGCGCACACTTGTCGGCCAGGGCATATAGCTCACTGACGTCTCTGATCTTGCACATCGCCATCTCCTTCCGCATCCTGCGGTTTCGCACGATCTGATGGAACACGCTGATCACCACGGTAGGGTGGACGTCTGGGATGTTGTGCTGTACGCTGCTGAATCTCTGAATGTACTTGCGCAGGGGCTCTCCTTCCTTCTGGGCGAGCAGGTGAAGGTCACTCTCTTGGCCATGAGGCTTGTAGCCGGCTGTGAAGGCGCCGACAAACTGATGGCATAGATCGGCCCAAGAGGATATGGAGTTGTCCGGCAAGTGCATGAGCCAGGATGTGACGTTGGGCTTGAGCAGCAGTGTGTGTGTCTGTGTCTGAGTACGTGCATGTACCAGTACTACTAGTTACTACTGTAGTTTTTAGAGCAAATTACCAGTACATTAGCCTAGACTAAATGGAAAAATTCCTATCCTATGCATCAAATGGCGTCTCTTTCTCTATAGGAATTGAGATGCATGTCATCTCACTTCCTATGATTTTCATATTCCTATCCTATGAACGAAAGGAGGCCTCTGTTGGAGTAACTACTGTAGCTAGCAGTACTCCTGGTATAGTAGTTTTCTTCAAGAAGCGGAATTCAACGAAGTCATGATGGTTCCTTCATCCGAGCAATTTCAAAGTGGGAAGTGGGCCTGTGATTTGACGGCTCATTAGTCATTGTTACTGCGGGGCGACGACCTGGGTGACTCTCCCTTGGAGTTCTACATGCATGGCAAGTGGACCAGGATGGTCGACGTCCCACATGTTGGGGAACGGAAGTATTCTTTTCGATATCGAGGAGCAAGGAAACCGCGTGGTATAGTATCACTGCTGATTGGTTCACAAAAAAAATAGTATCACTGCCGATTTATAATTATTTTTTTATTTCTTATGAATGCTAGCGTTTCAACTCTTACGACGAAGGGTACCAAACACGACACGTGTTGGATGTCCCACACGTCAGCGAAAGGAGTGGGACATGAACAGCGTGGTAGAGCCCAGCGTAAAAAACAGCGTGGTAGAGCGTCTCCACTTCTTCCACTTCTGGGTCGGAGACCACATGTAGTAGTACTTAGTGGTATGAACGATACAATGTGCAACCTGGAGAGAAATAAACGTCTAGTTGGATAAACAAATATAAAAGTTAATATGTGCCTCCAACTAATATAGTAGTAGTAGAGTACTTAGGCACGTGCTCCATAACATCACCGTGCATTGCACGTACAACATTTAGTGGTAGTACGTAGTAAGAGACAAATGCCGCCCAAGATTTCCCTTCTCGACCTACTTTTGGGTGTTTGGTAGAGTGTATGGAGGGTGCATGAGTCCACACTCGTTTAGCACAAATACACTAGAAGTATGCATGAAGAGAGCATGCATGAAGAGGGGTGTTGAGTTGAGCATGCATGAAGAGGGAACAACTATGCTGAGACGAGAACGCAACCAGACACACCCTATATGCCACGCATGTTCATACCATTTGTGCCTTTCTACTTCACTTAATGCGCTACATTACTCAGGTTCGTACTTCCATTCCTGGGTACATGTCTGTCTCATAGTTCCAGTCCCACGTGTTCTTCATACAGATGGAACGATCCTTGCATAACATGTGCACCTTGATGCTAGATGTCTCGCGTGTTGGCAAAAGGATGAACAAAGCTCACGTAAAAAAATAGAGTGGAAGAACATAGATTCTGGACGACCGAGAAGGAGCAAGGAACCTCGTGGTGGAGCGTCTGCACTCATAATAATTAATATTATTCAGCGATATAAATTAACCAATCATCTCCACGGTGGACTGGAAGAGTACCAAACACGGCAGCTGATGACCCACAAGTGTAGGGGATCTATCGTAGTCCTTTCGATAAGTAAGAGTGTCGAACCCAACGAGGAGCAGAAGGAAATGATAAGCGGTTTTCAGTAAGGTTTTCTCTGCAAGCACTGAAATTGTAGGTGATAGATAGTTTTGTGATAAGATAAATAGTAACGAGTAACAAGTAAATAAAGTAAACAAAGTGCAGCAAGGTGGCCCAATCCTTTATGTAGCAAAGGATAAGCCTGGACAATTTCTAATAATAATGAAGGAGCTCCCGAGGACACATTGGGAATTATCGTCAAGCTAGTTTTTATCACGTTCATATGATTCACGTTCGGTACTTTGATAATTTGATATGTGGGTGGACCTGCACTTGGGTACTTCCCTAACTTGGAAAAATATCCCACTTATGATTAACCCCTATTGCAAGCATCCGCAACTACAAAAGAAAGTACTAAGGTAAACCTAACCACAACATTAAGCATATGGATCCATATCAGCCCCTAACAAAGCAACGCATAAAGTAGGGTTTAAGCTTCTGTCACTCTAGCAACCCATCATCTACTTATTACTTCATCATGCCTTCCTCTAGGCCCAAATAATGGTGAAGTGTCATGTAGTTGACGTTCACATAACACCACTAGAGGAAAAGACGACATACATCTCATCAAAATATCGAACGAATACCAAAATCACATGACTACTAATAGCAAGACTTCACCCATGTCCTCAGGAACAAACGTAACTACTCACAAAGCATATTCATGTTCATAATCAGAGGAGTACAATATGCATAAAGGATCTAAACATATGATCTTCCACCAAGTAAACCAATTAGCGTCAACTGCAAGGAGTAATCAACACTACTAGCAACCCATAGGTACCAATTTGTGGTCTTGATACAAGATTGGATACAAGAAATGAACTAGGGTTTTGAGAGGAGATTGTGCTGGTGAAGATGTTGAGGAGATTGAACTGAAGGAAATATGCCCCAGAGGCAATAATAAAGTTATTATTTATTTCCTTATTTCATGATAAATGTTTATTATTCATGCTAGAATTGTATTAACCGGAAACATATACATGTGTGAATACATAGACAAACATAGTGTCACTAGTATGCCTCTACTTGACTAGCTCATGAATCAAAGATGGTTAAGTTTCCTAGTCATGGACAAAAGAGTTGTCATTTGATTAACGGGATCAAATCATTAGGAGAATGATGTGATTGACTTGACCCATTCCGTTAGCTTAGCACACGATCGTTTAGTATGTTGCTACTGCTTTCTTCATGACTTATACATGTTCCTGTGACTATGAGATTATGCAACTCCCGTTTACCGGAGGAACACTTTGTGCCCTACCAAATGTCACAACGTAACTGGGTGATTATAAAGGTGCTCTACAGGTGTCTCCGAAGGTACATGTTGGGTTGGCGTATTTCGAGATTAGGAATTGTCACTCCGATTGTCAGAGAGGTATCTCTGGGCCCTCTCGGTAATACACATCACTTAAGCCTTGCAAACATTGCAACTAACTAGTTAGTTGCGGGATGATGTATTATGGAACGAGTAAAGAGACTTTCCGGTAACGAGATTGAACTAGGTATTGAGATACCGACGATCGAATCTCGGGCAAGTAACATACCAATGACAAAGGGAACAACGTATGTTGTTATGCGGTTTGACCGATAAAGATCTTCGTAGAATATGTGGGACCAATATGAGCATCCAGGTTCCGCTATTGGTTATTGACCGGAAACGTGTTTCGGTCATGTCTACATTGTTCTTGAACCCGTAGGGTCCGCACGCTTAAGGTTTCGATGATAGTTATATTATGAGTTTATGAGTTTTCATGTACCGAAGGAGTTCGGAGTCCCACATGAGATCGGGGACATGACGAGGAGTCTCGAAATGGTTGAGACGTAAAGATCGATATATTGGACGACTATATTCGGAGTTCGGAAAGGTTCCGAGTGATTCGGGTATTTTTCGGAGTACCGGAGAGTTATGGGAATTCGCCGGGGAGTATATGGGCCTTATTGGGCTTTAGGGGAAAGAGAGAGGAGAGGCTGGGCGCCCCCCAAGGCCTAGTCCGAATTGGACTAGGGAGAGGGGCTGCGCCCCCTCCTTCCTTCTCTTCTCTTCCCCCTTTCCTTGACTCCTACTCCTATTACTTGGAAGGGGGGGAATCCTACTCCCGGTGGGAGTAGGACTCCTCCTTGGCGCGCCCTCCTTGGCCGGCCGCCCCCTCCCCCTTGGCTCCTTTATATACAGGGGCAGGGGGCACCTCTAGACACACAAGTTGATCATCGTGATTGTTCCTTAGTCATGTGCGGTGCCCCCTCCACCATATTCCACCTCGGTCATATCGTAGCGGTGCTTAGGCGAAGCCCTGCGTCGGTAGAACATCATCATCGTCACCACGCCGTCGTGCTGACGGAATTCCTCCCCGACACCCTGCTGGATCGGAGTCCGGGGATCATCATCGAGCTGAACGTGTGCTGAACTCGGAGGTGCCGTACGTTCGGTACTTGGATCGGTCGGATCGTGAAGACGTACGACTACATCAACCGCGTTGTCATAACGCTTCCGCTTACGGTCTACGAGGGTACATGGACAACACTCTCCCCTCTCGTTGCTATGCATCACCATGATCTTGCGTGTGCATAGGAATTTTTTTGAAATTACTACGTTCCCCAACAGTGGCATCCGAGCCTAGGTTTTATGCGTAGATGTCATATGCACGAGTAGAACACAAGTGATTTGTGGGCGATACAAGTCATACTGCTTACTAGCATGTCATACTTTGGTTCAGCGGTATTGTGAGATGAAGGAGCCCGGACCGACATTACGCGTATGCTTACGCGAGACTGGTTTCACCGTTACAAGCACTCGTGCTTAAAGGTGACTGGCGGGTGTCTGTCTCTCTCACTTTAGTTGAACCAAGTGTGGCTACGCCCGGTCCTTGCGAAGGTTAAAACAACACCAACTTGACAAACTATCGTTGTGGTTTTGATGCGTAGGTAAGAATGGTTCTTGCTCAGCCCGTAGCAGCCACGTAAAATTTGCAACAACAAAGTAGAGGACGTCTAACTTGTTTTTGCAGGGCATGTTGTGATGTGATATGGTCAAGACGTGATGCTATATTTTATTGTATGAGATGATCATGTGTTGTAACCGAAGTTATCGGCAACTGGCAGGAGCCATATGGTTGTCGCTTTATTGTATGAAATGCAAACACCCTGTAATTACTTTACTTTATCACTAAGCGGTAGCAATAGTCATAGAAGGAATAGATGGCGTAACAACAATGATGCTACGATGGAAGATCAAGGTGTCGCGCCGGTGGCGATGGTGATCATGACGGTGCTTCGGAGATGGAGATCACAAGCACAAGATGATGATGGCCATATCATATCACTTATATTGATTGCATGTAATGTTTATCCTTTATGCAACTTATCTTGCTTTGATTGACGGTAGCATTTTAAGATGATCTCTCACTAAATTATCAAGAAGTGTTCTCCCTGAGTATGCACCATTGCGAAAGTTCTTCGTGCTGAGACACCACGTGATGATCGGGTGTGATAGGCTCTACGTTCAAATACAACGGGTGCAAAACAGTTGCACACGCGGAATACTCAGGTTAAACTTGACGAGCCTAGCATATACAGATATGGCCTCGGAACATGGAGACCGAAAGGTCGAGCGTGAATCATATAGTAGATATGATTAACATATTGATGTTCACCGTTGAAACTACTCCATCTCACATGATAATCGGACATGGTTTAGTTGATTTGTATCACGTGATCACTTAGATGACTAGAGAGATGTCTATCTAAGTGGGAGTTCTTAAGTAATATGATTAATTGAACTTAAATTTATCATGAACTTAGTCCTGGTAGTATTTTGCAAATTATGTTGTAGATCAATAGCTTGGGTTGTTGCTTTCATATGTTTATTTTGATATGTTCCTAGAGAATATTGTGTTGAAAGATGTTAGTAGCAATGATGCGGATTGGATCCGTGATCTGAGATTTATCCTCATTGCTGCACAGAAGACATATATCCTTAATGCACCGCTAGGTGACAGACCTATTGCAGGAGCAGATGCAGACGTTATGAACGTTTGGCTAGCTAAATATGATGACTACTTGATAGTTTAGTGCACCATGCTTAACGGCTTAGAATCGGGACTTCAAAGACGTTTTGAACGTCATGGACCATATGAGATGTTCCAGGAGTTGAAGTTAATATTTCAAGCAAATACCCGAGTTGAGAGGTATGAAGTCTCCAACAAGTTCTATGGCTAAAAGATGGAGGAGAATTGCTCAACTAGTGAGCATGTGCTCAGATTGTCTGGGTACTACAATCGCTTGAATCAAGTGGGAGTTAATCTTCCAGATAAGATAGTGATTGACAGAGTTCTCTGGTCACCATCACCAAGTTAGTAGAACTTTGTGATGAACTATAGTATGCAAGGGATGACGAAAACGATTCCCGAGCTCTTCGTGATGTTGAAATCAACGAAGGTAGAAATCAAGAAAGAGCATCAAGTGTTGATGGTTGACAAGATCACTAGTTTCAAGAAAAGGGCAAAGGGAAAGAAAGGGGAACTTCAAGTAGAATGACAAGCAAGTTGTCACTCCCACGAAGAAGACAAAGCTGAACCAAAGCCTGAAACTGAGTGCTTACACTGCAAAGGAAATGCCCTGAATATTTGGTGGATAAGAAGGATGACAAAGCGAACAAGGGTATATTTGATATACATGTTATTGATGTGTAGTTTACTAGTGTTTATAGTAGCCCCTGAGTATTTGATACTTGTTCAATTGCTAAAATTAGTAACTCGAAATAGGAGTTACAGAATAAACAGAGACTAGTTGAGGGTGAAGTGATGATGTGTGTTGGAAGTAGTTCCAAGATTGATATGATCATCATCACACTCTCCCTACACTTTCGAGATTAGTGTTGAACCTAAATAAATGTTATTTGGCGTTTGCGTTGAGCATGAATATGATTTGATCATGTTTATTGCAATACGGTTATTCATTTAAAGTTAGAGAATAATTGTTATTCTGTTTACATGAATAAAGCCTTCATGGTCATACACCCAATGAAAATAATTTGTTGGATCTCGATCGTAGTGATACACATATTCATAATATTGATGCCAAAATATGCAAAGTTAATAATGATAGTGCAACTTATTTGTGGCACTGCCGTTTGGGTCATATCGGTTTATAGCGCATGAAGAAACTCCATAAAGATGGATTTTTGGAATCTCTTGGTTATGAATCATTTGATGCTTGCGAACCATGCCTTTTGGGCAAGATGGCTAAAACTCCATTCTCCGGAACAAATGAACGAGCTAGTGACTTATTGGAAATAATACCGATGTATGCGGTCCAATGAGTGTTGATGCTCGTGTCGGGTATTGTTATTTTCTGACCTTCACAAGATGAATTGAGCAGATATGAGTATATCTACTTAATGAAGCACAAGTCTGAAACATTTGAAAAGTTCAAAGAATTTCAGAGTGAAGTGGAGAACCATCGTAACAAGAAAATAAAGTTTCTGCAATTTGATCGCGGAGACAAATATTTGAGTTACGAGTTTGGTCTTCAATTAAAACAATGTGGAATACTTTCACAAACTCATGCCACCTGGAACACCGCAGCTTAATGGTGTGTCCGAACGTCATAACAGTACTTTATTGGATATAGTGCAATCTATGATGTCTCTTACCGATTTACCACTATCATTTTGGGGTTATGCATTAGAGACAACTGCATTCACTTTAAATAGGGCACCATCAAAATCCGTTGAGACGACGCCTTATGAACTATCGTTTGGCAAGAAACCAAAGTTGTCGTTTCTTAAAAGTTTGGGGTTGCGATGCTTATGTGAAAAAGTTTCAACCTGATAAGCTCGAACCCAAATCGGAGAAGTGTGTCTTCATAGAATACCCAAAGGTAACTATTGGGTACACTTTCTATCACAGATCCGAAGGCAAGTTATTCGTTGCTAAGATGGATCCTTTCTAGAGAAGAAGTTTCTCTCGAAAGAAGTGAGTGGGAGGAAAGTAGAACTTGATGAGGTAATTATACCTTCTCCTGAATTGGAAAGTAGTTCATCACAGAAATCAGTTCCAGTGATTCCTACACCAATTAGTGAGGAAGCTAATGATGATGATCATGAAACTTCAGATCAAGTTACTACAAAAACCTCGTAGGTTTTCCAGAGTAAGATCCGCACCAGTTTGGTACGGTAATCCTGTTCTGGAAGTCATGTTACTAGATCATGATAAACTTACGAACTATGAGGAAGCGATGATGAGCCCAGATTCCGCGAAATGGCTTGAGGCCATGAAATCTAAGATGGGATCCATGTATGAGAACAAAGTATGGACTTTGATTGACTTGCTCGATGATCAGCAAGCCATGTTAAATAAATGGATCTTCAAGAGGAAGACAGACATTGATAATAGTGTTACTATCTACTAAGCTCGACTTGTTGTGAAAGGTTTTCGACAAGTTCAAGGTGTTGAATATGATGAGATTTTCTCACTCGTATCAATGCTTAAGTCTGTCTGAATCATATTAGCAATTGCCACATTTTATGAAATCTGGCAAATGGATGTCAAAACTACATTCCTCAATGGATTCTTTAAAGAAGAGTTGTATATGATGCAACCAGAAGGTTTTGTAAATCCTAAAGGTGCTAACAAAGTGTGCAAGCTCCAGCGATCCATTTATGGACTGGTGCAAGCCTCTCGGAGTTGGAATAGATGCTTTGATGAGTTGATCAAAGCATATGGTTTTATGCAGACTTTTTTGAGAAGCCTGTATTTACAAGAAAGTGAGTGGGAGCTCTGTAACATTTCTAATATTATATGTGGATGACATATTGTTGATTGGAAATGATATAGAAATTCTGGATAGCATGAAAGGATACTTGAATAAGAGTTTTTTCAAAGCAAGACCTCGGTGAAGCTGCTTACACATTGAGCATCAAGATCTATATAGATAGATCAAGACGCTTGATAAGATTTTTCCATGAGTACATACCTTGATAAATTTTTGAAATAGTTCAAAATGGAACAGTCAAAGAAGGAGTTCTTGCCTGTGATGCAAAGGTGTGAAGTTGAGTAAGACTCAAGACCCGACCATGGCAGAAAATAGAAAGAGAATGAAAAGTCATTCCCTATGCATCAGTCATAGGTTCTATAAAGTATGCTATGCTGTGAACGAGACCTATTGTATACCTTTCTCTGAGTTTGACAAAGTAATACAATTTTGATCTAAGAGTAGATCACTGGACAGCGGTCAAGAATATCCTTAGTGAGGACTAAGGAGATGTTTCTCGATTATGGAGGTGATAAAAGAACCCGTCGTAAAAAGTTACAACGATGCAAGCTTTTACACCGATCCAGATGACTCTAAGTCTCAATCTGGATACATATTGAAAGTGGGAGCAATTAGCTAGAGTAGCTCCATGCAGAGTATTGTAGACATTGAATATTTACAAAATACACATGGCTCTGAATGTGACAGACCCGTTGACTAAACTTCTCTCACAAGCAAAACATGATCATACCTTAGTACTCTTTGGGTGTTAATCACATAACGATGTGAACTAGATTATTGACTCTAGTAAACCCTTTGGGTGTTGATCACATGACAATGCGAACTATGGGTATTAATCGCATACAGATGTGAATATTGGTGTTAAAACACATGGCGATGTGAACTAGATTATTGACTCTAGTGCTAGTGGGAGACTGAAGGAAATATGCCCTAGAGGCAATAATAAAGTTATTATTTATTTCCTTATTTCATGATAAATGTTTACTATTCATGCTAGAATTGTATTAACCGGAAACATAATACATGTGTGAATACATAGACAAACATAGTGTCACTAGTATGCCTCTACTTGACTAGCTCGTGAATCAAAGATGGTTAAGTTTCCTAGCCATGGACAAAAGAGTTGTCATTTGATTAACGGGATCACATCATTAGGAGAATGATGTGATTGACTTGACCCATTCCGTTCGCTTAGCACACGATCGTTTAGTATGTTGCTACTGCTTTCTTCATGACTTATACATGTTCCTGTGACTATGAGATTATGCAACTCCCGTTTACCGGAGGAACACTTTGTGTGCTACCAAACGTCACAACGTAAGTGGGTGATTATAAAGGTGCTCTACAGGTGTCTCCGGAGGTACATGTTGGGTTGGCGTATTTCGAGATTAGGATTTGTCACTCCGATTGTCGGAGAGGTATCTCTGGGCCCTCTTGGTAATACACATCACTTAAGCCTTGCAAGCATTGCAACTAATTAGTTAGTTGCGGGATGATATATTACGAAACGAGTAAAGAGACTTGCCGGTAACGATATTGAAGTAGGTATTGAGATACCGACGATCGAATCTCGGGCAAGTAACATACCGATGACAAAGGGAACAACGTATGTTGTTATGTGGTTTGACCGATAAAGATCTTCGTAGAATATGTGGGAGCCAATATGAGCATCCAGGTTCCACTATTGGTTATTGACCGGAAACGTGTTTCGGTCATGTCTACATTGTTCTCGAACCCATCGGGTCCACACGCTTAAGGTTTCGATGACAGTTATATTATGAATTTTATGAGTTTTGATGTACCGAAGGAGTTCGGAGTCCCGGTTGAGATCGGGGACATGACGAGGACTCTCGAAATGGTCGAGACATAAAGATCGATATATTGGACGACTATATTCGAAGTTCGGAAAGGTTCCAAGTGATTCGGGTATTTTTCGGAGTACCGGAGAGTTACGGGAATTCGCCGGGGAGTATATGGGCCTTATTGGGCTTTAGGGGAAAGAGAGAGGAGAGGCTGGGCGCCCCCCCACCCCCAAGCCTAGTCCGAATTGGACTAGGGGGAGGGGCTGCGCCCCCTCCTTCCTTCTCTTCTCTTCCCCCTTTCCTTGACTCCTACTCCTATTACTTGGAAGGGGGGGAATCCTACTCCCGGTGGGAGTAGGACTCCTCCTTGGCGCGCCCTCCTTGGCCGGCCGCCCCCTCCCCCTTGGCTCCTTTATATACGGGGGCAGGGGGCACCTCTAGACACACAAGTTGATCATCGTGATCGTTCCTTAGCCGTGTGTGGTGCCCCCCTTCACCATATTCCACCTCGGTCATATCGTAGCGGTGCTTAGGCGAAGCCCTGCATCGGTAGACATCATCATCGTCACCACGCCGTCGTGCTGACGGAACTCATCCCCGACACCCTGCTGGATCGGAGTCCGGGGATCGTCATCGAGCTGAACGTGTGCTGAACTCGGAGGTGACGTACGTTCGGTACTTGGATCGGTCGGATCGTGAAGACGTACGACTACATCAACCGCGTTGTCATAACGCTTCCGCTTACGGTCTACGAGGGTACGTGGACAACACTCTTCCCTCTCGTTGCTATGCATCACCATGATCTTGCGTGTGCGTAGGAAATTTTTTAAAATTACTACGTTCCCCAACATGACCCCCTCCCGATGAGAGGATCATTGGTGACGACGTTGATGATGATTTCCCCCTCCCGAAGGGAAGTGTCCCCGGCAGAACAGCTCCGCCAGAGCCCTAGATTGATTCCGCCAAGGTTCCGCCTCGTGGCGGCGGAACTTCGTCCCGTAAGCTTGCCCACGATTTTTCCAGGGTAAAAGTGATGATATAGCAGAAGATGGACGCTGGAGGCCCGCCAGGGGGCCCAGGAGATAGGGGCGCGCCCTATAGGGGGGGGGGCGCCCCCTGTCTCCTGGACAGGGTGTGGGCCCCCTGGCATATTTCTTTCGCTCCGAAATTCTTATTAATTCCAAAAAGTTGTTTCGTGGAGTTTCAGGACTTTTGGAGCTATGCGGAATAGGTTTACAACGTTTGCTCCTTTTCCAGCCAGAATTTCAGCTGCCGGCATTCCCCCTCTTCATGGTAAAACTTGTAAAATAAGAGAGAACTAGAAGGGTAACCCGCGCATTTGCGCGGCTAGGTTTGCTATACATTTTATGTTTTGTTGTTTTTATTTCTGCTTTTATTTCATATATCATTTTTGGCACCTGTGAACGGTAACATCTTGATAAAACATGATTGAACTTTGGTACATCTTTTCTCATTATTTTTTATCAAGTTGTTAGCAGACAGTGAAATCCCAAAAATAGCATTGTGTACGTCCCATAATTTTACAGTTAGCCTATTCTCTAGGTTTTTTATTTTTCACTCGTTCCTAGATATTTTTTCACTAATATTATTTTAGGGGTTTCAGAGAAAATGAAATCGTTGACGAAGATTGTTGTCCCTTCCTTCCTATGCCTTGTGTTTGACTGTATAGCAGTTAGTTTTTTCATATTAATCTCATACCATACTTTTTTTTTTGACGGGAATCTCATACCATACTTTGCTAGGTTGTGGCTGGCGACTCTTTTTAAAACTCAGCAAACCTTGTTTTTTTGTTTTGCCAGGTTTTTGTTGTCTTCCTATTATCAGTTGACCTCGCTCGGTCTCATCCCTATATACCTCATGGAATATTATTGTCCATATATGCTCCGTGCAAAAGTATTGTCTAACTAACTATTCTCCTATAACAAATGGGATTTTTGTACGTGTACATATTCATGCTTCAAGTACATGCAAATTTGCTTGAAAAATAACATTTTTTATCGTAGAATTAATTTTGAATTCTCTAGAAAACAATCTTGTAACCATGAATATTGTTTTTCTAAACGTGGTACAAATCTCTTTTTTATCATGGGGAATTACGCGCAAACAAATATCAAAGCGTTGACGCTAAAAAATGTATTACCTGGGAGCTCATCCACGTTTCTTTACATTATTCACTATGGATGGCCAGAAGTAAAGCTAGTGACCTGGCTGGCAAAAAGGTTAAGCACTTACGATGCGCGGCATATGGTGCAGGCTGTAATCTATACACAATTGTTACTTGCTCCTCGTTAGCATCGACTCAGCTATTGCTCCCGCCGGATAGCATTGCTGTCCGAGCTGGCGGCACCCGCGGTCCCTTGGAGTCGGTGGCGCTGTGGAAGAAACTTGGGCTACCGGCCGGGCGGCAGCTGGACGGCAGCAATGACTGGATGACACCAATTTTGCTGAATACAGTCCGCCAGTGTCGAGCGTCATGCAAGACGACAGTTAGATAGTTGTTGCATGGGCGTTAAGGCTGTCCACATCGAACTGGGAAGTGATCCCACCAACATCAGCCTCCGGCAGGGTTTTGTCTGCTTGTTGCGGAGGGCGGGGTGCGTCCGAGTCGCCGACCTTGCCTTCCCTCTCAACAGTGATCTTGCACTTCTTCGTGGGGATTAAGGCCTTCTTCCATAGTCTTTTCTTCTTTGTGGGCTTCGTTCTCCTTGCGTTGCTTCTACCAGCTCAGCGGCATCCTGTCTAACATGCTGATGAGGGGCAGCTTCCGGCGCAAAGTTGACCCCGGCAGCGCCACCAGCCCCGCTGGGAATGTGGGAGCGCTTCGTGGTGTTGGAGCCGTGTCGCGGCAACTCGTGTATTTGGTAGGTAAAAGACTTCCCTGCGTCATTGCTTTCCATTAATAGATTGACATAGAAACCCTTTTTTCCTTCTATTCTAGTGCTATTCAATATCTATGTTGTACTATTCAATATCTCATTCTGTTAAATACATGGGTACGTGTTTATTAGAGTTTTTTTTCTTTTGCTCCTACTGGAATTCGAATTGGAATTGATGACGTGTTGTTTATTTGTTTTGGAACGTACGTGATGTTTTGCTTGGAAGAGTCCTTCTCATATACGTGAGTATGATTGCTCTTTTCCATTACAGGTGTATACGTGATAGATCTTTATTTTTGTGTTGAAAAGATCTTTTTTACTTGGCATGTGATAGATTCACATGTGCAAAACATTGCTCATACATAATATTTGTATGTAACGTTAGATCTTTAAATCTCAACCGTCCATATCTAAAATTAATGGTCGAGGTAATTTAATCTATGTGGACGAACGTGGTGGCTTATTTGTCTTCTGTATTATGTATATAATAGATAGCCATAAGTATTGAGATATAATGTGTAATAACAGCCCATAATGCAATGAATATTGGTATAAAAGCATGATGCAAAATGGACGTATCAACTCCCCCAAGCTTAGACCTCGCTTGTCCTTAAGCGGAAGCCGAAATCAAAAAATATGTCCACATGTTTAGAGATAGAGGTGTCGATAAAAACAAAATACGGACATGCGGGCATCATGATCATTCTAATAACAACAACATATATAGATTTTGTCATATGATTTCCTATGCTCAAGTAACAATCAATTCGCAATGTCAAGTATGGTTCAAAAACTTCATTGGGAACTAACAAACTATAATCTCAGTCATTGAAGCAATTGTAATTTATCGTGACATCAGAAAGAGCTTTTCAGCAAGCTCACATACCCAACTATTTCGTAGTCTTCTACAATTGCTAACACTCACGCGGTACTTGTGGTTATAGAGTTTCAGCCGGACACTGAGAAAGATAGGGGCTTATTGTGTTGCCTCCCAACAGATTCACCTTTAGGTGATGTCAACAATAACAGCCTATGCTAACTTACATTCAATTGGATATATATATCATGATCTTTCAAACACGAGGAGCTTGCCAAAGGATAAAATGAAAAAGGGAAAGGTGAGAATCACCTTGACTCAAACATAAAGTAAGAACAAAACATAAAGTAAAAGAGAGGCCCTTCGCAGAGGGAAGCAGAGGTTGTCATGTGCGTTTAGGGGTGAGGCACAAAATCTTAATGCAAAAGAACGTCACTTTATATTGCCCCTCGTATGTGGACCTTTATTATGCAGTCCGTCTCTTTTATTACTTCCACAACAAGCTCGTACAAAGTTTATTTTCTCTGCACTAATAAGTCATACATATTTAGAGAGCAATTTTTATTGCTTGCACCGATGACAACTTACTTGAAGGATCTTACTCAACCCATAGGTAGGTATGGTGGACTCTCATGGTAAAACTGGGTTTAAGGATATTTGGAAGCACAAGTAGTATCTCTACTTAGTGCAAGGAATTTGGCTAGCATGAGGGGGAAAGCCAAGCTCAACATGTTTGGAAGGTCAATGACAATATATTTTAACTGAGATGCCGGAAAACATAAACCATTACGTTGCCTTCCTTGTCCAACGTCAACTCTTTTAGCATGTCATACTTAATGAGTGCTCACAACTATAGAAGGTGTCCAAGATAACCCCTCTTTCCTTATCACTTCCTATTAATTGCAACGATGACCAAGGCTACGTTCATCAACTCTTAAGAATTTTTATGCCTCATACTTTCTATGTGTGAACTCATCACTATCAATAAGATCAATATGAGCTCCGTTATTCTTTCTACTTTCTCAAGATCATAGCAACATAGAAAAGCCCTTGATTAAACACTAATCTTTATTATAGATAGCTCACGGACTCGACTACAAAAAGAGATCACAAAGCAAAACTCAAAACTACTTGATATAAAAATTTGAATCTACTAGATCAAGATACTATTAAAAAGGATCGAACTAAATAAAGCGGTAAAGATAGGAGTGTGATGGTGATACGATACCGGGGCACCTCCCCCAAGCTTGGCAGTTGCCAAGGGGAGTGCCCATACCCATGTGATTATTTCTCCTTCTTCACGGTTGGTGTTATGATCTTCTTGGCGATGATAACCTTCAGGATACGGTTCTCCTCCTCGAGCTTATTGACTTGTTGTTTGAGATCCATAATTTCTTTACGGAGCTTGCCCTTAACAGCCAAAGCTCCTTTTACCCAAGGATGCTGCATAGCTTCTGGAGAACAAGTGAAACTCTTTTTCATATTTTCATAAGAAAGAAATCTAGAGTTGGAAGGGATGACCGAAGTAGGGACAACCAGGTTAGGTAGTTCCCCCATAGTGAATTCTGCTCGGAGACGAGAGGTAACTTCTTGACCCTCCTCCATGGCATCTATTCTTTTCAAATCAGCCTCCATCTCATCCTCAGTTGATGGTCCAAAGTGATAGGCATCGCTATTTGCTCCGGGACCTGGCGTTGGGTGCGACACCCGGCTCTCCCCAACTGACTCCTGAGAAGACATCTTGCTTTATTCTGCAACAGAAACAGCTCGAAATGAAAACAGAGGATATTTGCATGATACGGTGGTCAAAACCTTCGGGAGTATATATAATGAATTTTTACCGACCAAAATACGTAACGTGCAAGGGGACGGAGTCCGGGAGGCACACGAGGCTCCCACGAGACAGGGGGCACGCCCTACAGTGGGGGGCGCGCCCTCCACTCTCGTGGGAGCCTCGTGTCCCTTTCAGACTACTTCTTTCTTCCTAAAATTCTCAAATATTCCAAAACTGATAAAAAAATGCCATTGGAGTTGTTTTGGAGTCGGTTTACTTACCGTACCACATACCTATACCTTTTCGGAGTCTGGAACATTCTGGAAAGTATCCCTTATGTACTCCTCAGGAGTTACGGTTTCAATAATATTAGTTTCAACATTGATAGGATTACCTGAAATATAGTGTTTAATTCTTTGACTGTTTACCACCCTTGGACTTGTGCCTTCGAAGTTGCTGATTTTTATGGCACTAGAACGATAGACCTCCTCGATAACGTAAGGACCTTCCCACTTTGAGAGAAGTTTTCCTGCAAAAAATCTTAAACAAGAGTTGAATAATAACAGATAATCTCCTACGTTAAACTCACGCTTTTGTATCCTCTTATCATGCCAGCGTTTGACTTTTTCTTTGAAAAGCTTGGCATTCTCATAGGCTTGGGTTCTCCATTCATCCAGTGAGCTAATATCAAACAACCTCTTCTCACCGGAAAGTTTGAAGTCATAATTGAGCTCTTTGATAGCCCAATATGCCTTATCAAGAGGTAAATGACACGCTTTTCCATAAACCATCTTATATGGAGACATACCCATAGGATTTTTGTATGCAGTTCTATAGGCCCATAATGCATCATCAAGTTTTTTGGACCAATTCTTTCTAGATCTATTCACAGTCTTTTGCAAAATTAATTTGAGCTCTCTATTGCTCAACTCTACTTGACCACTAGACTGCGGATGATAAGGAGATGCGATTCTATGATTGACATCATACTTAGCAAGCATCTTACGGAAAGCACCATGAATAAAATGTGAACCACCATCTGTCATAAGATATCTAGGGACTCCAAACCTCAGAAAAATAACTTCTTTAAGCATTTTAATAGAAGTGTTATGATCAGCACTACTAGTTGGAATAACTTCTACCCACTTAGTAACATAATCAATAACAACTAAAATATGTGTATAACCATTAGAGGCAGGAAAAGGTCCCATATAATCAACGCCCCAAACATCAAACGGTTCAATAAAAAGAGAATAATTCATAGGCATTTCTTGACGTCTACTAATGTTACCTATTCTTTGACATTCATCACAAGACAAAACAAACTTACGAGCATCTTTGAAGAGAGTAGGCCAATAAAAACCAGATTGTAGTACCTTGTGTGCAGTTCTATCTCCAGCGTGATGTCCCCCATAAGATTCAGAGTGACACTTACGTAGAATCTGTTCCTGTTCATGCTCAGGCACACAATGGCTAATAACACCATCTACTCCTTCTTTATAAAGGTGAGGATCATCCCAGAAGTAATGTCTTAAATCATAAAAGAACTTTTTCTTTTGCTAGTATGTGAAACTATGCGGTATATATTTAGCAACAATGTAATTAGCATAATCAGCATACCAAGGAGCAGTACGAGAAGCATTGATGACTGCTAATTGTTCATCAGGAAAGCTATCATTAATAGGCAGTGGGTCATCAAGAACATTCTCTAACCTAGACAAGTTGTCTGCAATGGGGTTCTCAGCTCCCTTTCTATCAATAATATGCAACTCAAATTCTTGGAGTCAAGAGAACCCATCTAATGAGTCTAGGCTTAGCATCTTTCTTTTCCATAACATATTTAATAGCAGCATGATCAGTGTGAATAGTAACTTTGGAATCAACAATATAAGGTCTAAACTTATCACATGCAAACACAACTGGTAAGAACTCTTTTTCAGTAGTAGCATAATTTCTCTGGGCAGTATCAAGAGTCTTACTAGCATACTGGATAACATTCAATTTCTTATCAACTCTTTGCCCTAAAACAACACCTACAGCATAATCACTATCATCGCACATAATTTCAAAAGGTAAATTCCAATCAGGTGGTTGAACAATAGGTGTAGTGATCAAAGCTTTCTTAAGTACTTCAAATGCTTCTACACAATCATCATCAAAGACAAATGGAATATCTTTTTGCAATAAATTAGTCAGAGGCCTAGAGATTTTAGAGAAGTCCTTAATGAACCTCCTATAAAAACCGGCATGACCAAGGAAACTTCTTATACCTGTTATGTCCTTGGGACATGGCATCTTTTCAATAGCATCAACTTTGGCTTTATCAACTTCAATACCTCCCTTGGAGATCTTGTGCCCCAAGACAATGCCTTCATTAACCATAAAGTGACACTTTTCCCAATTCAAGACGAGACTAGTGTCTTCGCATCTCTGCAAAACTCGATCAAGGTTGCTCAAACGATCATCAAAGGAGGATCCATATACTAAGAAGTCATCCACGAATACCTCACAAATCTTTTCACAAAAATCGGAGAATATAGCCATCATGCATCTTTGAAAGGTAGCAGGTGCATTACATAAACCAAAAGGCATACGTCTATAAGCAAAAGTACCAAAAGGGCAAGTAAAAGTAGTTTTAGATTGATCCTTCGCTGACACAGGTATTTGAGAGAAACCAGAATAACCATCTAGAAAGCAAAAATGTGTGTGTTTGGATAGTCTTCATGAGGTTGTCTAACGGATCAGTTGGAGGAACAGCAATGGAAGCAAGACCAATAATCTCATCCTTACTAGGTGGTTCCCTTTCACGAGGTTGTCTACTAAACTTAGAGAAATTAAACTCATGAGACATACCATCTATGCCAACAGTGAAAATATTATTTTCACAATTAATCTTAGCACTAGTTGTATTCAAGAAGGGTCTACAAAAAATAATGGGACAAAAACCATCTTGTGGGGAACCAAGAACAAGAAAATCAGCAGGGTATTTAACCTTCCCACACAAAACTTCGACATCTCTAACAATCCCAATAGGTTTAATGGTATCCCTATTAGCAAGCTGAATAGTAACATCAATGTCTTCTAATTCAACGGGTGCAATGTCATGCATAATTTCTTTATATAAGGCATAAGGTAATGCACTAGCACTAGCACCCATATCACATAAGCCATGATAACAATGATCTCCTATTTTAACAGAAATAACAGGTATGCCTACAATGGGTCTACATATCTTAGTATCCGGTCTAGCAATATTAGCAGTCTCACCCACGAAAGAAATAACATGCCCATCTAAATCCTCATCCAAGAGATCTTTAACCATAGCAATACTAGGTTCAACATTAATTTTCTCAGGAGGTGTATAAGTCGTAGTATTACTCTTACGAACAACAGTCGAAGCTTTAGCATGATCTTTTATCCTAACAGGAAAAGGAGGTTTTTCAACATAAGCAGTAGGAACAATAGGATCACTATAGGTAATAGTCTTTTCTTTGACTGTAATAGGTGCAACTACTTTCACTTCAACAGGAGGATTATATTTAAACCACTTATCTTTAGGGAGATCAATGTGAGTAGCAAAAGATTCACAGAAAGAAGCTACTAGCTCAGAGTCAAGTCCATACTTAGAGCTAAATCCACGGAAAGCATCGGAATCCATAAAAGATTTAACACAATCGAACTTAGGTGTCATACCTGACTCCTTACCATCGTTGGAACCCCAATATTTAGAGTTGCATTTAATTCTTTCCAATAAGTCCCATTTGAAATCAATAGTCTTCAGCATATAAGAACAAGCACAGGAAGTATCGAGCAGGTTGCGATTATCAAGAGAAAGCCGAGCATAAATGTTCTGAATAATCATTTCCCGAGAGAGCTCATGATTGGGTCATGAATATAACATTGACTTAAGCCTCCCCCAAGCTTGAGCGATGCTTTCTCCTTCGCGAGGCCAGAAATTATATA
Organism: Triticum aestivum; assembly: GCF_018294505.1. Lineage (NCBI taxonomy): Eukaryota > Viridiplantae > Streptophyta > Magnoliopsida > Poales > Poaceae > Triticum > Triticum aestivum. The sequence continues at coordinate 32,560,703 of NC_057813.1, read as the reverse complement.
TGTAATTACGATCACGGTGAACAAGATGCATAGGATAGAACTTCTGGTGAAATTCCAGCTTCAATCGCTTATAATTCCAAGATCCCGTATCATCACATAGCCTATACCATGTCAATGCATCTCCCTTCAAAGATAAAGGGAAGACCTTCCTTTTGAAAACATCATCTGGAATATATGACACCCCAAAAATTTTAACCTTGTTTTGTTAACTAAACTTTTACTAGGAAATTAAAACTTTTATTTTCTGGTCTCACTTTTGATTTTTTTGAAGCATTTCCTTTCTTATTATCATGGAGTTTTTACCTCAAGTAAAATACTTCCCAAATTTATTGGACTCTCTTCCCTCTCAAAAAAAATTCCTTGGCAAGGATTTTATTTTGTTATCTTCTTCAACACTGGTGTTTGGTTATTAAAAACCTTTCTTCTGTTTGTCCCCTTCTCAAATTAAATTTTGGGATTTATTTTCTTTAAGAGAAAAAAACCCTAGGAGTTTTGGGACTTATCTTATATTGAAACCACCCATGATTTTACCATGCCTCATATGGTAAAACCTCCCAAAAACCCTCCTCCCACTTTGGGGCAATCCATATGTTCTGCCCCAACAAATCCAACTCATTTTTAGATTTTATTTCATTTATTTCCTGCCCAAAAATCTTTTCTGCCTATTGTTTTGAACCTGAGGGATTTACAAAGCAAGTACCTAAATGCCTTGGAGTTTTGACCTCAAACTAACTCTCGTGGATAGTCCTTGGTACCCACAACCTAGAACCATCATGTTTCACTCCTCTCCATTTCAAATATTTCAAATTACAGTCTCTGCAAGTTTGGACCAGATTTGTTAAATTTGGTGGAATTCATGTCTCCTCTTCTCCAAAAATTCCACAAAAATTCAGGCAACCCCCTATTGCATTGAGAAGCCACTCCATCAAAAATCAGCTCAAGAAGAGCCTCCCACATACCAAAATCATTCTGTCGAACACCTGGCCGGCACTGTTTCTCTGCATTTTCAGAAATGTTCAAAGTTTCAGAGTTCAGTGTCGTTTCCCTTCGTCAGAATTCAGTCACAAGTCGACAGTGCGCCCTGGCAGGTTGCGCATGGCCCCTTCCCCCTGGACGGCACCCCGCACGCGCACTTGGCGCCTTCCTGGCGTCGGTGGCGCCATGGCCCGCCTACGTCGGCGTGTCCCGCGGCGGCAGAACCACCGTAGCGGCCGACAGGGGACAACACCGCGGCAGAAAGCCGTTCAGCACCGCCCATCGCCTCCTAGCTCTCCGTGTGGCCCTGCCATGCCAGCGCACGCCCGTGGCACCGTCGATGTGGCCCGGCAAGCACAGAACGTGCTCCCTGCCACCGACGGGCCCGCGCCGCCCCGTTCCGTCGAGCTCACCCCAAAGCGCCTAACCCGAGCTCGCTTAGCACCTAAATGGAGTCAGTGGACCCACACGACGGCGCTCAACGCCTAAACCACCCCGACCAATGCCCTGCGCCGCCATAAACTTCGCCGGAGAACCCCGTTCTCGGCCACCGCCTCGGACCGCCTATATAAAGGGCTCCCGAGCTCGCCCTCGAGCACACACCCCCTCTGCACCTCACCACCACCCTGCCAGGCCACCAGGGGGACCTCGAGGAGGTCTTCTTCCCCAGCTCCGGCCGCCCCGTTCTGCCTCGGCCTCCACCACGATTCACTCCGGTGAGGCCATCTCCGGCACCCTAATCACGTCAGCTACCCCCTCATGCTACCGCAAGTCTAACCCCCTCCTCAATTTCATCTCCGCAACACTCTCCGGCGAGACCCACGACCACTCGAACCGTCATCCGCCGGAGCAGGAGCCGCCGTCGACGCGGTGCTCACCGGCGACCACCACCACTACCAACCGACGCGGAATGACGCCCTGAACATGGAGGTACCCTCCGATCCTCCTGCCTCGCCGTGGATCGCCGCCAGCGACCTCCGCAACTCTCGGGCGCCGATGAGCTCTGTCTTCCTCGTTTGAATTTTCAAAACCTGACGGGTGGGAACCGCCTGTCAGCCTCTTTTTTTTTCTTTTAAACGAACCATTTTCTGAAAGTGTATTCTGGCAAATGCGCTTTCTAAACAGAATCTTTTTCTGCACTTTTCTTTTCTGCCCCCTGAGAGTTTTCTGTTTCATTATAGAAAGGTCCCTAGATTAAAACCCTTATAACTTTTAAACAGAGAAGGATTTTTGATTGATTCTTTTTCTGTTTTCTTTAAAATTTTGTCTAGTTTATTTTAAGATTTATTTCAATAAAATTGCAGACAACTTTTTGGTACTGTTTTTAAAACTATATATTGATTCAAAAATATTGTTATTAGGATGTTGGTGAGAGGAGAAAGCCTTCAAAAGCCTTAGGATGCACCTCACCACCCCACAACTTGAAGGCAAGCATTACGAACCCCGGCATAATATTTTTGTGTGTTCGATGACACGTTTATAACATCACCTCACTTTGGAGAAACTTGTTATTTCATGTGATGTGATCATATGCATGGGTGCATGTTAGCGATTTCCATGCTGTTGGAAATGAACTCACTTATGATGATATTCATCCTCATGTGCCTTGCGTGCATACCGGCAGGAACCAGGAAAACCTCAGCCTTGGGTAGGCATGAGTTTGTCGCCGGTCTCCGTCGGGACAGTTATGTCTAGTATGGCATGGTAAGGTAATATGAGCGGTGACTCTGTTGGTTGATATATATTCGTTATGCTAATCATGCAGGGAATACTTAAACCTCCTGAGTCGACCATAGATCGAGTCTTGTTCCAGTAGACCCCATACTTGTTTCGTACTACCACTCGTCTCTACAACAAGTAGAGTACGGTTCAGTAAGTTGTCAACCTCTTTCTAGCACACACTGTACAGAGAGGCCAGGGTGGAAGATACAGGTTGTAGCTGGTAGGCAGGCCACCTGGTCCGGGGGCTTGGGTGTTTACGGTTGAGACCGAGAGGGGAGGCCACCCCTTAGAGCGTGCGATATAAATTTGATCCCATGCTACGCGAGGTTGTAGCCTCCCCACTTAGAGTTTGCTTGACAGGTGTCGTGGGTGATTCCAGACACGTGTGAGTTAAGCTGGTGTGTGCAAGTTAGGTGGTTTTCAACAAAAAGACCGTAGACGGAATTAGTCCCGATGGACTAAAGGAATTCGTTAACCGTGGGTAAAGAGTACACCCTCTGCAGAGAATAAACCTATTCGAATAGCCGTGTCCATGGTTAAGGATTGCAGTCTGGGATGGGTCAAGTGTCGGTCTTAGTGTCGATCTTCGGAGGAAAATTAAACCAGAACATGGATTGTGACTTGTGACTTATGATGATTATGATTATTTTTAGTTATGGACTAACCCTTTATATATTGTTTGAAATACTAAGTATCCTTGGGATGGTTCTACCTCCTGGTTATTCACTATCATTTCTTTTAAAGCCCTTTATGTGGTGTCGCTCAGACGCCCGACTGTGGCATTTCTTTTAAAAGCCCTTTATGTGGTGTCGCTCAGACGCCCGACTGTGGCATTTCTTTTAAAGCTCTTTATGTGGTGTCGCTAAGATGCCCGACTGTGGCATTTATTTTAAGCCCTTTATGTGGTGTCGCTCAGACGCCCGACTGTGGCATTTCTTTTAGAAGCCCTTTATGTGGTGTCGCTCAGACGCCCGACTATGGCATTTCTTTTAAAAGCCCTTTATGTGGTGTCGCTAAGACGCCCGACTATGGCATTTCTTTTAAAGCCCTTTATGTGGTGTTGCTAAGACGCCCGACTGTGGCATTTCTTTTAAGCCCTTTATGTGGTGTCGCTCAGACGCCCGACTGTGGTATTTCTTTTAAAGCCCTTTATGTGGTGTCACTCAGACGCCTGACTGTGGCATTTCTTTTAAAGCCCTTTATGTGGTGTCGCTAAGACGCCCGACTGTGGCATTTCTTTTAAGCCCTTTATGTGGTGTCGCTCAGACGCCCGACTGTGGCATTTCTTTTAAAAGCCCTTTATGTGGTGTCGCTCAGACACCCGATTGTGGCATTTCTTTGTTGTTTATTTCATAATTTTAATACTGCTATGTTATGGCATTTTTTATAATAACCTACTTACATGCATCAGGGATTTATTTTTGTGACTGACGTCATGAGTATAAATTATTTTTTCAGCACATCATTGTCATATTATACCTGTGTTCACAATGTTTGCGAGTACATTCAAAGTACTCACTGGCTTGTCCCTGGCTATTGTCTTGTCCAGATTTTTCTTGCACGGAGAGGAGCGTTGCGATGACAGTCCCGGAACCTAAGCAACGGTGATAGCAGCCCTGTGAAGATAGGAGTTAACCTGGTCAGCTGTTCCTGTTGGGAAATGGAGTCCTATAGACACTGATGATCCACAAACCGCTTCCGCCCTCAACCACTGGAAACCATTCGTTGTACTCACAGGCCAGAATGGTCTTGTTCTACATATTTTGTATCTTTCTTGGAATTTCTGTATCAAGTTGGAGCCTCATCAGCTAACAGTAATCCTGGGGCTGATGAGCACGACGGTCTCTTTCTGGAAATTGATACCCGGAAAACCGGTCGTGACAGAATACCTCCAAGCTTAAATAATCCACAAACTTCATCCACAAAGATAAGGTGTAAATCGGGATGCAATGTTGCATCTCCTGCAAATGGATTAGCTAGCAGTTTTTCTATCATACTGATAACCCACAAGTATAGGGGATCGCAACAGCTTTCGAGGGTAGAGTATTCAACCCAAATTTATTGATTCGACACAAAGGGAGCCAAAGAATATTCTTGAGTATTAGCAGTTGAGTTGTCAATTCAACCACACCTGGATAACTTACTATCTGCAGCAAAGTGTTTAGTAGCAAAAGTGGTATGATAATAAAGGTAGCGGTGGCAAAAGTAAAGATAAATGTTTTTGGGTTTTTGTAGTAGTTATAACATTATCTACGGAAAAGTAAATAAGCGAAGAACAATATGTGAAAAGCTCGTAGGCAATCGATCGGTGATGGATAATTATGCCGGATGCGATTCCTTGTGCAATAGTTATAACATAGGGTGATATAGAACTAGCTCCAATTCATCAATGTAATGTAGGCATGTATTCCGTAAATAGTCATACGTGCTTATGGAAAAGAACTTGCATGACAAGTTTTGTCCTACCCTCCCGTGTTCAACGGGGTCCTAACGGAAACTAAGGGATATTAAGGCCTCCTTTTAATAGAGAACTGGAACAAAGCATTAACACATAGTGAATACATGAACTCCTCAAACTACGGTCATCACCGGGAAGTATCCCGATTATTGTCACTTCGGGGTTGTCGGATCATAACACATAATAGGTGACTATAGACTTGCAAGATAGGATCAAGAACACACATATATTCATGAAAACATAATAAGTTCAGATCTGAAATCATGGCACTCGGGCCCTAGTGACAAGCATTAAGCATAGCAAAGTCATCGCAACATCAATCTCACAACATAGTGGATACTAGGGATCAAACCCTAACAAAACTAACTTGATTACATGGTAAATCTCATCCAACCCATCACCGTCCAGCAAGCCTACGATGGAATTACTCACGCACGGCGGTGAGCATCATGAAATTGGTGATGTAGGATGGTTGTTGATGACGACGGCAAGGAATCCCCCTCTCTGGAGCCCCGAACAAACTCCGGATCAGCCCTCCCGAGAGAGATTAGGGCTTGGCGGCGGCTCCGTGTCGTAAAACGCGATGAAACTTTCTCCTTGACTTTTTTCTCCCCGAACATGAATATATGGAGTTGGAGTTGACGTCGGTGGAGGTCCAGGGGGCCCACAAGATAGGAGGCCGCACCCTAGGGAGGGGGCGCCCCCCTGTCTCGTGGACAGGCTGTGGACCCCTAGCATTAATTATTTCGCCAAAAATTCTTATTAATTCCAAAAAGTGCCTCCATGGATTTCCAGGACATTCTGAGAACTTTTCTTTTCTACACATAAAACAACATCATGGCAGTTCTGCTGAAAACAGCGTTAGTCTGGGTTAGCTTCATTCAAATCATGCAAGTTAGAGTCGAAAACAAGGGCAAAAGTGTTTGGAAAAGTAGATACATTGGAGACGTATCAACTCCCCCAAGCTTAAACCTTTTTCTTGTCCTCAAGCAATTCAGTTGATAAACTGAAAGTGATAAAGAAAAACTTTTACAAACTCTGTTTGCTCTTGTTGTTGTAACATGAAAAGCCAGCATTCAAGTTTCAACAAATATTATGAACTAACCATACTCACAATAACACATAGGTCTCACAATTACTCATATCAATAACATAATCAGCTAGCGAGCCATAATAATAAAACTCGGATGACAACACTTTCTCAAAATAATCATAACATGATATAACAAAATGGTATCTCGCTAGCCCTTTCTGAGACCGTAAAACATAAATGCAGAGCACCTTTAAAGATCAAGGACTAACTAAGCATTGTAATTCATGGTGAAAGAGATCCAGTCAAGTCATACCCAATATAAACCAATAATAATGAATGCAAATGACAGTATGCTCTCCAGCGGGTGCTTTTAATAAGAAGGATGATGACTCAACATAAAAAGTAAATAAATAGATAGGCCCTTCGCAGAGGGAAGCAGGGATTTGTAGAGGTGCCAGAGCTCGATTTTAAAATAGAGATTGAATAACATTTTGAGCGGCATACTTTTACTGTCAACGCAACAACTATGAGATGGCTGTATCTTCCATACTACATGCATTATAGGAAGTTCCCAAACAAAATGGTAAAGGTTTATACTCCCCCAACCACCAACAAGCATCAATCCATGGCTTGCTCGAAACAACGAGTGCCTCCAACATACAACAGCCCTGGGGGAGTTTCGTTTAGTTATTTGATTTGCTTTGATCTTTTTGGATCATGCGACTAGGCATCCCGGTTACCGGCCCTTTCTCGTGAATGAGGAGCGGAGTCCACTCCTCTTGAGAATAACCCACCTAGCATGGAAAATATAGGCAGCCCTAGTTGTAACATGAGCTACTCGAGCATACAAAACAGAATTTCATTTGAAGGTTTGGAGTTTGGCACATACAAATTTACTTGGAACGGCAGGTAAATACCGCAAATAGGAAGGTATAGTGGACTCATATGGAATAACTTTGGGGTTTAAGGAGTTTGGATGCACAAGCAGTATTCCCGCTTAGTACAGGTGAAGGCTAGCAAAAGACTGGGAAGCGACCAACTGAGAGAGCGACAACAGTCGTAAACATACATTAAAATTAATTCACGCCGAGTACAAGCATGAGTAGGATATAATCCACCATGAACATAAATATCATGAAGGCTATGTTGATTTGATTCAACTACATGCGTGAACATGTGCCAAGTCGAGTCACTCAATTCATTCAAAGGAGGATACCATCCCATCATACCACACCATAATCATTCTAATAGCATGTTGGCACGCAAGGTAAACCATTATAAATCATAGCTAATCAAACATGGCACAAGCAACTATAATCTCTAAATGTCAATGCAAATATGTTTACTTCATAATAGCTGACTCAGGAACGATGAACTCAGCATATTTACAAAAACAAGAGATGTCGAGTTCATACCAGCTTTTCTCATCCCAATAAGTCCATCATATATCGTCATTATTGCCTTTCACTTGCACGACCGAATGATGTGTATAATAATAAGAGTGCACGTGCATTGGACTAAGCTAGAATCTGCAAGCATTCAACTCAAGAGAGAAGACAAGATAATATGGGCTCTAAGTTAAATAAACAATCATGCATATGAGAGACACTAAGCATTTTCAATATAGTCTTCTCGACCCACGGAGGAAAGAAAAGAAAAGAAAACTATTTACACGGGAAAGCTCCCAACAAGTAAAAGAAGAATGAGAAATCTTTTTTGGGTTTTCATTTTAATTTCTACTACAAGCATGGAAATTGAACTAACTAATTTTTTTTTGTTTTTCTTCAAGTTTATCAGACACACAAGAAGAAAAATAGAAAAAGAAATTTAAACTAGCATGGATAATACAATGAAAGAGTATGAGCACCAATGACTAGTGTGTGAACATGAATGTAAAGTCGGTGAGAAATGCGTACTCCCCCAAGCTTAGGCTTTTGGCCTAAGTTGGTCTAATACCAATGACCGTCTGGCTAATATCCATAAGTGAAACTGGGGTTGTACTGAGATGCAGAGGCAACAGCCTCCTGAGCGGCAGCGTGTAGGCGAGCTGCCTCCATTCCCCTCTCATATTCAGTTGTTTCTTCGCTCCGCACAAAGGAATCAGTCAATTGATAATATTGAGGACACTTATCTTGTAAGAAGTCCTCCAGCTCGGCATTACACACATACGCGTCAAATTCCTCCTTGAAGCCTGCTTCGACCATAAAATCATCGGATGGCCACTCACAAGCCCGTACATTTGCATCCCTCGGCAAATTAACATCTTGCTCACGTATAGCAATCCTTGGCCCATTCTTTGCTGAGGAACCTCCTTGGTACATTCTTCTAAGCATATTTCTTTCTCTGAAAATTTCTGAAATTTTAGTAACTTCAAAACAAAAGTGAATAAAACTAAACAAGATTGATAGCAACTACTCCTACAAGTGCCTAGAGCCTATATCATGCATTAGAATTTCTTGGGACCTCAAAAATTTAACATGCAAGCTCAAGAACATGGTCACCTATGCAGCAAAAATTTGCAAAGAATAAAGCACTAGAACAAAACTAATTGGACCAATGGAGGAGTCACATACCAAGCAACAATCTCCCAAAGCAGTTTTGCGAATGGAGCTTTGAGCTAAGAGATCGAAAATCGCAGCAAAACAAGCTAGAACTCGTGCTTGAGCTGAATGGGGATTTTTTTGGGTAGAAGATGCAGTGTGTGGGTGCTGGCATAGGTGGAGGGGAGCCACCAGGGGCCCACGAGACAGGGGCCGCGCCCTACAGGGGGGGCACCCTCCTCTCTCGTGGCCTGGTGCTTGCCCCTCCTGTAGTGTTTTCAGTGCCTAAAATACTCAAATATTCCAGAAAAAATCATACTAAATTTGCAGGGCATTTGGAGCACTTTTATTTTCGGACTATTTTTTTATTGCACGGATAATTCAGAAAACAGACAGATAATACTATTTTTGCTTTATTTATTCTAAATAACAGAAAGTAAAAGGAGGGTACAGAAGGTTGTGCCTTCTTGTTCCATCCATCTCGTGATCATCAAAATGAATCCACTAACAAGGTTGATCAAGTCTTGTTAACAAACTCAGTCCGAATAACACGGAACCGGAGAAATTTCGAATAACACTAAGTTACCTCAACGGGGATATGAAAATCCCCAACAATAAGAATATCATACTTTTTCTTGACAGTAGGGAGAGGAAATTCAAAACCTCCAAAAATGATAGTTGGAACTTTTTCAATAGAATTGATACTATGAACTTGAGATTGTTTCCTCGGAAAGTGTACCATATGCTCATTACCATTAACATGAAAAGTGACATTGCCTTTGTTGCAATCAATAACAGCCCCTGCAATATTAAGAAAAGGTGTACCAAGGATAATAGACATACTATCGTCCTCGGGAATATCAAGAATAACAAAGTCCTTTAAGATAGTGGCATCTGCAACCACAACAGGCACATCCTCACAAATACCGACAGGTATAGCAGTTGATTTATTGGCCATTTGCAAAGATATTTCAGTAGGTGTCAACTTATTCAATTCAAGTCTACAATATAAAGAGAGAGGCATAACACTAACACCGGCTCCAAGATCACATAAAGCAGTTCTAATATAATTTCTTTTAATAGAGCATGGTATAGTTGGTACACCCAGATCTCCAAGTTTCTTTGGTATTCCACCTTTAAAAGTGTAATTAGCAAGCATGGTGGAAATTTCAGCTTCAGGTATCTTTGTTTTATTTGTGATGATATCCTTCATATACTTAGCATAAGGATTTACTTTAAGCATATCAGTTAAGCGCATATGTAAGAAAATAGGTCTAATCATTTCAGCAAAGCGCTCAAAATCCTCATCATCCTTTGACTTGGATGGTTTAGGAGGAAATGGCATGGGTTTCTGAACCCATGGTTCTCTTTCTTTACCGTGCTTCCTAGCAACAAAATCTCTCTTATCATAATGTTGATTCTTTGATTGTGGGTTATCAAGATAAACAGTAGGTTCAATCTCTACATCATTGTCTTTGCTAGGTTGAGCATCAACATGAGCATTATCATTAACATTATCACTAGGTTCATGTTCATCACCTGATTGAGTTTCAGCATCAGAAATAGAAATACCATTGGGATTCTCAGGGGTGTCTATAGTAGGTTCACTAGAAGCATGCAAAGTTCTATCATTTTTCATTTTCTTCTTTTTAGAAGAACTAGGTGCCTCTAAATTATTTCTCTGAGAATCTTGCTCGATTCTCTTAGGGTGGCCTTCAGGATACAAAGGTTCCTGAGTCATTCTACTAGTTCTAGTAGCCACTCTAACAGCAAAGTCATTTTTATTATTTAATTCCTCAAGCAAATCATTTTGGGCTTTAAGTACTTGCTCAGCTTGGGTAGCAACCATAGAAGCAGATTTGCTAACGCGGTGAAGTTCATCTTTAACTCTAGCCAGATTATCACCTATGCGTCCTATCTCGAAAGCATTATTCTTTAACTCTCTACCAACATAAGCATTAAAAATTTCTTGTCTAGCCATAAAGTCATCAAATTCATCTAAGCGTGGGCTATTTCAACTTTATCATATCTATAGAGAGAATTTATCTTTACTACCTGTGTCGGGTTATCAAGACAATGTGGTTCTTCAGGCGGTGTATTCAGACCATGTATTTCTTCAATAGGTGGTAAATTCTTAACATCTTCAGCTTTAATACCCTTTTCTTTCATTGATTTCTTTGCCTCTTGCATATCTTCAGGACTGAAAAATAAAACACCTCTCTTCTTCGGAGTGGGTTTAGGAATAGGCTTAGGAGTTGGCTCAATTGGTTCAGGAATTACTTCAGGAATTGGCTCGGGAAGAGTCCAATTATTTTCATTAGTCAACATATTATTCAATAATATTTCAGCTTCGTCGACTGTTCTTTCCCTGAAAACACAACCAGCACAACTATCCAAGTAGTCCTTGGAAGCATCGGTTAGTCCATTATAAAAGATATCAAGTATTTCATTTTTCTTAAGAGGATGATCTAGCAAAGCATTAAGTAACCGGAGAAGCCTCCCTCGAGCTTGTGGGAGACACTCTTCTTTGATTTGCACAAAATTATATATTTCCCGCAAGGCAGCTTGTTTCTTATGAGCAAGGAAATATTTAGTAGAGAAGTAATAAATCATATCCTGGGGACTATGCACAGAACCAGGAGCAAGAGAATTATACCAAGTCTTAGCATCACCCTTTAATGAGAACAGAAATATCTTAAGGATATATAAATGAGACTTCTCATCATTGGTAAACAGGGTGGCTATATCATTCAACTTGGTAAGATGTGCCACAACAGTTTCAGATTCAAGGCCATAAAAAGGATCAGATTCAACTAAAGTAATAATATCAGGATCAACAGAGAATTCATAATCCTTATCAGTAACACAGATACGTTAAGTAGCAAAAGCAGGATCGGGTTTCATTCTAGCATTAAGAGACTGCTGCTTCCATTTAGCTAATAATTTCTTAAGATCATTTCTATCATTGCAAGCAAGAATTTCCATAGCAGCTGCTTCATTCATAACATAACCCTTAGGAACAACAGGTAATACATAATCATTGGGGGAACCTTCATCATCACTATCATCAATAATAGGTTCTTCAATATTTTCATTCCCCCTAACTCTAGCAAGTTGTTCATCAAGAAATTCACCTAATGGCAAAGTAGTATCATGCACAGAAGTAGTTTCATCATGCACAGCGGAAGTGGCATCATCAATAACATGCGACATATCAGAATTCATAGCAGTAGTAGGTTTAGGTGTCGCAAGCCTACTAATAACGGAAGGAGAATCTAGTGCAGAGCTAGATGGCAGTTCCTTACCTCCCCTCGTAGTTGAGGGCAAAATAGTAGTTCGATCGTCTTTCAAGTTCTTCATAGTGATCAACAGATATAAGTCCCAAGTGACTCAGAGAATAGAGCTATGCTCCCCGGCAATGGCGCCAGAAATTAGTCTTGATAACCCACAAGTATAGGGGATCGCAATAGCTTTCGAGGGTAGAGTATTCAACCCAAATTTATTGATTCGACACAAGGGGAGCCAAAGAATATATTGAGTATTAGCAGTTGAGTTGTCAATTCAACCACACCTGGATAACTTAGTATCTGCAGCAAAGTGTTTAGTAGCAAAAGTGGTATGATAATAAAGGTAACGGTGGCAAAAGTAAAGATAAATGTTTTTTGGTTTTTGTAGTAGTTGTAACAGTAGCAACGGAAAAGTAAATAAGCGAAGAACAATATGTGAAAAGCTCGTAGGCAATGGATCAGTGATGGATAATTATGCCGGATGCGATTCCTCATGCAATAGTTATAACATAGGGTGATATAGAACTAGCTCCAATTCATCAATGTAATGTAGGCATGTATTCCGTAAATAGTCATACGTGCTTATGGAAAAGAACTCGCATGACAACTTTTGTCCTACCCTCCCGTGTTCAGCGGGGTCCTAACAGAAACTAAGGGATATTAAGGCCTCCTTTTAATAGAGAACCGGAACAAAGCATTAACACATAGTGAATACATGAACTCCTCAAACTACGGTCATCACCGATCCCGATTATGGTCACTTCGGGGTTGTCGGATGGGAAAATTTTGTTTTTGCCACTCTAGGTTTTGCCAATTTTGCTTATGCCACTCTAAAATTTGACATCTCACTTTTGCCACTCTTAGTTTTTTACAATGTATCACAAATTCCACTCGGTTACACTTGCGTGAGTTGACCAGGAAAAAACCTGTCAGTTTTTGCAAAAATGACATAAGTTGCCCCTATTGACTTGTGGGTCCACTTTGGTAGTGACCCGGGCCCTAATCTATACACATACTCGTCCTAAGCTAACCTACCCACAGCACACTCCCACACCCAATCACTGGCGCCGCCACCAAAATCCGGCCACCACGTCGCCATCTCCAGTCGTCTTCCTCACGCGCCATTGCAGCTGGCTCCCCTCCAGCCGGACGCGCGGCGCTCCACCCCTGTCGGCCGGTGCAGCTCCTGCCGCAACTGCCGCCTCGTCGAGCGCGATTCCTGGCCGCCGGTTGCGCTCCTCGTGGACGAGCCCCACCGTCGGGGCCTACCTCCTCACACTGCGCCGCTCTCCTCGTGCCCAAGCGACGGCAACGGCCCACCACCCCTACCTCCTCTTGTCTGGGATGGAGAAGCAGCCCCTGCTCACTCGGGATCTGGGAGCCCATGGGCCTGCGCGCCGCTATCTCATCTCCAACGCCGGTTGTGCGCTTCCGGAGCTCCGCCTCGTCATCAGCACAGACTGCATGGGCATGCCTCGTCGTCTGTCTCCTGTTGCTCTTCTCCATGCCTGTGATGTACTCCCGTACGTCCATGGCGCTGTGCCGCTGCCTCCAATCAGCGCTCCCGTATGTCCTAGATGCGGTAGCTCCACTCCCCGTCTAGGTTGCTTCCTACTTGATCTACACATGGTGAATCGGAGATGCATGCTATGTGTTGGGCTTTGTGCGTGCTTGATGTTGTTTTGTGTTCAAGTTGCTGAATTGGAGAGAGGGAGATGCGTATCAGCATACGTATGTGGTGTACCTTGCGCTCCTGATGATGTGTGTGAAAGTGTAATGATTTAGAGATGTATGAATATATGGATGTGTGGTTGCTTAACTAGTTTATAATTTTCTTTTCTTATTAGCAGATGAACTCAGCCGAACCAATGGATCTGTTGTTCTTGTCGGATATTAGCAAAATTTTAGACTACGAAAACTGCAGTGGCAAAAGAAAAACAAAAAACCAGGGGAAAAATGGTCTTTTACCTACTCTGTTTGGTCAAAACGTGCTTTGACCTAACAGAGTGGCATTTGCGATACATTGTCAAAAATAAGAGTGGCAAAAGCGAGATGTCAAATTTTAGAGTAGCATAAGCAAAATTGGCGAAATCTAGAGTGGCAAAAACAAAACTTTCCCTTGTCGGATCATAACACATAATAGGTGACTATAGACTTGCAAGATAGGATCAAGAACACACATATATTCATGAAAACATAATAGGTTCAGATCCGAAATCATGGCACACGGGCCCTAGTGAAAAGCATTAAGCATAGCAAAGTCATAGCAACATCAATCTCAGAACATAGCGGATACTAGGGATAAAACCCTAACAAAACTAACTTGATTACATGGTAAATCTCATCCAACCCATCACCGTCCAGCAAGCCTATGATGGAATTACTCATGCACGGCGGTGAGCATCATGAAATTGGTGATGGAGGATGGTTGATGATGACGACAGCGACGAATCCCCCTCTCCGGAGCCCTGAACGGACTCCAGATCAGCCCTACCGAGAGAGATTAGGGCTTGGCGGCGGCTCTGTGTCGTAAAACGCGATGAAACTTTCTCCCTGATTTTTTTCTCCCCGAACGTGAATATATGGAGTTGGAGTTGACGTCGGTGGAGGTCCAGGGGGCCCACGAGACAGGAGGTCGCACCCTAGGGGGGGTTGTCTCGTGGACAGGTTGTGGGCCCCCTGGCATTAATTCTTCCGCCAAAAATTCTTATTAATTCCAAAAAGTGCCACCGTGGATTTCCAGGACATTCCGAGAACTTTTCTTTTCTACACATAAAACAACACCATGGCAGTTCTGCTGAAAACAGCGTCAATCCGGGTTAGTTTCATTTAAATCATGCAAGTTAGAGTCCAAAACAAGGGCAAACGTGTTTGGAAAAGTAGATATGTTGGAGACGTATCACATACCAGAAGGAATCTCAATGTAAATATTTTCATAAAGTTCAGTAGGTTGAGGAGCAACTCTTTGCTCTTCTGGTTGGGGTGAAGATACCCCAAACAAGCCCCTCAAAGGATTAGTTTCCATAGTGACAAGTAATAGAAAATTTCAGCACACTATATAAATGTTTCCTTACCAAGTTCCACTCACCAAAGGCGCTACACTCCCCGGCAACGGCGACAGAAAAGAGTCTTGATGACCCACAAGTGTAGGGGATCTTTCGTAGTCCTTTAGATAAGTAAGAGTGTCGAACCCAACGAGGAGCAGAAGGAAATGATAAGCGGTTTTCAGTATGGTTTTCTCTGCAAGCACTGAAATTGTAGGTGATAGATAGTTTTGTGATAAGATAAATAGTAACGAGTAACAAGTAAATAAAGTAAACAAAGTGCAGCAAGGTGGCCCAATCCTTTATGTAGAAAAGGATAAGCCTGGACAATTTCTAATACTAATGAAGGATCTCCCGAGGACACATTGGGAATTATCGTCAAGCTAGTTTTCATCACGTTCATATGATTCGTGTTCGGTACTTTGATAATTTGATATGTGGGTGCACCGGTACTTGGGTACTGCCCTAACTTGGAAAAATATCCCACTTATGATTAACCCGTATTGCAAGCATCCGCAACTACAAAAATAAGTATTAAGGTAAACCTAACCACATCATTAAGCATATGGATCCATATCAGCCCCTAACGAAGCAACGCATAAACTAGGGTTTAAGCTTCTGTCGCTCTAGCAACCCATCATCTACTTATTACTTCCCCATGCCTTCCTCTACGCCCAAATAATGGTGAAGTGTCATGTAGTCGACGTTCACATAACAGCACTAGAGGAAAAGACAACATACATCTCATCAAAATATCGAACGAATACCAAAATCACATGACTACTAATAGCAAGACTTCACCCATGTCCTCAGGAACAAACGTAACTACTCACAAAGCATATTCATGTTCATAATCAAAGGAGTAATAATATGCATAAAGGGTCTGAACATATGATCTTCCAACAAGTAAATGTAACACCCCAAAAATTTAACCAGGTTTTAGTTATTAAAATTTTGCCAAGAGTTTAAAAATTTTGCATGCAAGTATATCTCTGTTGATTTCAAAACTTTTATTTTTATATTAAGGAGTTTTTCCCAAGTGGATCCTTCCAAAATATATTGGACTTATTTTCCCTCTCATTTAAAAACATCTTTCAATCAGGAGATTTATTTATTAAATTATTTCACTCTGAGCTTTATTCCTTAAAATGACTTTCTTTAAGTTTTGGAGCTCTTTTTGAACTGCAACCATTTGATATATTATTCTAAAAATCCAACCAAAATTTGGAGATGTCATGTGATGTTTTTTTAAATCACTTTTATACAAAAATATCTTTTATTTATGTAATAATTTGAGCTCTGCATCAATTTTTCCTTCTCTGGTCCAGAGTGCATTTTGCACTACAACCCTTTTAAATAATTCTTTCTAGCCTCCACCAAAATTATGGGATATTGGTAGTAGCATATGATTCAACATTATGCAAAAACCTAGTGTTGTTCTTTGAGATTTTTGAGAGAACCAACCTCATCTTCGTTCTGGTCCATCATGATAGTTTGTACAGCAACCTTAGTCTTACTTGCCCTCTGGCCCTTGATTCTTTATCCTACTTGTAGATAGCCCTACAAAACCCCTAAATCCAGGAGCATGTACCCATTGGATTAATTTTGGTTCATGAAATAATGTCATTTATTTCCTGTCCAAAATTGTAGTTTTGCAAAACTTGCACTAACAAGTTTGTGCATTTCACCAACTAACCTCACCACTCTCTCTTGCATCTAAGGAGACCCTGATTTGGAGAATTTGGCCCCTCCAAGAAGAGCCCAGGTGCCTGTGGAATTTTGTCAAACACCTGGAGAGCATGACCAGTTTTGACATGAGTTTTGGCATTGCACTGTGAGCTTGCACCTTCGATCAAACTAACATGTCCACTAGGCTCCCAGTTGCCCCTAGCCTGGGTCTGTTAATTGCCAGCCTCACCCAAGATCTGTAGCATGCTCTGGCATTGCGTCGAGCACGTCCCATGCACGCCCGGAGCGCGAGCAGAGCGTGCGTTTGGCACGCACGTGCGCCGAGCCGACACGCTGGCCCCCAAGGTTTTGGCCCGCTCTGCAGCACCGCGCCACGCGCTCCCCTTCTCACCGCTACGCGCCAAGCCGCCCCTCGCCACGCCGGCAGGCCAAGAGCTAGCTGCCACAGCCGCCCGACAGCCTCTGCCCATGTCGGCGCCACCAAAGCCACCTCCGCTCGCCAGCTCGCCCTTGGAGCAGTGCCCACTCGTCCGCTAGCTCCTGCCGTCATCCCCAGCCACGCCACGTTGCCTTCCAAGCTACAGAGAGGCGGTTCGCCGGAGAGCTTATCCGGCCGCCGCGGAACCGACCTCGACGAGCAATAAAAGGAGGCCCCCGAGCTTCCCCGAGCACACAGGCAACCTTAGAATGCTCCCCTAGTTCTCCTATGGCAGCCAATCGACCCGGGGAGGTCTTCTTCCCCACCTCCGGCAACTGCGGCCGCCACCACTGCCCTGGCCAATTCGGCACCCCCAGGGCCTCCCCCTCTCCGTTCTCTCCACCAAGAGCTTCCTCATCCTCCCGTGAACCTTTCCCTCTACTCGATTTCGATCGGGGCTCACTGCGGGAGAATTTTCACTCCGCCCCCGAAGCCTCCTCCGCCGCGAAGCTCGCCGCCGGCAGCTCCCTCCGTCCCCACCGGCCTGGCAACCACCGGGAGGACCGCACTGGAGTGGCGCATCCATCCCCGCCCTCGGGGCCCCGCGAAGAGCAGCCAGTCGCCGGCGACGATCGCCTGAGCTCCGCCTCCGCTCGGGACAGGGGAAGGAGGGGGAAAGAGAGATTAGTCACACCTGACTAGTGGGACTCTCTAGACCCACTGTCAGCGACCCCGTGCCTGTCCACGTGGGATTAAGTGAAGGCGTAAAACCCCCAGTACGTTTCCCCCGCTCCGAAAGCGTATTCCCCTCCGAAACGTTTTCTTTTCTGTTTTATTTAAATAACAGATTTTGACTAGAACTTTGACTGGCTATAACTTTTTAAATATAACTCCAAATGAATTGATTCTTTTTCCTACCTCTCTCAAATTTCACCTAGTTTATTTTAAGATTTATTTGAAAAAATTTCAGAACAACTTTTGGTGTTGTTTTTATTTTGTATGTTAATTCTTTTATATTGCTAAAATAGGATTTTTGAAGAGAGGAGAAATGTTTCAAGTTTTGGAGTGCACGCTGCCTTTCCACACATTGAAGGCAAGCATTCTGAACCCCGGCATAATATTTTTGTGTGTTCGATGACACGTTCATAACATCACCTCACTTTGGAGAAACTTGTTATTTCATGTGATATGATCATATGCATGGGTGCATGTTATTGATTTCCATGCTGCTGGAAATGGACACACTTGTGATGATAATCACCCTCATGTGCCTTGCATGCATACCGGCAGGAACCCGGGAAAACCTCTGCCTTGGGTAGGCATGAGTTTGTCGCCGGTCTCCGTCGGGACGGTTATGTCTGGTATGGCATGGGAAGGTGATATGAGTGGTGACTCTGTTAGATGAAATATATTCGTTATACTAATCATGCAGGGAATACTTAAACCTCCTGAGTCGACCGTAGATCGAGTCTTGTTCCAGTAACCCCCATACTTGTTTTGTACTGCCACTCGTCTCTACAGCAAGTAGAGTATGGTTCAGTAAGTTGTCAACCTCTTTCTAGCACACACCGTACAGAGAGGCCATGGTGGAAGATACCGGTTGTAGCTGGTAGGCAGGCCACCTGGTCCAGGGGCATGGGTGTTTCCGGTTGGGACCGAGAGGGGAGGCCACCCCTTAGAGCGCACGATATAAATTTGATCCCATGCTACGCGAGGTTGTAGCCTCCCCACTTAAAGTTTGCTTAACAGGTGTCGTGGGTGATTCCAGACACGTGTGAGATAAGCTGGTGTGTGCAAGTTAGGTGTGTTTTCAACAAAAAGACCGTAGATGGAATTAGTCCCGATGGACTAAAGAAATCCGTTACTCGTGGGTAAAGAGTACACCCTCTGCAGAGAATAAACCTATTCGAATAGCCGTGTCCATGGTTAAGGATTACAGTCTGGGATGGGTCAGGTGTCGGTCTTAGTGTCGGTCTTCGGAGGTGAAACTGTTAACCAGAACTGGAACTACTACCTGTGACCTGTGATAATTATGATTATTATTATTGTTGACTAACCCGTGATATTATTGTTATTATCGAGTATCTCTGGGATGGTTCTACCTCCGGGATATTCACTATGATTGTTTATTTTAAAGCCCTTTGTGTGGTGTCGCTCAGACGCCCGACTGTGGCATTTCTTTTAAAGCCCTTTATATGGTGTCGCTCAGACGCCCGACTGTGGCATTTCTTTTAAAGCCCTTTATGTGGTGTCGCTCAGACGCCCGACTGTGACATTTCTTTTAAAGCCATTTATGTGGTGTCGCTCAGACGCCCGACTGTGGCATTTCTTTTAAAGCCCTTTGTGTGGTGTCGCTCAGACACCCGACTGTGGCATTTCTTTTAAAAGCCCTTTATGTGGTGTCGCTCAGACGCCCGACTGTGGCATTTCTTTTAAAGCCCTTTATGTGGTGTTGCTCAGACGCCCGACTATGGCATTTCTTTTAAAGCCCTTTATGTGGTGTCGCTAAGACGCCCGACTGTGGCCTTGCTTGTTATTTATTTCATAAATTTTAATACTACTATGTTATTGCAATTTTATAAATAACTTGCTTGCATGCATCAGAGATTTATTTATCTTTTGTGACTGACGTCATGAGCATAAAATATTTTCAGCACATCATTGTTATATTATACATGTGTTCATAATGTTTGCGAGTACATTCAAAGTACTCACTGGCTTGTCCCTGCTATTGTCTTGGCCAGATTTTCTTGCACGAAGAGGAGCGACGCGATGACAGCCCCGGCACCTAAGTAATGGAGATAGCAGCCTCGCGAAGATAGGAGTTAACCTGGTCAGCTGTTCCCGTGGGAAATGGAGTCCCATAGACACTGATGTTTCACAACCCGCTTCCGCCATCAACCACTAGAAACCATTTGTTGTACTCACAGGCCAGAATGGCCTTGTGCTACATATTTTGTTTTCTGCTTGGAATTTCTGTATCAAGTTGGAGCCTCATCAGCTAACAGTAATCCTAGGGCTGATGAGCATGACGGTCTTTTCTGGAAATTTATTACCCGGAAAACCGGTTGTGACAGTAAACCAATTAGCATCAACTACAAGGAGTAATCAACACTACTAGCAACCCACAGGTACCAATTTGTGGTTTTGATACAAGATTGGATACAAGAGAAGAACTAGGGTTTTGAGAGGAGATGGTGCTGGTGAAGATGTTGATGGAGATGGACCCCCTCCCGTTGAGATGATCATTGGTGACGATGTTGGTGATGATATCCCCCTCCCGTAGGGAAGTGTCCCCGGCAGAACAGCTCCGCCAGAGCCCTAGATTGATTCCGCCAAGGTTCCGCCTCGTGGCGGCGGAGTTTCGTCCCGTAAGCTTGCCCACGATTTTTTCCAGGGTAAAAGTGATGATATAGCAGAAGATGGACGCCGGAGGCCCACTGGGGGGGCAGGAGATAGGGGGCGCCCTATAGGGGGGGGGGGCGCCCCCTGTCTCCTGGACAGGGTGTTGGCCCCCTGCCATATTTCTTTCGCTCCGAAATTCTTATTAATTCCAAAAAGTTCTTTTGTGGAGTTTCAGGACTTTTGGAGCTATGTAGAATAGGTTTCCAACGTTTGCTCCTTTTCCAGCCAGAATTCCAGCTGCCGGCATTCCCCCTCTTCATGGTAAACCTTGTAAAATAAGAGAGAATATCCATAAGTATTGAGATACAATGTGTAATAACAGCTCATAATGCAATAAATATTGGTATAAAAGCATGATGCAAAATGGACGTATCAGCAGCCCAGTGTAGTTACATCATACTAGTACATGGCTAACCCATGCTATCACCATATTTCTTGGCTTCCGTGTGACACCTATCTCTAGTAATCCAACAGCCTGTATCGCTTCTCCCTCCTCGTCTCTATCAAAGTGCGGCGGGCTGCGTTTCTACCGTCTATTAAGGTCGGTTAACTATCACATGTTAGCGACATGCCAAGAGCATTCTAAAAAAAATCCCTTTCATGTTCCGTTTTCAAAAAGAAAAAAATCCTTTCACGTACGAATTTGCATGTATGCTTTGAGCAACTTGCATGTCCTATAATGCTCCTGTTTGATTCTCTAACTTAGCTAGATGTTAGACTAACTCATGACTAACCCTGAACTAACTGTAGCCAAAGAGGTGTTTGGGTGACAGGGTTAGATTGACAATAAATGCACCTGATGGAGAGAGAAAAGTGATTTTTCAGTGGTCCTAATGAGAACTATCTCCAGTTAGCACCTCCTGGGTGGGATAGTTTTGTTTCGTGGGTTCGGTGCAACTTGCTCCAATTTAAACCCTCATGCTTGGATACTTTAGGGCTATTTGAGCCCCAACTAGCTCAAACTAACTCTAACCCGTGGATCCAAACAGGGCCTATTGCCAGTCTCGACGCGGAGCACTCGCATGCCCCGGGAAGCGGCGCTCTCTCGGCCGTCGTGCCACTTCAAAGCCGGCGCTAGTGAGATGTCGCCTCCACTCTGGCCGGGCATTAATGCGGCACTGACGCTCCAGGGCGACGCTGACCGTTTCACACGGGAAGCGCGCATTGGCAAGGGAGTATAGGTTTTGAACCGTTTCAGGTGTAGTACTGGTAGTTTGCAAAACTACTCAATTATTGCACTCAGTTTCCTAAGAAATTGTGGTAAAAAACGTTACTCCACAGCCCGCTTCCCTTCTCCTTCCTCTTCCACCGCCCGTGCACGTCCACGGGAAGAGACTCGGTCAACCCTTATATAGGAGTGCTAGCACAAAACGATGCATGCATGACCACTAAAATTTCCATATTAAAGCGCCGCTCCGGCGGGAGTATGGTGTATGTTGTTACCTTCGGCCAGTCCATGGCTACCGGGCGACCGTGACCAGAGAAGAGGCGGCGGGAGGGGTATGAATGCAGCTACTGTTTGGGTTTGCCTTCTGGCTTAAATAAATTTACAGCATCACGTGTACCCGCGGGTGCACAAATTGTAACATACTTGTCTGCTTAAGTGGGCGTCACGTAACTAGTGTGTGTGTGAGAGAGAGATTCTGAGAGACAGAGTTCGTGTGTGCGACTCTACTCTTCGGACATGTACTCAACCTTTTGCATCGAGATATAAGTATAATGGTATTTACTTTAGCTAATGATTTATGTGGCCATGTTAACGTGGTTGTGTCAAAAAAATGTCACTTCCTGCTCGTGATTTGCGTTATATAATTACAATCAAGATTCTCGTGCATTGCACGGAACATCAATATGCATTTTTTTACAAAACACATGTTGTGATTGACCCATGCAGGAGTAATCCCATGTGTAAAAGCTAATGATATCTCGAGAATTTTATTGGAAAACTGGTATCTCGAGAATGTCATCGAAAAAATGAAAGATGAGAGATAAGACGAGGAGGAGTGGAGCATGGTGGTGACTGGTGGTCGGAATGGGCGGAGGCATGGGGATGGACGGCGCCGGCAGGCGGCAGCGGCCACCATTCATGCTAGATTGTTCGAGAGACTTATTCCTTTTTTAGTTGCTGAGCAATGAGGTTGCGGGAGATAATGATGTGGAGAGAGGTGCGGGTATCTTTTGTAAAATTATCATAGGTTGCTTTCTATCCGTCAGATATAGATCATACGGTCTGTATTACAAGATGGCGGGCACAGCATCATCGCCAACTCAATTTTTTATAAGGGTATAGATGATAAGTTTGCTGACTACTAAAGTAAAGTGGAATTTGTCCATGTTATGCAAGTAAATAAAGGTGATTGTTTATCATACGGGTAAGGTTGGATGAAGGATGGTAGGAACAAATGCTCCGCCTAGAGCATGTGTGTGTGAGATGGAGTCTTAGTGTGTGTGTATGGGGTGTGTGTGTGTGTGTGAGAGAGAGAGAGAGAGAGAGAGGAGAGAGAGAGATGGAGTCTTAGTTTGTGTGTGTGTGAGAGAGAGAGAGAGAGATGGAGTCTTAGTGTGTGGGGGGGGGTGTGCGTGCATGCGTGCGTGTGTGTGTGTTTGTGTGTGTGTGTATGTGTGTGTGTGAGAGAGATGGAGTCTTAGTGTGTGTGTGGGGGGTGCATGCGTGCGTGTGCGTGTGTGTGTCGCGGGGTCCTCTATGGCGGACATAATTTAAGTGTGCATGGCTTCATCATAGAGAGGTGATGTGTATGACAGAGGCCACCAACGACGGGGTGCGAGAGGGAAAATACCCGTAGAGAGGGAAGAGAAGGTGTGTGCGCATGAGAGGAGTCGACATCGAGAGAATGTGTTTGTTCGAGACACACCGAGGAAGACTACTATATATCGACGGTGCATATAGGCGGGAATTAAACAAAGGAATGGTCTTATTGGTTTCGGGGATATAGGGGATGAGTGAGAGGCGGGGGGGTAGCTAGAAGGAGATTGTTAAGTGTGAGTGTGTGTTTTACCCATCCAGGCAGAAGTTATGTGCACAAAAGAGGAGAACGATTCAATGTGGCGTCAAGATTGAGGGTAATTAACTACGTATGGAGACATACAGACCTTGAACGTGCATGTGTGAGAGGTATACATGTATACGTGGGATGTTTGTGTGTGTGCGCGCGCATGATCGAGATAAAAGAAAGAAGACATAAGTCATAAGATCAACGACAATTGAGAATGCAGGGAAGAAGGCCCAACAATTGAGCATGTGTTTTTGTCTTTAAGAGATAGTGGCGTGGGCTGGAGCATGCATCTATGGCGAGCAGAGGGAGTGAGGCGCAACGATTGTGCAAAAGAGATCAACCTATAAATGCATATGTATGGAGAGACATATATAGTGTGGGTGATAGGAAGCAAGACTCAGTGCGAGAAAGAAATGTTGACGGAGAAACTATAGATAGATACAGAGATGGAGATGGTAGCTAGAGGGACATCCGCTAGTTTGGGTGTTGGAGATGACCGTTGGGTGGTTCAAAGGGTGAAGTTATATATGTGTGTGAGAGGGCACTTGACTGCATGTAGAGAGAAACATATGTAGTGTGCGTGATAGGAATCAAGAGTGAGGGCGAGAAAGAAGATTGATGGAGAAACGGATAAATAGAAAGATAAAGATGCTAGCTAGTGTGCGTTAGAGATAGGAGTCGAGTGGATCAAAAGGCTGAGTTATGTGTGTGGGTGTGAGAGAGATAGAGAGAGGGTGCATGTGAGTCACATACTAACAGATATCAGAGAGAAATGAGATCCAGAGAGACGGAGTTTTGTGTCTGCGAGCGAGAAAGATTTTTCACAACGAGAGTGATATCTAGAGAGACATATGAGGGAACGCAAGATATCTCTAGGGAGAGAGAGTGTGTGTGAGCGATATACAAGAGAACAATGGAGAAATATGAGACCCTGGGTGACAGAGTTTGTGTTTGTGTGTGAGAAAGAGATATTTAAGAGGAAGAGTCATAGGTTCTCATATCTAAGGAGCGAAAGACATATCTATATGAGGGGTGTGCGAGTGGCAAACATGAGAATAGTAGAGAGAAATGAGACCCCGGGAGACAAAGTTTTGTGTTGTGTGAGAGAAAGAGATTCCACATGGAGAATCATAGTTAGAGACACATAGCAGGGAGCAAGATATACTTAGAGAGAGATAGAGTGATGAAGGTCGAGGGAGAGAGTACCGTTAGTGTGTTATGAAGATAAAAGATCATTGTCGACATACAGGTAGCACGAGAGATACCTGAGAGACGATGAACGCATATAGGTCTAGAGAGATAGTCCTATATAAGCATGAGTGATAGCTATATGAGACGAATATCTGGATTAAAGGGGATTCAAATATTTAAACTGGAGATCACAACATCGATAATATCATAACGCAAATTGGTGTATCAAACATGCATATTCATTTGAATTTGGGCACATGTGTAATGTTATATAGTTTATCAATATTGGTGATCCATAGATTCTTTAATTAGAAACAATGCATGGTTTATATGCAATTAATGTCTAAACGGGATTACACTATATGTTGCGTGTGTGAAACACATTATACATGTTTGAGAAGTAAAAAAACCTGCATGAAACACACATTAATTGGAGACAGTTAAGGAGGAATGCATACATTGGATTTCAACATAAAGTGGTTTCAAATATTTGAAAATCCAAATTGATGGATACAACCTTATGAATCTGAGATCATGCCATTTGTAAACCATATTTATGTATAAATGGTGTTGTGCTTTTGAAAGTATATATAATGTATATAGAATGTAATTCCAATTGAAAATGGATCCCGCCCGAAAAAAAATAGAATACAAACGGGATACGAATTGAGTTGGTACGGTAAACTTGCACTCTGAAAAATTTGAACAAAGCGGGGAAAGTCGCAGTAACCGCCCGAAACCCAAATCTGTGAGATGGAAATTACTACTGCCTATCCCTGCCACGCAAAGCCTATCTGTTGGATTTCTATAGGTTTCGATAGGGGTAGGTTTGTAATTTCACCCAAATATGACGTAACTGCCTCTCACCCCGATTCATACACGGTGGGCGCCAAAACACAATGTGTTCTCAGCCGAAATCGACTCCCTCCCTGATTCATATTCATACACGGTGGGCGCCAAAAACAAACTCTCGTCGGCAAATATTCGCTGTATGCGAGATTACCGTCCTATCCCCAACCGACTAATATTGCTGTGATGTAGTAGAAATTTGAAACGGGGGCTAAGTTTGTAAATTTCCTCGCATTTGAGACAAGCGCGCCCTGAATACATGGTTCCCCCCTTCCTCTCTACCTCCCTTTTCCCCATTCGTACTCCGTGGGCGCCAAAACACCCTCTCCACCCCACCCTCCTCCGTCCGCCGCCGTCCGTCACCCCATCCACTGTTGTCCTCCTCCACCATGCCGGAGCTGATACCCCGATGCCGCTGTCCATTACAAGAGATCGACCTCTCTCATCCACGACTTTGGACCGGGATCCTTGCATCCCGTCCTCTCGCTTCATCCCCGCCGTCGTCCACCTTGCCAGTGCCGCTCCTACGACTGTCACGTCCACCGCGCCCCGCCGCCACCGTCTATCCTCCTAGTTCTGCTTCCACGTCGCCGACAGCCATCGCTACCGCAGCACCGTCAAATTCTCAACGGATGCGTACACGGCGCCGCACCAGAGGCGGTACTCTTTCGTATCTACTCAACTTATTTAGCGCAGCAAGAAAATTGATCGCCACTGCTTTACTCTGATTTCTTGTCTTGGTTGCGAAGTTGCCTTTGTTTGGTTTGCACCTTCGGATCCGTCATGGCACGCTCAACACTATACTCACAATGCTTATGGTTTTCCCCTTTTATATTCCACACTAGTTAAATCACAGTAGACTAAATTTCAAAATTGGGTCAGTCGATTTTTCAGAGCTCGCCAGAGTTCGCCGGTGCGATCGAAGGGGCTCGGGTGGTTGTGGGGCCTCGCCGAACGAAGAAAACTCGACAAGGGTGGGGGTTGTGGCGGGGGTGAGGGGTGGGGGTGGCAGAGGAACACAGGCGGTGGGGGCCGGTGGTCCGGCCGGCGGCCCGTGCGGTGTTCTGTATGGGAAGAATCAGAGACGAGGAATAAGAAGGGTTAGGAGACGTAGGATCTTGATCCAACCGCCTGAAATGATCGAGAGACAGCTGGGAGTTGCATTCTTAATGCTGTAACATCCCAAAATTTTCCAAATTTTGGAATGTTAATAATAAGATATTATCGAGTGAATTGCTATGATTTTATGGGAAATTAAAACCTTTTGATTCTTGTTTCAAATATTTCATCCAATTGCTTTTCTTTTGGACACCTATGAAATATTTTGAAACCACAAATAAAAATGGAGTGAGAATAAAATGACTTTCTCAAAATGTGGTGGAAGAATATTTTATGTGAAGTTCTTTGAATTTTTAGTTCCATCCGAACTTGGATCTTAATTGGAGTTTTAGTGTCATTTCAATATTTCCAAATTATTCAAACAATAATTTAATGAGAGGAGATAACATGACTTCTCCAATGATATATTTGGAAATGTTTAAAACTGCACAATTATCATTTTGGGAGCTTTAAAAAACTCTAAATTGAATTTTTGAGTAATTCAATTATGTCTATAAAGCATTTATAGTAGTTTTTGCTAAAAATGTATTTGATTAAATTCTGAAACTAATCTTTGTGGATTTTAAATAATATAAAACATTTATTTGTCTTAAGTAAGCTGTTTATGCACGTACTTATGTATGTAATTATAAATAAATCCTAATTCCTAAACTCTAGCTTTGACCCAGCCCATTTTTCTCTTTCTAAATCTCGCACGGGAGCGAGGCAACAGCACAACACAACCATCTTGTTTTTTTCCTTGCCTTTTTCCTTTGGGCCAATTTCTCCCACTAAGGTCCATGATAATTTTTTCCTCAGCCCAACTCCACGCAACTCCTTCCTCCTCTGTACGTTCATCTGGAGTAGGAACAGAACAGAAACAGCCACGGCCTTCTCCTCTTCCTCCCCTCCTCCCACTTAATTCCTTGCCGTTTCACTCCGGAGTAAACACGAAAATTGTGGAGAGCGTTATCAGTAACACATTCAGAGAATTAGAACCCAACATTATTGCTTTAAATCGCCGAATAGATCCATGAAACGTACACGCACAAACAGCCATAATGGCCAGGTTGAGCTCCCTTGATCTCCCCATACCGGCTCCCACTGCCATTATAAATAGACCCCGAGGAGAGCCTCAGCCCTAAAACCTTCCAGACCCAAAAGCCCTCTCCCTCTCGTCTCCGATAAACCAAATTTGTTCGCCGGAACTACGCACAGCCGCCGCCATCCGCACTTGATTCCAACGAACTAAGGTGAACCGGACCCCGTTCTTCATTCCTTCTCTCTAGAACTTCTGTATGCATTCCTTGATGTTCGGCCTTGTTTAAATTCTTAGCCGGAGCACGAGTTTGACAACGACCGGACTTCGTCACCACTCCGGCGACTTCCCGTCACCCACAGAGGACGACACCGACGACTCAGGCGTGCTCCTAGTTCTCTCCGCGACGCCCTCTACCCCGTCCTCCACCCGCTGGTCGCCGAACAACGCCGCATCCCCAGAACGTCGCCAATTTTCTGCACGGTGAGCACCCAGCCTTGCGTCTCAAACATGTTCTTCGATGGGTGTACCAGCCAATAGGAAGAAGACGTGTGGCACCTCCATGTAATTCCCGTATTGCCTTTTCAGACAAATATTACAGTTCCAAAAATCGTATCTCTCAAACCGTATGTCCAAATTCGACAAATTTTATATCCCCGGATTCCTTGGAACATCTAGTTTATTATAAAAATTCAAGATCTCAGTTTTTGGCAACTTAAAATTTAGTTCTGGTTTAAATGTTAAATTGAGTACTTTTGCTATCTCTTCTAATCTGTAAATCATAAAAAAAATGTTTAGTATATGAAAGTTGGACCTTGGGACCTAACCTTTCTGTTGGAGCTCATAGATTAACTTCCCAACATAGTTTAGACAATGTTTTATCATCAACACCTTCATTTGACCTTCTTTGATCATCGTTTTATAACCTCGTTCAAATAGAATTTAATCCTAGAATAAATGTCTCAGATGGATCCCTAGAAACCTCTCTGGTCATATGCCATCACTATACAAACTTGGACTTAGGAAATGTTACATAAATTTTGTAACATAAACCTTATGCCATCAACTCCATCTAACATTTCCATTGGACCCAAGTCAAATATTCCAATCAAACCCATTATAGACTTTGTCATAGAACCTTGCCTCACAACCCTTCAACCATGATCCTAACTTGTATCAATTTGATCCAACCGCGAAATATGACTTATGTCATATTTTCAATCAAGACAACTTGATCCATCTCGACCCTACCACGCCATAGTAACTAGATTAATAATAGTAATAACTAAATAATTTGTATTGTGAATTTGTATCTTTTATTTGGATTTTGTTCTGTGTTGAATTATTTTCTTGTATCGTTAGATATATCGTAACGAGAAGGCGAGACGACAACAAGTAGAATATTTCATCTTCAGGAATTCAGGCAAGTTGCAATTTGATCATACCCTGACCTATATTATTTAAATTATGCATGTCTCTTTAAATGTAATATTATGCATGTTTTATAAAAGTTTGCAAAGTATCTTTACTAGCTAGAGCCTTAGGTTCAAGACTTACTATCATACTTGGTCGCGCTTGCACAAATGGGTGGGTTGAAAATCAAACAAGTTTTTAACAAATAAACATGCCTTCTTTTGGGTAACGTTTTGTGATTTTTTTTAAAAAGTATATACTATTTTACTTCTACTCCCTGGGCGGAATGGTATTGACGGGAGCGTCTACAAGTGATTACACCCATCGGGGTCTTGCAGTGAATGCGCCCGATTGGGGTCTTGCACACAGGTTTTTGGTGGGGACCGCCGTTCAGGGGACTGAGATCTTCCAAGTACAGTTTGATGTAGCTTCCAGTATAGCCACATGCTACTATGGGCTCTGGCTTAGCTTAGTACTAATGGGAAACCCTACCCGAGGACCGCCATCGGAGAGAGGCCTTCGTGCCGAAGTTGCGGGCGGCTTGGCGATATAGGGGGCTGTTACGGAAAGGCTTCGTCACAATTTTCTCCTAGTCGCACACCCAAGTGTGTAACGATAAACGGGGTTGGTTGTGTCATGTGGGGAACGTGTACGACCTTTGCAGAAGGTTTAACCTAATCGATTAGTCGTGCCCCCGGTTACGGGCAATTTTGAGCAACTGAAGACTTGGACTGAAAAAGAATCTCCCCTCTCTTTTCTAAACATTTGTTTTAAGGGTTAAAGTTGAGGAATGAGCACAGTGAATGTGTTTCACTTCAACCTTATGTTTGTTTTAAAACTATTTTGGAGAATGAGCACTGGTGTGTATTGTTGGAAATATGTCCTAGAGGCAACAATAAAAGGATTATTATTATATTTCCTTGTTCATGATAATTGTCTTTTATTCATGCTATAATTGTATTATCCGGAAATCGTAATACACGTGTGAATACATAGACCACAATACGTCCCTAGTAAGCCTCTAGTTGACTAGCTCGTTGGTCAACAGATAGTCATGGTTTCCTGACTATGGACATTAGATGTCGTTGACAATGGGATCACATCATTAGGAGAATGATGTGATGGACAAGACCCATTCCTAAGCATAGCACAAGATCGTGTAGTTCGTTTTGCTAGAGCTTTTTCAATGTCAAGTATCTCTTCCTTAGACCATGAGATCGTGTAACTCCCGGATGCCGTAGGAGTGCTTTGGGTGTACCAAATGTCACAACGTAACTGGGTGACTATAAAGGTGCACTACAGGTATCTCTGAAAGTGTCTGTTGGGTTGACACGAATCGAGACTGGGATTTGTCACTCCGTGTTACGGAGAGGTATCACTGGGCCCACTCGGTAGTGCATCATCAAAATGAGCTCAAAGTGACCAATTGTCTGGTCACGGGATCATGCATTACGGTACGAGTAAAGTGACTTGCCGGTAACGAGACTGAACGAGGTATTGGGATACCGACGATCGAGTCTCGGGCAAGTAACATACCGTCTGACAAAGGGAATAGTATACGGGGTTGCTTGAACCCTAGACATCGTGGTTCATCCGATGAGATCATCGAGGAGTATGTGGGAGCCAACATGGGTATCCAGATCCCACTGTTGGTTATTGACCGGAGAGCTGTCTCGGTCATGTCTGCATGTCTCCCGAACCCATAGGGTCTACACACTTAAGGTTCGGTGACGCTAGGGTTGTATGAATATGAGTATGCAGCAAACCGAATGTTGTTTGGAGTCCCGGATGAGATCCCGAACGTCACGAGGAATTCCGGAATGCTCCGGAGGTAAAGAAAACTATATAGAAAGTGCTGTTTCAGCCATCAGGAAAGTTTTGGGGTCACCCGGTATTGTACCGGGACCACCGGAAGGGTCCCGGGGGTCCACCGGGTGGGGCCACCTATCCCGGAGGGCCCCGTGGGCTGAAGTGGGAGGGGAACCAGCCCATAGTGGGCTGGTGTGCCCCCCCCCTTGGGCCCCCCTGCGCCTAGGGTTGGAAACCCTAGGTGGGGGGGCACCACTTGCCTTGGGGGGCACTCCACCCCCCCCCCCAGCCGCCGCCCCTTGGGAGATTGCATCTCCCAGGGCCGGCGCCCCCCTGGGGGCCTATATAAAGGAGGGCAGGGGGGAGGGCAGCCGCACCCTGTGTCTTGGCGCCTCCCTCCCCTGCTACACCTCGTCCTCCTCCCGCAACAACTTGGCGAAGCCCTGCTGGAGTTCTGCTGCATCCACCACCACGCCGTCGTGCTGCTGGATCATCATCAACCTCTTCTTCCCCCTTGCTGGATCAAGACGGAGGAGACGTCACGCTGACCGTACATGTGTTGAACGCGGAGGTGCCGTCCGTTCGACGCTAGGATCTCCGGTGATAGGATCACGACGAGAACGACTACCTCAACCCCGTTCTTTTGAACGCTTCCGCTCACGATCTACAAAGTGGTATGTAGATGCATCTCTCGTTTCACTCGTTGCTTAGATGAACTCATAGATGGATCTTGGTGAAACTGTAGAAATTTTTTATTTTCTGCAACGTTCCCCAACAGTGGCATCATGAGCCTGGTCTATGTGTAGTTCTCTATTGCACGAGTAGAACACAATTTTGTTGTGGGCGTAGATCTTGTCAACTTGCTTGCTGCTACTAGTCTTTTCTTGCTTCAGAGGTATTGTGGGATGAAGCGGTGCGGACCGACCTTACACGTACGCTTACGTGAGACAGGTTCCACCGACTGACATGCACTAGTTGCATAAGGTGGCTAGCGGGTGTCTGTCTCTCCTACTTTAGTTGGAGCGAATTAGATGAAAAGGGTCCTTATGAAGGGTAAATAGAAGTTGACAAAATCACGTTGTGGTTATTCGTAGGTAAGAAAACGTTCTTGCTAGAACCTGATTGCAGCCACGTAAAAGATGCAACAACAATTAGAGGACGTCTAACTTGTTTTTGCAGCAATTGTCATGTGATGTGATATGGCCAGAAGTTGTGATGAATGATGAATGATATATTGTGATGTATGAGATCATGTTCTTGTAATAGGAATCACGACTTGCATGTCGATGAGTATGACAACCGGCAGGAGCCATAGGAGTTGTCTTTATTTTTTGTATGACCTGCGTGTCATTGAAGAACGCCATGTATATTACTTTACTTTATTGCTAAATGCGTTAGCCATAGAAGTAGAAGTAGTCGTTGGCGTGAAAACTTCATGAAGACACAATGATGGAGATCATGATGATGGAGATCATGGTGTCATGCCGGTGACGAAGATGATCATGGAGCCCCGAAGATGGAGATCGAAGGAGCTATATGATATTGGCCATATCATGTCACTACTATATAATTGCATGTGATGTTTATTATGTTTTATGCATCTTGTTTACTTAGAACGGCGGTAGTAAATAAGATGATACCTTATAATAATTTCAAGAAAGTGTTCCCCCTAATTGTGCACCGTTGCTAAAGTTCGTCGTTTCGAAGCACCACGTGATGATCGGGTGTGATAGATCCTTACGTTCACATACAAAGGGTGTAAGACAGATTTACACATGCAGAACACTTAGGGTTAACTTGACGAGCCTAGCATGTACAGACATGGCCTCGGAACACAGAGACCAAAAGGTTGAACATGAGTCGTATGGAAGATACGATCAACATGGATATGTTCACCGATGATGACTAGTCCGTCTCACGTGATGATCGGACACGGCCTAGTCGACTCGGATCGTGTAACACTTAGATGACTATAGGGATGTCTAATCTGAGTGGGAGTTCATTAAATAATTTGATTAGATGAACTTAGTTATCATGAACTTAGACTAAAACTTTTGCAAAATATGTCTTGTAGATCAAATGGCCAACGCTCATGTCAACATGAACTTCAACGCGTTCCTAGAGAAAACCAAGCTGAAAGATGATGGCAGCAACTATTCGGACTGGGTCCGGAACCTGAGGATCATCCTCATAGCAGCCAAGAAAGATTATGTCCTAGATGCACCGCTAGGTGAAGCACCCATCCTAGAGAACCAAGACGTTATGAACACTTGGCAATCACGTGCTGATGATTACTCCCTCATTCAGTGCGGCATGCTTTACAGCTTAGAACCGGGGCTCCAAAAGCGTTTTGAGAAACACGAATCATATGAGATGTTCGAGGAGCTGAAAATGGTTTTTCAAGATCATGCCCGGGTTGAGAATATGAAGTCTCCGACAAGTTCTATAGTTGTAAGATGGAGGAAAACAGTTCTGTCAGTGAGCACATACTCAAAATGTCTGGGTTGCACAACCGCCTGTCCCAGCTGGAGATCAACCTCCCGGACGAGGCGGTCATTGACAGAATCCTTCAGTCGCTCCCACCGAGCTACAAGAGCTTTGTGTTGAACTACAATATGCAGGGGATGGTGAAGACCATTCCTGAAGTATTTTCAATGCTGAAGTCAGCAGAGGTTGAAATCAAGAAAGAACATCAAGTGTTGATGGTCAATAAGACCAATAAGTTCAAGAAGGTCAAGGGTAAGAAGAACTTCAAGAAGGACGGCAAAGATGTTGCCGCACCCGGTAAGCCAGTTGCCGGGAAGAAGTGAAAGAATGGACCCAAGCCTGAGACTGAGTGCTTTTATTGCAAAGGGAAGGGTCATTGGAAGCGGAACTGCCCCAAATACTTAGCGGACAAGAAGGCCGGCAACACCAAAGGTATATGTGATATACATGTAATTGATGTGTACCTTACCAGTACTCGTAGTAACTCCTGGGTATTTTATACTGGTGCCATTACTCATATTTGTAACTCACAGCAGGAGCTGCGGAATAAGTGGAGACTGGTGAAGGACAAGGTGAGATGCGCGTCGGGAATGGTTCCAAGGTCGATGTGATCGCCGTCGGCATGCTACCTCTACATTTACCTACGGGATTAGTTTTAAACCTCAATAATTGTTATTTAGTGCCAAGTTTGAGCATGAACATTGTATCTGGATCTCGTTTGATACGAGATGGCTACTCATTTAAATCCGAGAATAATGGTTGTTCTATTTATATGAGAGATATGTTTTATGTCATGCCCCGATGGTCAATGGTTTATTCTTAATGAATCTCGAACGTAATGTTACACATATTCATAGTGTGAATACCAAAAGATGTAAAGTTGATAACGATAGTCCCACATACTTGTGGCACTGCCGCCTTGGTCACATTGGTGTCAAGCGCATGAAGAAGCTCCATGCTGATGGACTTTTAGAGTCTCTAGATTATGAATCATTTGACACATGCGAACCATGCCTCATGGGCAAAATGACCAAGACCCCGTTCTCTGGAACAATGGAGCGAGCAACCAACTTATTGGAAATCATACATACTGATGTGTGTGGTCCAATGAGCGTTGAGGCTCGCAGAGGATATCGTTATATTCTCACTCTCACTGATGACTTGAGTAGATATGGGTATGTCTACTTGATGAAACACAAGTCTGAGACCTTTGAAAAGTTTAAGGAATTTCAGAATGAGGTAGAGAATCAACGTGACCGAAAGATAAAATTCTTACGATCGGATCGTGGAGGAGAATATTTAAGTCACGAATTTGGTACACACTTAAGAAAATGTGGAATCGTTTCACAACTCACGCCGCCTGGAACACCTCAGCGTAACGGTGTGTCCGAACATCGTAATCGCACTCTATTGGATATGGTGCGATCTATGATGTCTATTACCGATTTACCGCTATCATTTTGGGGATACGCTCTAGAGACAGCTACATTCACTTTAAATAGGGCAGCGTCTAAATCCGTTGAGACGACACCGTATGAATTATGGTTTGGGAAGAAACCTAAGCTGTCGTTTCTAAAAGTTTGGGGATGCGATGCTTATGTCAAGAAACTTCAACCTGAAAAGCTCGAACCCAAGTCGGAAAAATGCGTCTTCATAGGATACCCTAAGGAAACCATTGGGTATACCTTCTACTTAAGATCCGAGGGCAAGATCTTTGTTGCCAAGAACGGATCCTTTCTGGAAAAAGAGTTTCTCTCGAAAGGAGTAAGTGGGAGGAAAGTAGAACTCGATGAAGTACTACCTCTTGAACCGGAAAGTAGTGCAACTCAGGCAAACGTTCCTGTGGTGCCTACACCGACTGGAGAGGAAATTAATGATGATGATCAAGGTACTTCTGATCAAGTTGCTACTGAACTTCGTAGGTCCACAAGGACACGTTCCACACCAGAGTGGTATGGCAACCCTGTCCTGGAAATCATGTTGTTAGACAACGGTGAACCTTCGAACTATGAAGAAGCGATGGCGGGCCCAGATTCCAACAAATGGCTAGAAGCCATGCAATCCGAGATAGAATCCATGTATGAAAACAAAGTATGGACTTTGACAGACTTGCCCGATGATCGGCGAGCAATAGAAAACAAATGGATCTTTAAGAAAAAGATGGACGCGGATGGTAATATTACCATCTATAAAGCTCGACTTGTCGCTAAGGGTTATCGACAAGTTCAAGGGGTTGACTACGATGAGACTTTCTCTCCCGTAGCGAAGCTGAAGTCCGTCCGAATAATGTTAGCAATTGCCGCATACTATGATTATGAGATATGGCAGATGGACGTCAAAACGGCATTCCTTAACGGGCATCTTAAGGAAGAACTGTATATGATGCAGCCGGAGTGTTTTGTCGATCCTAAGAATGCTAACAAAGTATGCAAGCTCCAGCGATCCATTTATGGGCTGGTGCAAGCATCTCGGAGTTGGAACATTCGCTTTGATGAGATGATCAAAGCGTTTGGGTTTATGCAGACTTATGGAGAAGCCTGCGTTTACAAGAAAGTGAGTGGGAGCTCTGTAGCATTTCTCATATTATATGTAGATGACATACTTTTGATGGGAAATGATATAGAACTTTTGGACAGCATTAAGGCCTACTTGAATAAGTGTTTTTCAATGAAGGACCTTGGAGAAGTTGCTTACATATTAGGCATCAAGATCTATAGGGATAGATCGAGACGCCTCATAGATCTTTCACAAAGCACATACCTTGATAAGATTTTGAAGAAGTTCAAAATGGATCAGTCCAAGAAGGGGTTCTTGCCTGTATTGCAAGGTGTGAGATTGAGCTCGGCTCAATGCCCGACCACGGCAAAAGATAAAGAAGAGATGAGTGTCATCCACTATGCTTCAGCCATAGGATCTATTATGTATGCCATGTTGTGTACCAGACCAGATGTAAACCTTGCCGTAAGTTTGGTAGGAAGGTACCAAAGTAATCCCGGCAAGGAACACTGGACAGCGGTCAAGAATATCCTAAAGTACCTAAAAAGGACAAAGGACATGTTTCTCGTTTATGGAGGTGACGAAGAGCTCGTCGTAAAGTGTTACGTCGACGCTAGCTTCGACACAGATCTGGATGACTCTAAGTCACAAACCGGATACGTGTATATGTTGAATGGTGGAGCAGTAAGCTGGTGCAGCTACAAGTAGAGCGTCATGGCGGGATCTACATGTGAAGCGGAGTACATGGCAGCCTCGGAGGCAGCGCATGAAGCAATTTGTGTGAAGGAGTTCATCACCGACCTAGGAGTCATACCCAATGCGCCGGGGCCGATCAAACTCTTCTGTGACAACACTGGAGCTATTGCCCTTGCCAAGGAGCCCAGGTTTCACAAGAAGACCAGGCACATCAAGCGTCGCTTCAACTCCATCCGTGAAAATGTTCAAGATGGAGACATAGATATTTGCAAAGTACATATGGATCTAAATGTCGCAGATCCGTTGACAAAACCTCTCTCGCGAGCAAAACATGATCAACACCAGAACTCTATGGGTGTTCGATTCATCACAATGTAACTAGATTATTGACTCTAGTGCAAGTGGGAGACTGTTGGAAATATGCCCTAGAGGCAATAATAAAAGGATTATTATTATATTTCCTTGTTCATGATAATTGTCTTTTATTCATGCTATAATTGTATTATCCGGAAATCGTAATACACGTGTGAATACATAGACCACAATACGTCCAAAGTAAGCCTCTAGTTGACTAGCTCATTGGTCAACAGATAGTCATGGTTTCCTGACTATGGACATTAGATGCCGTTGACAACGGGATCACATCATT
This sequence comes from Triticum aestivum, assembly GCF_018294505.1. Lineage (NCBI taxonomy): Eukaryota > Viridiplantae > Streptophyta > Magnoliopsida > Poales > Poaceae > Triticum > Triticum aestivum. The sequence goes on along the minus strand of NC_057813.1, from coordinate 32,523,391 downwards.
AGGAGAATGATGTGATGGACAAGACCCATTCCTAAGCATAGCACAAGATCGTGTAGTTTGTTTTGCTAGAGATTTTTCAATGTCAAGTATCTCTTCCTTAGACCATGAGATCGTGTAACTCCCGGATGTCGTAGGAGTGCTTTGGGTGTACCAAACGTCACAACGTAACTGGGTGACTATAAAGGTGCACTACAGGTATCTCCGAAAGTGTCTGTTGGGTTGACACGGATCGAGACTGGGATTTGTCACTCCGTGTTACGGAGAGGTATCACTGGGCCCACTCAGTAGTGCATCATCAAAATGAGCGCAAAGTGACCAAGTGTCTGGTCACGGGATCATGCATTACGGTTCGAGTAAAGTGACTTGCCGGTAACGAGACTGAACGAGGTATTGGGATACCGACGATCGAGTCTCGGGCAAGTAACATACCGTCTGACAAAGGGAATAGTATACGGGGTTGCTTGAACCCTAGACATCATGGTTCATCCGATGAGATCATCGAGGAGTATGTGGGAGCCAACATGGGTATCCAGATCCCGCTATTGGTTATTGACCGGAGAGCTGTCTCGGTCATGTCTGCATGTCTCCCGAACCCATAGGGTCTACACACTTAAGGTTCGGTGACGCTAGGGTTGTATGAATATGAGTATGCAGCAAACCGAATGTTTTTTGGAGTCCTGGATGAGATCCTGGACGTCACGAGGAGTTCTGGAATGGTCCGGAGGTAAAGAAAACTATATAGGAAGTGTTGTTTCAGCCATCGGGAAAGTTTCGGGGTCACCCGGTATTGTACCGGGACCACCGGAAGGGTCCCGAGGGTCCACCGGGTGGGGCCACCTATCCCGGAGGGCCCCTTGGGCTGAAGTGGGAGGGGAACCAGCCCCTAGTGGGCTGGTGCGCCCCCACCTTGGGCCCGCCTGTGCCTAGGGTTGGAAACCCAAGGTGGGGGGCGCACCACTTGCCTTGGGGGGCACTCCACCCCACTGGCCGCCACCCCTTGGGAGATTGCATCTCCTAGGGCCGGCGCCCCCCCTGGGGGCCTATAAAAGGAGGGCAGGGGGGAGGGCAGCCGCACCCTGTGTCTTGGCGCCTCCCTCCCGTGCTACACGTTGTCCTCCTCCCGCAACAGCTTGGCGAAGCCCTGCCGGAGTTCTGCTGCATCCACCACCACGCCGTCGTGCTGCTGGATCATCATGAACCTCTCCTTCCCCCTTGCTGGATCAAGACGGAGGAGACGTCATGTTGACCGTACGTGTGTTGAACGCGGAGGTGCCGTCCGTTCGGCGCTAGGATCTCCGGTGATAGGATCTCCGGTGACGAGAACGACTACCTCAACCCCGTTTTTTGAACGCTTCCGATCGCGATCTACAAAGTGGTATGTAGATGCATCTCTCCTTTCACTCGTTGCTTAGATGAACTCATAGATGGATCTTGGTGAAACCATAGAATTTTTTTATTTTCTGCAACGTTCCCCAACACGTATATCCATGTTTCTCACTCCTATCTTCTATACTAAAAACTAGTTTTTTTCAAAAGAAGTTTACAAAAATTAGTATAGGAGAAAATTGGCTTTATGCAAAGGAAACCTCCACCAATACTTACTCTACATGTATATTCTATTAAACATTCCTTTGCAACTTGCGAGTACATTCCACGTACTCATCTGCACCTGTCATGTGCAGATCTTGACAGATTAAGAGACGATAGGGTTATGGTCTACACTCAACAAGCCGAGTGGCGTTGATGGAGCCTGAGTAAGCGACTATGTATTATTCCGCTGTATTATGTGCCAGCATTGAGCTGTGCCAATGGTATGTATTTGTTTAATTCTGGATGTACCGTTGTAGTAAAATGATGTATGTTTTACTAATATTCATTCTTGTTACTGTGTGTGCTAGCTATGATTCAGGGATAGCACAGTAAGCATAGAGACTTGGATTTAACCAAATCCGGTTCGTGACAAAATGGTATTAGAGCATACATTGACTGTAGGACGTGACACTGGAAATGGCTTAGAAATAGGAATACCTTGATAGGAATAACTTATATTTTCAGTAGTATTAATAGCATTCTCATATCCTCTTGTTTTCTTTACTAAGTTCTCGTCTGCTAACCAAAACTTAGATGGCCAACCTCCCAGACTCCAATGACCTGATATGTTGTATGGATTTTCAAGATCCTAAAGGATACTTTAAGGAGATGTTGCTAAGCAAAGGCATCTTCAATACTGAAGTTTACATCCAAGATGTGGAAGAAGAACCAAGACACTCAAGACTAAGATGGTATGAAGAAGTTGAAGATTATCATTAGCATAGAATAATATACAAGCCCACCATGAGAGTTGTGAAATAAGAGAAAGAGTGCGAGTAGTGTGCCCGACCATGAGAACTCATGTGGATGAGGGTACAATAGGATTGTTTGTTTGGAATCTTGGAGTGAATTTAGAGTTTTGTTGGAGTTTTTCGCCATTGATTTGAGTTCTGTTGTCATTTGGAGTTGTGTGATTTAAAATGTTTCGTTATTAGGATATGAATCACATAGGTATGTACTATTTATTCAACCTTGAGAGGTGTAAGTTACGGAGGATTAACAGAAGACCTTCATTTGAGTGAAACTTCACGCATTGAAGACTTTCAAGAACCGAAGAAATGAAGACTCTAGGACGAAACCGTAGTAAACGAGCCCACGATAAACATTAACATATGAGTTGTTTACTGATTGTTGTGTGTGTGTCCATCTCTCTTTCTCTAAGCTCTATCTCCTCTCTGACCAAACCTTAAACCCCATAGATGGACGGAATTATTTTGATGGGACAAGTGACACATTCAGAAGTAGAAAAAATGGATTCAGATATAGAAAGAGTAATGAAATACACCAAGGTAAAACCAAAGAAGAAGGTGAAGTATGATTCCTCGGTATTTCCTTCAAGAGGTTGACACTTGGCTGAAGATGCGTATAACCATCAACGAATCTAAAAAAGGCAATCATGTGGGAACAATTCAAGAAGGTTCTACTTCAATCTCATCTTGTCATATGGAATCTGAAGGAACTCGTGAATCTATAATACCTAAATAGTTCATCCCCACTATTCTATTTCTCTTGACATGCAGCCTATCCACCTCATCAAACCTGCCACATCAGCATTCTTTTAGTGACTTACATATGGGACCATCCACTACAGCACCCCTGCCACATAAGCTTCGATTAATTGCTAAGGACCCACCACAAAACCTGGCCTCTCTCTCTCTCGCTGGTTGAGCGCTACAGAGCCTCAGCGCGCGCCTACTCATCCCCACGCCATCTGGCGATGTCATGATATTTTTCCTAGAGCGTTTGCGGCATCCGGAGGAAATCTCAAGATGCAAGTTTAAATGCAACACGCGTAGAATAATCGCCACCCAAATACGTTGTATTAGCTTTGCAGGTGAAGACCTCTTTAAGAGGAGTGAGATAGACCAAGTGTTAGAATACGCGATTCACCTGTCTACATATGAAGTAATGATTCGAGTACGTGATGGATTGGCCCCCATACCGGAGACTCTTATTATATACTTTCCTATGTGTGATTGGTAAGTCGGAGAGACTTGAAACCCTAGTAGAGTGTCGTTGTGCAAGCCTAAAACCATAGAATGGAAAGATGTATTACCCTTAAATTGGAAATCATTGCCTCACGTAGATTGGACGGCGAGAAAGAAACATGAAGACCTTCAAGGAGTTCCATCAGAATCTATCGACCACCATGAGAGTATCGATAAGTAGTTTTCAATTTATGGTTTTTGAGTGAAGACTTGTTCTTTTGAGCCAAGGCTCAGTTCTGGCTAGAGGAGCTTGATTGAGACCATCAAGGAATGAAGAAATTGTGGAAATCCCCACAAGTCTGTTGTTAAGGGTGGTAGCACCCGAACACCCTCAAAGAACAATTGGGTCATACGACAAATCAGCAGAGACTCCATAATGGTGCCAGAAGTCTCAGACCTAAGCATGTTGAAGAACTGGAATACGCGGAATTGAATTAATAGAAGACACTCTCTCAAGACAAGAAGCAAAAGCGATAAACCACAAACCTGCAGCTGCTATGACCAAACCCCGGGGAAGTAACCCAAGAAACCCAAACCCTAACCTATTTCTTGCTAGCCTCTGCAAATCTCGAGGACGAGATTTCTTTTAAGGGTGGTAGTTTGTAACATCCCAAAATTTTCCAAATTTCCAAACGTTAATAATAAGATATTATCGAGTGAATTGCTATGATTTTATGGGAAATTAAAACCTTTTGATTCTTGTTTCAAATATTTCATCCAATTGCTTTTCTTTTGGACACCTATGAAATATTTTGAAACCACAAATAAAAATGGAGTGAGAATAAAATGACTTCTTCAAAATGTGGTGGAAGAATAATTTATGTGAAGTTCTTTGAATTTTTAGTTCCATCCGAACTTGGATCTTAATTGGAGCTTTAGTGCCATTTCAATATTTCCAAATTATTCAAACAATAATTTAATGAGAGGAGATAACATGACTTCTCCAATGATATATTTGGAAATGTTTAAAACTGCACAATTATCATTTTGGGAGCTTGCAAAAACTCTAAATTGAATTTTTGAGCAATTCAATTATGTCTATAAAGCATTAATAGTAGTTTGTGCTAAAAAAATGTATTTGATTAAATTCTGAAACTAATCTTTGTGGATTTTAAATAATATTAACACTAATGTAAACATTTTTATTATTTGTCTTAAGTAAGCTGTTTATGCACGTACTTATGTATGTAATTATAAATAAATCCTAATTCCTAAACTCTAGCTTTGACCCAGCCCATTTTTCTCTTTCTAAATCTCGCACGGGAGCGAGGCAACAGCACAACATAACCATCTTGTTTTTTTCCTTGCCTTTCTTCTTTGGGCCAATTTCTCCCACTAAGGTCCATGATAATTTTTTTCCTCAGCCCAACTCCAGGCAACTCCTTCCTCCTCTGTACGTTCATCTGGAGTAAGAACAGAACAGAAATAGCCACGGCCTTCTCCTCTTCCTCCCCTCCTCCCACTTAATTCCTTCCCGTTTCACTCCGGAGTAAACACGAAAATTGTGGAGAGCGTTATCAATAACACATTCAGAGAATTAGAACCCAACATTATTGCTTTAAATCGCCGAATAGATCCATGAAACGTACACGCACAAACAGCCATAATGGCCAGGTTGAGCTCCCTTGATCTCCCCATACCGGCTCCCACTGCCATTATAAATAGACCCCGAGGAGAGCCTCAGCCCTAAAACCTTCCAGACCCAAAAGCCCTCTCCCTCTCGTCTCCGATAAACCAAATTTGTTCGCCGGAACTACGCACAGCCGCCGCCATCCGCACTTGATTCCAACGAACTAAGGTGAACCGGACCCCGTTCTTCATTCCTTCTCTCTAGAACTTCTGTATGCATTCCTTGATGTTCGACCTTGTTTAAATTCTTAGCCGGAGCACGAGTTTGACAACGACCGGACTTCGTCACCACTCCGGCGACTTCCCGTCACCCACAGAGGACGACACCGACGACTCAGGCGTGCTCCTAGTTCTCTCCGCGACGCCCTCTACCCCGTCCTCCACCCGCTGGTCGCCGAACAACGCCGCATCCCCAGAACGTCGCCAATTTTCTGCACGGTGAGCACCCAGCCTTGCGTCTCAAACATGTTCTTAGATGGGTGTACCAGCCAATAGGAAGAAGACGTGTGGCAGCTCCATGTAATTCCCGTATTGCCTTTTCAGACAAATATTACAGTTCCAAAAATCGTATCTCTCAAACCGTATGTCCAAATTCCACAAATTTTATATCCCCGGATTCCTTGGAACATCTAGTTTATTATAAAAATTCAAGATCTCAGTTTTTGGCAACTTAAAATTTAGTTCTGGTTTAAATGTTAAATTGAGTACTTTTGCTATCTCTTCTAATCTATAAATCATAAAAAAAATGTTTAGTATATGAAAGTTGGACCTTGGGACCTAACCTTTCTGTTGGAGCTCATAGATTAACTTCCCAACATAGTTTAGACACTGTTTTATCATCAACACCTTCATTTGACCTTCTTTGATCATCGTTTTATAACCTCGTTCAAATAGAATTTAATCCTAGAATAAATGTCTCAGATGGATCCCTAGAAACCTCTCTGGTCATATGCCATCACTATACAAACTTGGACTTAGGAAATGTTATGTAAATTTTGTAACATAAACCTTATGCCATCAACTCCATCTAACATTTTCATTGGACCCAAGTCAAATATTCCAATCAAACCCATTATAGACTTTGTCATAGAACCTTGCCTCACAAACCTTCAACCATGATCCTAACTTGTATCAATTTGATCCAACCGCGGAATATGACTTATGTCATACTTTCAATCAAGCCAACTTGATCCATCTCAACCCTACCACTCAGGGTGTGCATTCGGTTTTTTCGGTTTGATTCGGTTCGGTTTATACGATTTTTGGTTTATACGATTTTTATACTTCGGTTTATACGGTTTTATACATATATACGGTTCGGTTTCGGTAATAACCATTTATTTTCGGTTTGGTTTCGGTAATAACCAAAATAACCAAAGTTTACGCGAATTTTTGAATGAAACATGGTATTTTGGTCAGATGATTCGGTCTATGTATGTATGTTAGATGTTTCTGTGATGTATGAGAACTAAGAACTGTGTATGTAGATTAGATTATTAGAATTTAGATGGCAGAAGACATGATTTGGTCCATGGCATATGTATGTACGTACAGCCGGTGGTGCACTTGCGTAGTTTTTTTTCTTTGAGGGCAAGTACTAAGTACTACTAAGTAGCATTGATTTTAGTTCAAAAAAAAAGTAGCGTTAGTTTGGTTTTTTTATTTTAGACAAAAGTAGTGTTGGTTTGGTGGTACAGAAGCAGTACGAACAGCCTTTTTTAGTAGAGCAAAAGGAGCGACCAACCGCACTAAGTGCCCTGGTCAAACAATAGGCCCAACAGAATTGAACAAGCACCAGCGTGGGCTGGAATATTTGAGGCCCAAACACTAAAACAAGCACTGATGCAGTCGGTAGGAGAGAAGGAAGTGTGGTTTAGTCCCACATCAGCGAGCGGAGACAGGAAGTGGTGGGCGGAGAGCTATAAAGGGAAGGGCGGGTGGAGGGTTTCACTCATAGCTTTGGGTATTTTCCGCACACTGAAGCTACTTTCGGTTTTTTTCGGTTTAAACCGAAAAAACCGAAGTTCAAATGGTTTTCAAATTTGGAAACTGAAACTGAAACCAAAACCTGAAAAAACCGAAGTTTCAGTTCGGTTTGGTTTTTTTCGGTTCGGTTTATGGTTTCAGTTCGGTTTTGCACAGGCTGACCTACCACGCCATAGTAACTAGCTTAATAATAGTAATAACTAAATAATTTGTATTGTGAATTTGTATCTTTTATTTGGATTTTGTTCTGTGTTGAATTATTTTCTTGTATTGTTAAATATATCGTAACGAGAAGGTGAGACGACAACAAGTAGAATATTTCATCTTCAGGAATTCAGGCAAGTTGCAATTTGATCATACCCTGACATATATTATTTAAATTATGCATGTCTCTTTAAATGTAATATTATGCATGTTTTATAAAAGTTTGCAAAGTATCTTTACTAGCTAGAGCCTTAGGTTCAAGACTTACTATCATGCTTGGTCGCGCTTGCACAAATGGGTGGGTTGAAAATCAAACAAGTTTTAAACAAATAAACTTGCCTTCTTTTGGGCAACGTTTTGTGATTTTTTTTAAAAGTATATACTATTCTACTTCTACTCCCTGGGCGGAATGGTATTGACGGGAGCGTCTCCAAGTCATTGCGCCCATCGGGGTCTTGCAGTAAATGCGCCCGATTGGGGTCTTGCACACAGGTTTTTGGTGGGGACCGCCGTCCAGGGGACTGAGATCTTCCAAGTACAGTTTGATGTAGCTTCCAGTACAGCCACATGCTAGTATGGGCTCTGGCTTAGCTTAGTACTAACGGGAAACCCTACCCCAGGACCGCCATCGGAGAGAGGCCTTCATGCCGAAGTTGCGGGCGGCTTGGCGGTATAGGGGGCTGTTACGGAAAGGCTTCGTCACAATTTTCTCCTAGTCGTACACCCAAGTGTGTACGATAAACGGGGTTGGTTGTGTCATGTGCGGAATGTGTACGATCTCTGCAGAGGGTTTAACCTAATCGATTAGCCATGCCCCCAGTTACGGGCAATTTTGAGCAACTGAAGACTTGGACTGAAGAAGAATCTCCCCTCTCTTTTCTAAACATCTATTTTAAGGGTTAAAGTTGAGGAATGAGCACAGCGAATGTGTTTCACTTTAACCTTATGTTTGTTTTAAAACTATTTTGGAGAATGAGCACTAGTGCGTATATTCATGTGTCTCACTCCTATCTTTTATACTAAAAACTATTTTTTTCAAAAGAAGTTTACAAAAATTAGTGTAGGAGAAAATTAGCTTTATGCAAAGGAAACCTCCACCAATACTTACCCTACATGTATATTCTATTAAACATTCCTTTGCAACTTGCGAGTACATTCCACCTACTCATCTGCATCTGTCATGTGCAGATCTCGACAGATTAAGAGACGATAGGGTTATTGTAACACCCCGGAAGTAACTTTCCATCTTTGTATCTCCAACTCTTGCCATTTTCGGCTATGTGATATGATATTTCCTCCGTGGTTGGGTTTTTGTTTTTTGTTTTGCATTTTATTTATGTCATGCATATCATATCATGTCATCATGTGCATCTCATTTGCATACGTGTTCGTCTCATGCATCCGAGCATTTTTCCCGTTGTCCGTTTCACAATCCGACACTCCCACATGCACTGACGCACCCCTCTTGTCTCTTTTCGTGTGCGGGTGTTAAACGTTCTCGGAATGGACCGAGCCTTGCCAAGTGGCCCTGGTATAGCACCGGTAGACCGCCTGTCAAGTTTCGGGTCATTTGGAGCTCGTTTGGTACTCCAACGGTTAACCGCATAACCGCAAAGGCCTCTTTTCAGTTGCAGCCCAACACCCCTCCAAAACAGCCCAATAACCCATCTAAGTCACTTCCATGTTATCCGTCGTCGGATCATGATCGTGTGGGCGAAAACTACACATCATTTGGACACTCCTATCTCCTTCTATCTATAAAAACACCTCCCCCTCTGAATTCCGGATCAACCCTAGCCTCGCTCCTCTCCCCGCCGCCGGGCATGTTCGGACGGAGCCGGACGCGTCCGCCCG